>NC_085880.1:17731027-17748527 GCF_034702125.1 Engraulis encrasicolus | reverse complement strand
TTCCCTTTGCCACGAGCGGCAACCTCGAGAAAGGGGAGGAATTCATTTAGCTCACCCTGCGGTCTTTAAGAACCATTCATCACGCTGGCACATTCTGCATTGGTATGGCGGGGAGGGGTCTGGCAAAGTGCCCCTGATTATGGAGAGTACTCTCCTCTCCTCTTCTCTCCTCTCCTCCGCTCGACTCTTCTCTCCTATCCTCTCCTCCCCTTTCCTCACTTCTCTTCTCTCCTGTCCTCTCCTCCCCTTTCCTCACTTCTCCTCTCTCCTGTCCTCTTCTCCCCTTTCCTCACTTCTCTCCTCTCCTCTCCACTCCTCTTCTCTCCTCCCCTCGTCTCCTTTCCCCTGCTCTCTTCTTGCCTCTCCTCTCCTCTCTTTTCACAACTCCTGTTCTCTCCTCTCCTCATCCGTGTTCTGCTGGCGTGCTATCTGATCGTGAGCGTACTGCATCGCTGTTTTCCACTCGGTAGGGTCTGAAGAACCTCCCGGGGAGGATTTACACTTTGTTTAAAGCGTTTCCGAGTTGCTATATATAGAACGCCCGATTGCAGCACCCTATATTTACACTCGCCCCACAGGGCAGAAACAACATATACTACATGTAAACAAGACGTGACGAATCGCAATAGAGACAACGGCCTTCGGTCCTCTCTTTCTACATATGCCCTACAACGCCAATATGAAACAGCGAGGACATTGTCGCTTCTGAGCTTGTATTCTGCCCTGCAAAGGCAAAGCGCAGTAACTATGCCAACATTGAAACTGAGAAAAATGCCTTCAATGCCTTGGTAATAGTTTCGATATTTTAGTTCCTGCGAATTGGACGTAGAAATATCTCTTAAAAGAGACTCATTTGGACCACAAGTCACGGGATAAAGGAGGTGCAAAGATGACCGTTTTCAGTCTAAACTCAATGTTGACAAAATATGCAGTTACTGCACTTTGCGTTTGTAGAGCAGTATTCCCCTCCGCTCCGGTTTATTCTTTATATTTAAACCTTCATAAATATATGCACAAGGTGGGAAATGCACAGGCTTGCTGCAATGCAAATACTGAATTAATTACTGACCTACCACTGTAGCACTTTCTAGCTAATGCACCACGTGATGAGGCATGAAAAGCAGGGCTGTGCAGTGTTGCCAGATGGAAAATGCTGAATTATCGTACCAAAACCTCAAAATTATCGTTTTGGAGGGATTTTTGGGAGGAAATTATCGTACAAGACCCAAATTGTTGTGACTGAATGACAACTCTGAAATTATCGTACATCATGTTTTTTTGATCATACAGATAACAAAATGGACAAAATGATGGTACAAATACGATAGTTATTGTACATCTGGCAACACTGGGGCTATGGCTGAATGTTTTTTTTCTGTTGTTACTATAGCCCATGCTGCTCACTGACTCTACAGAGAGTGGGGAAGGACGAGCAGCGTGATCAGAGGCGGAGCAGCAAATTGTGGGCCCTAGCCTACTGTATGTACAATCAGCTCAAAGCCATAAATCTACACAAATCAGACATGTGTTGGGCCCCCTATATATTACATTATTACATTACATTGCATTTGGCAGACGCTTTATAACCAAAGCGACTTTCAAAAGAGGACATAATCAAGCCAACATCACAAGCAAATACAAAGTGCACAGGAAATATACAGAACAACAAGTGCAGTTGCAGTTTTTTTAAATAACGAGTAAACACACGAACACACACACAAACACATACACACACACACACACACACACACACACACACACACACACACAAACTAAACTAGACATCATGTCAAGAGTCTGCCCTGGGGCTAGGCCAGCTCAAGCATTAGTGTAGATACTCTCACCTCAACTCCATCTCAAGGGGCTGTGAGAGTTAGGAGACCCCATACCTCTCTCCGTGCTGTTTTGGAGAGCGAGAGCGACTCCCTGCATAGGGACGGATTAAGACGCCATGGGCCTCTCCGCCAGACAGCAAAATAGCCCCCCCCCTCCATGGTATCGGAAGGTTCCAAACATTTGGGGTTTAGTGAGGAGGTTAGACAGGCTTCGTTGTTGGGGGCTCTGGGGTTGTCATGAATTTGAACATACGTACAGTAGTTTAAATTGCAATTTTAACGCAATAGGAAAATACAAATATAGACCAATGATGAAGTGGGACTGTTTTGTATTGCGGAGGCTTGGGCTTCAGGCCCCCCCTGACTCTTGGGCCCCTGGGCCTTGGCCCGGTAGGCCCTTGCAGTAATCTGTCCTTGCTTGCATACCAGTGGCACTCCTCCTGACAGCCTTCCCCACACCTGATTCAAACAGCAAAATGCTTCTGTCTAATCACTACAGGCCTTGAGCCCCTCTCAGGGTCCATCTTGAGAGCTTTTTACTCTAAACGGAAACAAACAATGGGCCTTTAATTGGCCCCCACGGGATGGCTGCTTGAATGGCAACAAGGGTCTTTAAGACACTCAGGCGCTGCACGTAATTGTCAGTGTGTGCTGCTCTCCTGACGGCTCGACCTCACCTATACCTGAGGGGTACACATGTATCGACATGCTGTAACTTGGTGAAATATGAATGCTGGATGCTGAACAGTGATGTTCCTGCGCTGGCATGTGGTGCTAACAGAGAGCACTCTAAGTGTCTTCTGAATGGATTTAAAGGTGCACTGTGTAACATTTGAATAGTTCAGATGCAAAACCCCCTATGTGCCTTTTCAGAAAATAATCTTAATTCATTTATATTTAATACAAAGTTATCAAAACTGCATTTTTTTTTTTTTTTAATTTATGTAATGTAAGTATTTATATATATTATCAAGTACATGAATGTAAACCAAACCAACAATGGGGTTCTCTAAAAATATAGAAGTGCAGGTCTTCAGAAATGGAGTTAGGGGGTTTTGCATCTGAACTCTTCATTTATAGCCGTTTCTTTCCAGAATGCATACGACTCGTTCACGAATCTTACCTTTTTCATGAATACATACCACTACCATAAAATTTGAAGTATTCATCAAGACAGGGAAAATTGCACTTTTCATACATGACAAGGTTGATCTTCTCCATGTCTGCCATTTAGAATTTCCAGAAATAGACATTTTTAGCAAGATATTCACTGTTTAGTAAATATTCATGAAAAAAATAAATTTGGCAATATCCAGCACAGTTTCACTGAGCTGCACAGTTGCAATACCTACTCTGGCCACCATCCTACACAAGTGCGCCTTTAAGTCTACAGTATACAGCTTCAGCCTTTCCCTGCCCTGGATTGATAATAATATGAAAAAATACTGTATGTCGCTAAAGCTCTGGGGGAGAAACACAACTTGACATGGTACTATAGATAAAACAGCGGGGCACTTTAAACCACAAATTATTCATAGGAGCACCTACAGTATATTTCCTCAGGGCCTGTGTTGATCCCTAGCACGTGAGCTAAATAAAGAAACGGAAGACAGCCCTCGCCGCCCCCTGACTAATGTCTCTTTACGTGCCAAGCAGGCTTTTCATGACAAGTTGCCTTCCTATGAGCAACCAGAACTGACACTGTTGTGCATACTTACTAAAGAGTGGGCGTCCTTAAGTATTAATGCTTAGGTGTTGGACGAGGGGAGTGCGTTTTGCTTTTCTCGAGGGCATTTTATAACGCGCCAACGTCAGATGTAAGCCCATTACTTATTCATTTACACCTCAGAAATCAAACATTCATCCAACCCATTGGTTTTGAATGCCAATTCCCTGACAACACACATTTGAAAAGGTGCATTTAAAAATGCGTCACTGTACTGAGACACAGTTATTTCCTTGAGGAGCCTTTTCAATGATCCAACACGTGACTTTTTTCATTATGCAAGCATGCATATGCATGGTCTCACACCAAAGCACAACAGTCTTCTTATTCAAAGTGTAATGAGTGCAGAGATCTCTTCATTAGCCACGATCTGCTAATCCAGAGCTACCAGTGATGTAGTCTACTTTTTAGTGGTGGGTATACTGTATATTTGAGCATTTTTTTAGGTGGGTATACTGTATATATTTGTGCTATTCTAAATCAGTGTTTCTCAACAGGGGTGCCGGGGCACCCTGGGGTGCCGCGGGCCCCCCTCAGGGGTGCCGCGGAAAAGTGGCTGATAAATAAATTATGTAATATAATACATATTTGTCTAAATTGATAAGGTAATGCTAGTCAGTGGAATCTTTTATCTGCCATTTACGTACAATAAAGTAAATTTAGGTCACCCCAGTAAGCTGCAACTTCGAACGTAGGTCGTGTGACCAAATGTGTTACTTTTCTAAGCTTGTGTAGTAACGGATGCGATGCCATGTTACCGCTTGTTGGTTTGGGGTGCCTTGAAATTTTTCATGAATTGAAAGGGTGCCTCGCCTAAAAAAAGGTTGAGAAACACTGTTCTAAATAATGGAGTCAGTAAATTGTAGGATGGTATACTGAAATCCCTGTCATTTTGAGGTGGGTATACTGTGTATACCTGCGTTCTACGTAGACTACATCACTGAGAGCTACAGAGATATGCGTATAATGCTGTGACGTTCAATAAGGGAATAACGGTGTGGAATCCATATCTCTTTTTTTGAGTGATAAGCCAAACTCTTTATTACTTTATTTTCTCAAACGTTTCCATGGAGTAGTGACTAGGGGTTAGAGCATGTGATTAGGAGGAGGGGATTTAGGAGATAAGCAACGATTGTGTCTCGTCTCCAAGCTCTCCAACGACACCTAGAAAGCCTCCTTAGAAATAAATAAAAAAGTTAAAATAAGTAAGTAAGTAACTACCTAAGTTAGTAAATAAACAGGAAAAACTAAAAAAAAACTAAAAATCACAAGTAAACACACGAGACCACATCATAGGAGCTAATCACACTGACACACTCACAGGCTGGCACTTAGCTTGCACCTTAGTGTTAGTTCACCTACCTGTGGAACAATTGAGTGTTCCAATGGAGTGCTGCTGCCAAGTGCTGCTATTGGCGACGAGAGGAGATCTAATAATAAACAAGTTGGCCTGAAAGATCTTAGCTAAGGCACCATGGAGACAGGATGTAGCCTATTGCCTACTGGCTTTAGCACACACAGGACGGATGTAGCCTATTGCCTTCTGGCTTTAGCACACATACCTACAGTAATAGTAGCAGCAGCGCAACATGCCATTATTTGGCACTTTTCTAGCACCACCACCACCCCACCCTCCGCCATACACACACACACACACACACACCACCACCAGCAACACCACCAACCTGCCTCTTGTTACCAAGGCACTAGAGTGGAGAGCAATGTAGAAATATGAGGAATGGGTGTAAGAGTTACGCCACTAAGCCAACAAAATATCAACATTTAATGACCATTTTTCAAAATCATTGAGGTCTGCTATGTAGTGGTTACAAAAAACAACTAGTCCAGATGATACATTATAACATTACATTTCATTTAGCTGACGCGACTTACATTTACTATATTGGTCACAGTCCCTGGAGCAATGTGGGGTTAGGTGCCTTGCTCAAGGGCAACCCCCAGATTGAAAGACCAACTCCCTAACTGTTAGGCCACGGCCGCCCCATCTACAACATGCATATCATGATTTTGTAAAAAGGCTACTACCACCTGGCTGAAGTGAAGTGTCTTAATAGTTTAGAGTTAGAGGTGGTTAGAGCATTTTAGAGTGTTGTTAGCGTGGTTGTCAGACTGGGTGCTGCTGACTGATAACACACGTGATGAAAACGCCAGACGACGGAGCGCCTGATAGATGCTGACAGGGCCTCAAATCAACTCAGCTTTGCGTGAGGATTGGCTGCCGGCTCGGTTGGTGACCGTCAATGTCAGGTCAGAGAGTCAGCGAGCACACACAAACACAGACACACAAAAAACAGCACAAAAAACCTCCTCTGACTGCGTTGATCAGGACACTGAGACTGCGAGAGCAAACATGTCCTTCCACCTCTCTATCCTTCACACCACTCCTCCACAAAGCAACACAGACTCACATCGTGTTTTTAGTAAATGCCTTGCTGTAGAGCTGAAAGGTGGCAAATAAACAAATGCACCGATCACACTCAGCATGACGAGTGGGTTGTAGGGAAGGGACAGAGGGAGGGGACAATTACAAAAATGGCCTTCATGACAAGACCATTTAGAGTTCAGCCCAAGGAGGAGAGGGGGCCAGTACTGTGTAAACGGGCTACCAAAAGAACAAACATGTGACTTTGCCCTCTATCACAGTTAATTACAAATTTATTTTTTTTAACTATAGGCAGCAAATCATTTCACAGCACAGCCAATCTCCACACCTCCATGCATCTCTGCGTCTGTCCATATGTCTGGGAGAAAGTATGTACCATCCTCCATAAATACAGAGCCCTATAGACAAGCACCTAGACCTGCCTGAAAAGTACTAGGTTAATCATTTCAAGATAATGTTATGCATGACTTATAAATTGCACTTTAAGTCCGTAATTAATGTTAGCAGCAGTGAGCTTTGTTTAGTGGCAAGTAAGTGTTTATTGTGTGACTGCCAAGCCTCTCCAGCTGCTGGGCTGATGAGATGCACAACTACAGCACGACATTGACACACACACACACTAAGATGTGGCTGAGCTCAGAATATCGATCTTGTAATTCATCACGGCATTCTCCTGTATTGATATGTGTTGTTGAAATTGCTACTACTGTATATTGATATACGTACATTTGAAAATAAAAGTGAAAACTCTATGGCCTATGGAATGAAACGTATCCAGAATCGGAATTGAATCTCCGAGGGTTTTTACTAAAACGGTGCTACATTCTGCTGCAGTTAAGGTTTTGGCTGGATTTTTATGCACTTTATAGTGTATACATTATAACATGCTTGTATGCGCTTGCAACTTTGCGCCTGCATAATGGCACACAAGATCCAGCTTTAATTACTTCTATGGTCAACATCAGGGCTGGATTAAGATGGCCTGGGGCCCCTAGGCTACAGGTTGCAGTGCCCAAATTATGAAAAAAAAAATAATAATACATAGACATTGTCATGATTACGAGCTAGGAATTAAGGATAGCATGTCTACCAACTGTACTCAACATGATAGATACATTTTTCAATATTGCATTTTGTCACAATTGTACGATTTTTCACTTTTGGCCATTAGCCTGGGCGTCATGCAGATCTAAACCTGACAAAGGCCTGAATGATCGAAACGTTGTAAGCAATAAAAATGCAATTGTAATGGACGGTGTACAGCGTTTTTTGTTTACTACTTTTAACACCATGCAGCAGTCTACAGGGAGGTTGCCTGGCTTTGATCAGGCTTGCTAGATGACTGTGTGGGGGTGGCAGGCAGGCTGGATATGCTGGGTCGTCTTCCCCCACATACTACAGTAAGTGGATTGGCTCCCCTGAAATGGCCGTTCATGTGGCTTTGGGTGCCGGCCGGGCAAGGGAACATGCCTGTAATGAAAATGTCATTGTGACAGAGCGATGTGTCACTCCTCTCAGCTGCTGACTCACTCAGCCCTGCATCTGAGTGGGCAACCAATAGACAAATAACAATCTCCCCCATAAAGAGCATCGCCATAGTATAAATGCTTTTTTTTGTTTATAAACATTCTGTTGTTAGGAGGGGCAAGATACTGGCAGCCAATCACGTGAGCAAATGTTTTGACCGACAGCGGTTTCCAACAATCAGAGGTTGAGTTGTGTGCAGCCAGGGTCGCGTAGCCGGGGGAATACAAAAAAAAGAAAACCCATCTATAAGGAGCACTACCAAGAGCATGGGCACTAGTAGAAGGGACACTTCAGCAACAGCATAGGCAGCAGTGTAAGAAAGAAATAACAGCCAACGAGGTGACCAGTTTCACAAAGTTAAAGGCTCGGCGAGGGCTTAGAGCTCGGGGGACGTGTGTGCTACCTTGAAGGCCGTTATCCCGCTTATCTGCGGGCCCGTTTAAAAATTTAAGTTGGACACGTCTAGAATCTTCGCTTGGAATGCCGACAGTGTGATTATTTAATTTTCCATAGATCATATGCATATGCATGATTCCTACAGCATTATCCCTTAGATACCATCGGCAGACGAAGATTATATGCGCATCCAACTTACACAAGTCTGAGGCGCTTGACCGGTTCCACAGAATTAATGGTCCCCCCATCAGCCAATGGGAAAAGAGAATTTGTTGCGAAGGCAGATAAGGGGCACTAGCATTAGAGGCACAAGCAAGAGCATTATAATATATTATAATAATTCTAAGGCAAGACCTAAAATAGTCAAGCTTCAATAATGCGCTCTCGTAATGGTACTTGAACATCAGTGACTTCAAAGAGACGTCATCTGGGCTCAGGCAGCAAATATACCTGATGAGCAACAGCTACTCAACTATCACAGAGAGTGCCCAGCGTGTGTTAACCCCATTGTGAAGTAGCTCAGCGTGACATTTAGAAAAGCCTTTTGAAACAAGTGGCTTCTAGACCTCCAACTCAAATCTAGAGTTATCAACGTGTCTGATCTTTGAAAGATTAAAAGGCATTGCTTGTTTTGTTTGTATGGTTTCATCATTTCAAATAACATTTAACAAATGGATGGGTTTTGCTATGAATAAGTCTCAAATTCTTAACACAAATAACTGTCCTCTTAAGACTGGCTTTGGGTTTTTGTGCATTTTAAAATCAAAAAGAAGCTGGTCGGAACCAAATTACAGTTTTTCTCGATTGCCTACACACAATTTTCGGAATCGGTCTTCGAATTCTCAAAACTCTACACACAAATCTCCAAACCTCACACACAACGGGCCAAACTCTTCACTACCTCTGAAAAATGCACGTCTTGTCTCAAAACAATGTACTCTCTTCTAAAAACCTCATTTTGTCGTCAAATGACACACACAGACAGTCACTACAATACACATTTGCAGACCCATTAAAACACTGTTGGGCACAGGGTAAAACTAATTTCTCCCAGTAACTTGGGCTTTTTTTGTTCTGGATTGCATGGATACTGTGACATAAGTTGGAAAAACTTCATTCCCACAACACACAAACAGAAACAGAAAGATTTTTATGTCTTTTTCACAAAAATAACACAATACTGCCTATTTGGCAGTACAAAAAACCCATTACATTACTGTATAGCCTATTGCTATGAAAAAAACTCTATACTCAACTTGAAACACAGTAGAAACTTATTTTCTTCAGTGTTCTACTTACTAAAGAGGGTATTTTTCTGTAGTAAAATACTGAAATATTGTTTTTAGACTCCGAGTACACAGACGTGTATATATTTTACATATTTTTAAAAATATTTAAAAATTGCACTAATGTATTGTAAAATATTGGGTAACCACATGAAAGTTATGTCTTGTATAACATAGTTTTGAGTTCAAAAACTAAACAAATGGGTTTTCTCCTTGCATCCACTCATTTTTCATCAATATGACATGCAATGTGTGTCCTTATGGGGTGATGATTTCAGATTGTAAACCGGTATGAAGAGAGTTTTCCCATGTGATGAGGAAGTGAACAAAGTTGCAGTTGATTGTAGTGTTGTGAATGACAGTGTGTTCCATGTGAAACCCAGTGTTTTTCTTTATGAAAATTGAGTGTAATCCAGAGAATTGTGTGTAATGGTGTGAAAAGAGTGTGTTTTAAAACTGGAATTTGAGTGTTAAGTAGGAATTGTGTTTAGTGTTCAGTGACATTGGTTAGGGGAGTTGGGAAATGGATGAGATGTTCCGAGAATTGCGTGTGAAGTACCAGAACTTGTGTGGAGGCAATCGAGAAAAACTGTAAAAAATACTCGACTAATTACTGCTAATCCCTCTTTTCCACAACACGATGGGTTGATGTAATTCCTTTGGGCTAACTTGCACTATTGTGCATGATGGAAAAACTACACAGTGTAAGTACAACAGGCAACATACTGTGAAAGCCCCATGGACCATGTTAACTGGTTAGAAAGGGACCATGGCTCTCAATTCATCAGAAAACTATTTATATGCATATTATATTTATATTTATATACTATGTATATATTCTCCCTTCTCCCCTTTTGAAACATATTGTATTCTCTGATCAGTAATATTAGTAATTTTTGCCAGCCAATTACTGCATGTGCACTGGTCACATGGTTGATGAGATAGCAAGACTCCACCCCTTTTGACACCTATGGGTGCCATTTTAACCTTTGTCCTACTTTCTTTGTCTATGCCCTGATGAAGGCCAATATGGCCCATGTGTTTTTAAACAGAATTGCCAATTTGCCATGTTATATTAAAGGCATTTTTAATATTTTTTTCTCAAATCTCTGCTCAAATCAATGCCTCTGCTCTTTCCTCTTTTTTTTCTTACACTTCACCCGGTACAGATGAGCACCTGAGTAATATTGTTTGCACAACCTCCTGAGCACTCTAAGGCCTTTTGTGTCTTCTACTATTTATATGCATATCTTGGCTAAAATGTCATGCACCTGAAATGAGCTTTTGACTTGTCCATGCCAGGATTCTTTCACAATTAACAATTATCCACAAGTCCACAAAAACAAACAAACAAAACAAACCAAAGAAGAAGAAAAAAACGTGGTGATGGTGAACTATTCCCCTGTTCATAACTTGAGGGAACATTCTAATCCAAAAAAAGATGATTGTACTGCAACTTTGAATCACTGCATGGATTCCATTTTTGGCAACAAAAAAAATTCTCTGCTCTGTGCATTTGCAGAAAGCCATTGTGGATTGCCGCCATTGTTGCAGCCATCATGAGAGACACAATGTGGAGCACATATCCGACTCCAGAACAGAGCTTGACTGCGAGCCAAAAGAGCAGCGAGAGTAGAGTGCTGCTGCAGATCTGATCCCAAAGTCCCCTCGCTAAAACCCGGAGATGGTGATGCATGGTCTCATTGCCGCGCTAAGACACCCAGATGAACCTGAGAGGCACCCAGGCAGCTCCCTGGCCGGCCGAGATGTGGGGCACTTATCACATTTCCTGCACGATGACAACACAGAGAATGCCCATGGTGGTGCGGACGGGACGCAACATAATGTATCTGCACAACGACGCTCCAACACGGGGTTGTTTTCCTCATCGCATTACCGAAGCGCCAGACCAAGGAGTTATTTAATTCCCGCCTGTTCTGGGATGACGACGCCTCCTGAATGAAACGAAACTGCCGTGGCTGAATGGAGTGGCCCCTTTTCTTCCCTTTTTTTCCCTGCACATTTGCAATCTGGCTCTCAGTGTAATGAAAAAAGTTCAATGGGCTTCAATGGGAGTAATCCCTATGCACCTTCATGCACCAAATGAAATGAAATGATTTTTTTTGGGTGGGTTGGTACTGTAGGTGGGTGGGTGGCTGGCTATGGGAGGAGGGAAGGTGAAAGACGCCTGCTAAAGCAGCTCTACTAGGCCGGTTCTAGTCAATTTGGTGCCCTAGGCGAGCACCCCTCTTCACTTTTGGTGGAATTAGAAATTGGCCTGTGTAAACATAGTGTCATACATCTGAAAGAGCACAGCTGATCTACTACCTTCACATGTACTGAGTGCCCATTTAATATTGGTCAATATAAAGCTTAATGCTTTATTTCACTTAAAGTTCTAATTCTGTGGCACTTGGCGCCCCCCAAGACAGTTGCCGCCCTAGGCGACCGCCTGGTCTGCCTATGCCTATAGCGCCAGCTCTTCTACCAGAAGAGAGGCATGGGAAAGTATCAAGGCATGTCAAACTGCTCTCGAGTCTGGTGGCCGAGTGCTTCCATTAAAGCAGCAAGGGTATTAGAGCGCTCACACTAGACATGTTCATCTCTAGGGAGCTTCATCATTTAAAGCAGCTATAATGTCATACTGAGCCCCTAAACTCCAGCGTTTCTGCCACCGGTGATAAGAGGACTCCTCCTGGCTGCCTGCCTCGCCGTTCAACTTTTATATAATTGTGGGAACATACATTCCAGAAGCGTCACATCGTCAAAATGTGACATTTTCATTTGATTCTGCGTTAGATTAGATCATTCGGTCGTGACGTGTGAAGCTTTTAATATTGCCCCCATCCACCCTGAACCCTTTAATTTTGCAGCATCCACCCTAAAATGTATGTATGCCTACTCGTTGCAAGAACAAATTGACACCATATTTTTCCTGTCATGACACAAATCCAAGTAAAACATTTTTTTAAAGTGCACACAAAGAAAAGAAAGAGAAGCAGACAGAAAGAAACAGAAAAAATCATACCCACACTATCATCAGAGGAGCACTGGTCCATTGGCTACGAGCCGATATCTGCCGGCCCTGGATCAATGTTGTCCACCTTTCGCACCTTTCTAATCGATTTGGCCTAAAACGCCACGCTACAGCAGAGGCTCCCTTATCCCAAACTGATCACCCTAATCTCCTCACTGGCCCTCACTCATGCACACCATAGCCAAGCTCCAAGCTCCAGCCACAGACAGAAGAAAACCAGAATTCTTCATCAACTGTGCAAAGATACTGTATTGTGTTCTTTAGATAACTGTACAGCACACAGTACATCACACAGACATGGTTATTTGGTGCAGATGGAATTGTCAGCAGTCAGAATCACAGTTTTCTTATATACTATATATTTTTTTTCAACTTTATTTAGACAGGACAGTGAAGAGTAGGACAGGAAATGAGAGGGAGAGAGACGGGGGAGGATCCGGGTCAGGAATCGAACCCGGGTCGCCCGCGTATAGCAGTCCAATGCCCAGCCGATTAAGCTACGACTGGGCCCAGAATCACTGTGTTTACTGGAAAACCTCACCCCATCACAACACTATGGCTTTATCAACAGCCTTTAAAACAGAGACATGTCAAATCACTGTCATGATCATTTTGATAACAACATTTTTATACCAGAGGCTCTACATGAAAGGGTTAATGAGATTTGAATCTATGAATAGCTTCATCAACGTTGTACATTCCCTAACATCTGGACAGGTAGGTAAGTAGGTAGGCCAGAGTAATGAGGGGGAAATAAGAAATCTGGGGCATCTATCTTGACGTAATTTGTGACACAATGGTCTTTTCTTCCCTTCTGTGTTTTCTTTTTTTTCCTCCTCCTGCGCTCAAGATTGGACTACTCTTTAGCACAGAGTTAGGACTGCCAAGGGAGTCCAGGCAGCGATAAGACAGCAGCATCATCAACATGGCATGTGAAAACGAGCAACACCCTCGTTTCACAACTGTCAAACAAAGCCAATGAAACCTGGAGGGCTAGGTCACATTTCTCTCTCCTTCTCTCTCTCTCTCTCTCTCTCTCTCTCTCTCTCTCTCTCTCTCTCTCTCTCTCTCTCTCTCTCTCTCTCTCACACACGCACACTTTTTTTCACACAAACAAACTGCAAAGATCAGCCAAAAATAGCTTGTGAAAACAGCGCAGGTTTCTGCAAAGCACACAACAAACACAAACCCAACACAGTATGGATACATAAACACAGACAAAACATCACCAGTGATTGAATACACTTTACATAATGTATTCCATCTTCTATCTTCAAACAGTATTCACAGGACAAGATGAATTACACTGAACTTAAAAGCTGAATATACTGTATACACATTGTTGTGGTGGTGATATCTTCGTAGCCTGTTCTGATGAAATTGAAGAAAAGGGGGAAAGCAAAGCGGGGTACTTACAGCATTGTGCGTCTGGGTCTGTCCAACCAAGATGAGGATGTTGGAGCAGATAATAGACAGACAGAAGTTAATCAAGATGATTGACCGCTCGGATCTGATGTATCTGGAGAGGAGAACAACAAGCAAAGCAACCAGGAACGAGTCAATAAATCCCGCCGGATTGACAACCAGCATCAGTTTACGTCACACAGGCAGTGATTGCATTTCTCCAAACCGACATGAGCTTTCATAAATTGCGCACGGCGCTGGCTGCCCGGATCGGTGACATTTAAATTGAAGAATGTCCACGACGACAGCAGCACATCTTTGAGGGGGGGGCTGGGGAGATAGATTCGAATTATAACCCCCCCCCACCCCTCCAGGTGCTGAGATATCTGTCTTCCCCAGCACAGCTGACTATATCATATCAACAGGGCCGCTGACCGCTTTGGTTGGGCCCAGGACAAAGTCATCTGAAAGGGCCTCCCACCCAATACTTACAATGTCATGAGGACTCAATTCTGGGCCCCCTCTCCCCCTATGCCCGGGAGGGACAACTGCCCCCTTCCAGCTTCCATATCATATAAAAGGCGATCTGCATTGAGAATCATTAAAAGGGCAGGCGGGCGGGCAGGCAGGCACCTACCTCCAGAGCACGATGTAGACCACTGCCAAGGTGATGAGGGCCAGGCAGGACAGGCCGCAGCCCACTATCAGAGTCACGGACGGAACCCCTGAGTACTCCATGGTCTGTGGAGGGGGAAGGAGAAGGGAAAAGAAAATGGGGGGAATAGAGTAAAGGGAAGGGGAGGAAAGGAGAGAGAGCGAAAGTGAGAGAGAGAGAAAGAGAGAGAGAGAGAGAGAGAGAGAGAGAGAGAGAGAGAGAGAGACACAGACAGAGAGACAGACAGAGAGACAGACAGAGACAGCAGAGAGAGAGAGAGAGAGAGAGAGAGAGAGAGAGAGAGAGAGAGAGAAAGAGAGAGAGAAAGAGAGAGAGAGAGACAGAGACAGAGACAGAGACAGAGACAGAGACAGAGACAGAGAGAAGAGTCATTTAATATGATGGTCAGAGCAGCAGTAGGTGTGGAGGTGTGGAGGAGGCCGGGAGGGGGGATGACAACAGGCCCTTTGCCAAAGATGCAACAACATGGCTGACGCTGCGTGATCAATACACAGGAGAGCACGGCGGTGATACATGGGTTGACACAGGGTTCAGTGTTCAGCACTCATCTATATTCTGCACGTTGCCCCCACCCCCCCCCCCCCCCCGCCCCGAATCATGCGCACCTGGGCGAGAGGTCCGCACCTCTGTGCTTTTTGATCATCGCAGGGAGCCATCAGGTACAATAATAACGCGATGTCCCGAGGTGGTGCGCCATCGCGAGTTAAGACTCGTGCAGGCGGTGAAGCAGCAAAGACATAAATCAGCTGTGCCCATATTCCCATACCTTTCAAATTTACTGTAACTTGTCTTTAACTAAGTGCTCCATATAATTCATTGAATGGATAAGGGGGGTGGCCGGGAAATGTAATACACCACATTAGCCAGGGTCTTCACTGCAATAAGGCATTAGGCTGGCGATAAACAATAGTTACTGCGGGAACACACTTTAAGATTAAACCGTTTCCGCATATCTTAATTAAAAGCGTGGTGGCTCATGGTGCGATCATGTAAACCTTATGTCAGCTCGGCCTATAAAAAAAATCACGAGACCAACAAGTGGATTAAATAAACCCCGTTGGTATTCTGGTTCCCGTTCTATAATCAAAGCTAGTTTCGCCGTGCTATCTCGACTGTCTGGCGTTATGTATTCCATGCAGCCACCTTCACACATCATAACAAGAGAGGCAGCAGTAGTGCTACCTCCCTGCCTTATCTGCTACTGGGCCTTTATAAATGGCTTCTGCTTCCTCACAGTTGCACCTGTCAAGAGACCCCCAACCCTACCCCCCACAGCCCCCCCCCACCCCCCACTCTCACAGCCAAGCATTTCCAGCAGCCACAAGTCATCATGACATATCAGCAGCAGTGCTTTGCAACCACCACGGTTATTAAACTTCACCTTCTGCTGAATATGGCGTAGGTATATATATATAAAAAAGACAACACTGTCATTCATGTTGTCTTCCAAAGCCACCACCACCTGAGAGTGTTGATCTATGTCTAGCAGCAGCACTTACAGAAACATCACAGGAGAGGGGGGTAGACAGCCAGGGCCGCTGCTAAGGTTTTGGAGGCCCCAAGTATAACTGGTCAGGAGGCCCCTTCTCAATTACATAATAATAATAGTAATACGTTTTTAGTGTTATCTCAATTTAGGAGGCCCCAATCTTGGGGGCAAAGTGGTTGAGGGCCTAAGCGCTCTGCTTACTCTGCGGTGTCTCGCCGGCCCTGTGGACAGGAGACAGAGATGAAGCCCCATCTTGTCACCTGTTACAGCAGCAGCCAGCTCTGCAGCAACCAATCAGCTGTGTTTTACTAGGGTCCATTAAATCAAGACATGGGATGTCCAAACAGGAAGGGATTGATCTGAATAACAAGGTCTCCTTCCAATGTGCTGTAGGTGCCTTTGCGTTTCCGTTTTGGTACTGCCCCTGCCCTGCACCTCCTTCATGTAGCCTACCATGTGCACAACAACTAGCTCATCAGGGAACAACTAAGATGTCTGATCTACCTGGTATGACATTTTTTTAGGCCTACAGTGTGACACAGAGCGTATGTTTAGGCTACTGCATAAAAGCCATACAGCACAAACACGCACACATAGACACATACACACGCACACAGTACGCACACACGCACACGCAGTGACACACACGCACAAACGCACACAGCCGCGGGGTAACGCATGTGTTGTGTGTGGAAGAATGGAGATCCTTATCAAAATCAACACGGGCGGATAGTGATGCTGGTGTACAACACACCCGGCCGCCCTTCAGCTGGAGTAACAATTTATAACGGCACGCGTTGCATTACAATGAAGCACTCGCTAGAGCAATAACCCACGTAATAAAACAATCAATGCATGCAGGCAATCGGTAACATCAAAAGGGGAAAAAAATGACCACCACTTACTATTTCTCGTGGTAGTTGAGCCAAAATGGCGAAGGTAGATACACGATCACATAAGCATTTAGTATGGGATGCATCGGTAAGCACGGTTTTACATCCTCTGGACGACCAAGCTCCCCAAGAATCGTTCCTGCAAGGAGAGGAAGGCAAAGAATATTAATTCTGCTCCACAGCTCGATTTAAAAGGGCTTTTGGAAATCGCTCCAGATTACAATCCTTAGACGGAGCTTATTATCTTCTTGTACCGAATCCGTAAATAAGATGACATACAAGTCAAAGCACAGCCGGCAATTTAGTACAGGGATATTTATCGCTAGTTCTAACGGTGAGCAGAGGCAGAGGAGCTGTCCAAACGCACCGCTGCTGAATGATTCAAATCTTCCATACGCCATTTTCTTAAAACATTTGCGCTTCAAATAAACAATACACCAGCCAGCACATTATAAACAGCGATCGGATAAAAATAACATCGACATGCACACAGCAAGGAATAAACAAATAGCAAACATCTTTACCCGCACTTTTCCCAACCGAAACTGAAGACCGCGTACGTTTTTTTTTCTTTCCGAAAAATAATTCCCCCCCTCCTTTCCCGGAGGTTGCTGTTTTAATATGTTCCCCTTTCGAATGATCTTTCCCCCTAGCTGTTGTAATAAGAAGCTTTTGGACGCTTCCTAAGGGAAATTTTCAGCCTGGAAACGGTGGACGGCATCAGATTGATACTCTCCTCTCCTCTCCTGCTGCTCCGGAGGAGGGGGGAGGTTCCGGACACACAGTGCACGACAGGGAGAAAATTCCCTCTTTTTCCCACCGACAAA
>NC_085880.1:17698527-17728527 GCF_034702125.1 Engraulis encrasicolus | reverse complement strand
CTCAACTCCCAACTGTTTCTTACAAGGTCTTCGGGTGCGAGCAAACAGCAAAATTCATCTTTAGTAAAAAAGCCGCACTCTCGGGTGTAAATCTTGCAGTTTTAATCTAATGGGTTAACATCGAAGAAGTCTTAGGCTGAAACGTCTGTCTGTCATGCTAACTCAGTAGATTAAAAATGCAAGAATTACACCCGAGAGTGCGGCTTTTTCGCAATGTTTGTCAACACGATGTTATGAGGAGGAGCAAGACACTGTCAGCCAACCACGTGAACTAGCAGTTTCCAACAATCAGAGGTTGAGTTGTGCGCAGTTAGTTTTTTGCACAGTCAGGGGAAAACAAAAATGTAGAACCCATGTACGTACGGTTTACTAATTGGGATTGAAGAATTCTCTCCACACATTTACCAGCACAAGCACCACCTGTGGAAATCGGATATTTTTTCAATCGACTGTGTAACAGAATGCCAATAACATGTATACTGTTTTCTGATGAAGATTGGATACTTCCTTCCCAGTACAGTTGCTATGGATTTCCATATTATGTTGCTACTTGAAAGTCCAATTGGGAAACTCCAACTCCCATTGTCATTGTGACACAGCACTCCACAGCACACAAGTGCTCACTGCACACAACGAAATGGCATGTATGCTTCACCCATGCAGGGGGTAGCCCCCAATGGCGCCCCAAGGGAGCAGTGTGGCGGGACGATACCATGCTCAAGGTACCTCAGTCATGGAGGAGGATGGGGGAGAGCACTGGTTAATTATTCCCCCCACCAATCTGGCGGGTCAGGAGTCGAACCGACAACCTTTGGGCTACAAGTCTAACGCCCTAACCACTTACCCATGACTGCCCTACTGACAAAGTAATTACAATTCCATAGACATATCTCCGAAAAGTAAATTCACAATTACCACACACGCTTCTACTCACCAGACAATGTGTCAGTGCGGTGATATGATGTTTGTTGGCTTGTTCAGTAGAGTACATATGTCTTTAGCAGAGGTTTCTCCCTTACAGTAAAATACTCAACATAAAATGTGTTATGTGTCTTTAAAACTGTGTTTTGTGGTGCAGCGCAAGTGAATATGCACCTACGTGTTGGAAAGCAGCGATATCCTCCTGACTACCAGCAGTTCATTTTTGTCCTCTCTAGAGGACATTTGTAAACCGCAATATCTCCCACCCCATACACACTACTGTGCTAACTCCCAATGGTCTTTGAAGAGGACATTCAGAGCTTTCCAATGATACCATGTGTGTAGGGGTGGGGTTTTGGGAACTTTATATTTCTTTGCAAGGAAAATGGTGTCCATTAAAAAAAGGCCGTTTTTGGTTAAAGGAAAAGTAAATGCATAATACTTTAAAGTGGGCAATTATTGTCTTAAAACATCATCTTTATATGTTATTTCAATCTCTTCAGAGCACAATTAAACCATTTCTAAATTAATGTAACATTATTTAATTCCCATATTAAGGCGTTAAAGAAATGTCCTCTAAAATGGACATTGGTAGTGACATCTTCCATTTTGTTAGTATTTTTCTAGTCAGAAAGTCAGTATCAGAATCAGAAGGAGAGACACTTTACAGCACATTATTGATAAATAATCCTAGATGTGATGTTTGAGGAAGATGCTGAAGATTCAGAGACCTCTTAGGATTCATTTCAAGCAGGAAAAGTAGAATCAGAACAAGCAGAACGTTTCCTATTGATGCATTTGTCGCCCCATGTGGAGCATGACTCTGATGTGTGTCTGAACTTTGCAGGACAATATTTCAACCAAAAATTAAATTAAGACTAAATTAATCCTATAGGCATGAACACATGTTTGTTCCAGAGATAATAGCCCATATTTCACACATCAGAACTATAAAATTAGTCAACTTTGGTGAAAGTTCTCAGTTGAGGGACCACATGTCATTCAAGCTTCAACTGCAAGTCCAGTTGCTTAAAACAAAATTGCTTTGACTTGAGATGACCTGCATGAATGATAATGGTCACAGACACATCCAGTTTCCACCTCAAACCAATAAAACACTCATTGTAAACTCATAAATGCTCAAATTTACTAATTATTAAACTGATTGTTATGCTTTTTCATCCAGATTGATTGATAGCAATTAAGGTACATTTTCAATGTACGGCCTTCCAATGTCCACTGTAATGGACACATTAAATCTTTAAAATAAAAAATAAAAAATCGAAAAAAATGTTGTCAATCTCATTTTTTGCCTTCAAACAATTGGGGGAGTAAAAAAAAACAAAGATTTTTAAACTTTTTTTCCCCTGGTAGTCAGGAGGATATGAGGTTGAGTGGACCAGGCAACAAGAAATATGAAATATGAAAAAGTAAAGAGTCTTGGCCTTGAGGGCCCCCTTGCCTCTTGGGCCCCTGGGCTTGGGCATGGTAGGCCCGTACAGTAATCCATCCTTGCATGAATTCCATGTGCCTCCAGTTATCCATGTGCAATTTGCACATGGCTGGACTGGGGGAGAAATAGGGCCCGGGCACTTTTGGCTTAAAGGGCCCCACCTCATAATTTGTGGCGCAGAACTGACTCACCGGTGGGCCCCGCACCCTTGTGGGCCCCGCTGTTTTCAGTAATGTTAAAAAAAAATGTTTTGGGGCTCGCTATGCCAGATGGCCAGTCCAGCACTGAAAACTCACATGTTCACATTCTGGACCCTGATGATGAGCATACGCTAAACATTCCTCATTTCTTTCATGAAATAAAAAAAAGGACACAACCCCCAAAAAAGAGGTTTTAGTGGTTTGAACACCGCATTAGGCGACACAACTCTCCTGAATAATTAAACCCATCTGGAAATTATATAATTATTTTCCATGTTGTTGTGAATTTCACACGTACATAAACAAGTGCTCAGAGAGAAGGAATGTCACACTTGAGCAAGATAGGCTGGTCTTGAAGCATCTGTCTCTCAAGTGTGATCTTCCCAAAAATATATTAAAAACACACTCTGATTACACTTTGTGAAGACTCAACAGGAATAATTAGCTGCATCACATGAGTTATCATGATCACAGGTCTTTGTGCGCGTGTGTGTGTGTGTGTGTGTGTGTGTGTGTGTGTGTGTGTGTGTGTGTGTGTGTGTGTGTGTGTGTGTGTGTGTGTGTGTGTGTGAGTGTGTGTGTGTGAGAGAGAGAGAGAGAGAGAGAGCGAGAGAGAGAGAGAGTGTATGTGTGTGTGTGCGAACATGTGTGTGTGTGTGTGTGTGTGTGTGTGTGTGTGTGTGCATGTGTGTGCGTGTGTGTGTGTGTGTGTGTGTGTGTGTGTGTGTGTGTGTGTGTGTGTGTGTGTGTGTGTGTGTGTGTGTGTGTGTGTGTGTGTGTGTGTGTGCGTGTGTGTGCGTGTGTGCGTGCATGTGAGTGCGTGTAGGCTGATTATCATGTTGTTAGGGGAACAGGCGTGTGTGCAGGCGTGCATGGGTGCGCATATGCACACAGCAGTTTAAGATCTACATCATTTCTCCTCTCATCAAGGCCGCTCAACCCTGCCATGGCGCAGAGGGAAATTAAATGGTCTCTCTAGCATTCTGCGTTAATGGTACATGAATGAAACATAGTCCCCTGTCAAAATAACAAGTCAACACCCCAGCTGTGTTTCTCTTTCTCAAATGAACCTGCTCTCCGTTGCATAACCACCACCACCACCACCATGTTGAGATGAAGCCAAGACAAATCCCTGTCAAATAACGGCTCACGAGGGAGGGAGGGAAAACGCTATTGTAGATGTAAACCGTACCAAATTCTTTTATATGTACTATAAAAAAAGAAATATTATTATTGAGAGATGATGAGATTTGACGCTGAGCATGAGGAAGGTAAGAGGTAAGTGTCTCCTTAGGTGATTTGTACGCCACTCAACACCCCCATTGACAAATGAGGCGGCTTTAATTACATCTGCCCGATCCGCTGATATTTTGACATATAATTAAAGCTCTGCCACAACTCACCTCCCCTCATTTTAACAGGAGCACATGGGAGTCATGTGCTTCGTCAGAATTAAAATGAAAGGAGTGAATTATTGCCATAGAGGCTTTAGCGTTGTATGTTTTAAGCTGCTGCTATAGCAGAACTTAACAGTATGTTGCATAGCGCCAAAAACTGAGGTGACAAACAGGTGCCTGGTGCCTGGCAAAAGCACAAGAGGTGGATAAAAACTATACAAATTTGAATGCAATAGAGTCACCAAACAACAACTTAGATATTTTGACCCTTTAGTGATGATGAACTTGTGGTTTTCTAGCACACCTCAGCTGGCAGGTGCGTAGGAGATGGTCCATGGGTCACGCCTCAGACAATCTGAATAAACTCCTGCAGACTGACTACTACCTGTTTTCTTTAATATCAAAGTTATCTTCTACACACCGCGCTCTTCCGTCTTGTTGGTGCGTCTCTGAAGTGATCAAGCAATTAGGGAATGAATCACACTCAGTTTTTCTTTTCTTTTATTCAAACATTGCAGGGTCACACTGATGAAGGATCTTGCAGCCGAAACGTCTGTCTGGCCCTACAATGTTTGAAAAACAGAAAAGAGAAAGAATGAAAAAAGAAAAAACTGAGTGTGATCCATTCCCTATTTGCTTGTTTTCTTTAATATGCAACGTTTAGGTCCTAGACCTTCATCAGGTACATGTTTTTAAAAGTTACCTGATGAAGTCCTAGGACTGAAACGTTGTGTATTCGAAAATAGCAGAGGAAATATCTTAAATGGTCAGTGTGCGGGAGGTTCTTTTTCACAAAAAAATAATCCTTTAGTGACACCAGAACCTATAGCAGAGCCAATCAATTCAAAGAATAGCAGCATACGAGAGAGGGAGAGCGGGGCCTGGATGACACGGACGTCTCTGCCGCAGCCAATCAGTTACCTGCAGAGGTCAAGGCCGTCCTCCGCTACTGCTGTGACTGTGGCCGTACCACAGAGGAGAGAGAGAGGGGGTGGGGGGGGATTAAAGCGGAAAACAAAGGCCAGCCTCTCAGGAGTTGATCCGGCAAATATTAAGTGCTAGCGCAGGCGCTATTAGGGGTTATAGGGGACAGGGGTGGGAGCCAGTGTTGCCAGATTGGGCGGTTTCCCGCCCAATTGGGCTGCTCAGGATGGCTTTCTGCGGGTAAAAAAATAGCATTTTAGCAGAAAAAAACGCCAATTTTTTGTCCTTAGAAATAAATAGAATTGGCGGGATTTAGTGCTTCCAGGCGGGTTTAGAGCATTTTTGGGGCTGGAAATCATCAGCCTCATCTGGCAACCCTGGTGAGAGCAGGGGTGAAGGAGAAAAAAAATGTCAAGCACGTCTACTGGCATTTGTAGCGCTGTCACTCCCCTTTGTTCCAGGGCGGACACTTCAGTAGGCTTTTGTAGAGCGATAAGGTCATTTTTTTGAGGGTGACAAAAAAGCGAAGGGGTAAAAAAAATAGCTTATTAGCCCAGCATCAGTCTATCAGTGCTCAACGTAATTGACGTGGTGAAGACTATGGTGAACATAGCTTTAGGGGTGTTTGAGCATAGACTATGGCGAGCATAGCCTTTTAGGAGTGTTAGAGTATACAGTAGGGTATGGCGAGCATAGCTTTCCAGGTGTGTTGGAGCTTAGTCTATGGCAAGCATAGAATTTTAGGAGTGTTGGAGAATAGACTACGTTGAGCAGCATAGTTTTTTAGGGGTGTTGGAGCATAGTCTATGGCAGTGTTTCCCAACCTTTTTTGCCTTGCGTACCCCCTAAGCCTTTTTGTCATACCACAAGTACCCCTCACTCATGCTCCATGTTCCATGCTCCGTGTTCCATACATTTCTTTATTTTTTCAAGTACCCCCTGCGTTGTGCTCACGTACCCCTAGTGGTACACGTACCCCTGGTTGGGAAACACTGGTCTATGGTGAGCATAGCTTTTTAGGAGTGTTGGGTAATAGTCTATGTCTATGGCGAGCATAGCTTTTTAGGATTGTTGGGTAATAGTCTATGTCTATGGCGAGCATAGCTTTTTAGGATTGTTGGGTAATAGTCTATGTCTATGGCGAGCACAGCTTTTTAGGATTGTTGGAGCTTAGTCTATGGTAAGCATAGCTTTTTAGGAGTGTTGGAGTAAAGAGTGTGGTGAGCATAGTTTTTTAGGAGTGTTGGAGTAAAGACTACTGTGAGTGTTGGAGTATTGCCTATGGCAAGCATAGCTTTTTAGGAGTGTTGGGATTTGGGAGTATGGAGGGGGACAGGGACAGCAGAGGGACTGGCATCATTAGGGTTCTTTGAACTTTAAAAGCAGAGGACAGATCGAGAGAGAGAGAGAGAGAGAGAGAGAGAGAGAGAGGGGGAGAGAGAGAAACACTCAAGAGGCAGATTGCTATGCTTGACAAACTCTCAACCCTCTTATTGATTGTATACCATGAGGGCGACACAGAGGCAGTTAGTCCAGATGTACTAATTTCTCCAAGATGTCCCATCAGTATTGCGGATGCCGACGACTCCTGTACCGACTCCTACAGTACCAACCCTTGCAAGCAATAACCATGGCAACGGGATATTGGAACTGGATGGCATCCATGTGGGTGATGCGAAGCGGAGCGGAGAGAGCGAGATAAGGGCTGTAATGGGGGATCTGGTGCATGAACTGATCCCTGTTTAGAGAAATACACTCACACACACACACACACACACACACACACACACACACACACACACACACACACACACACACACACACACACGCACGCACGCACGCACGCACACACACACACACACACACACACACATACACACACACACACACACACACACACACACACACACACACACACACACACACACACACACACACACACACACACACACACACACACACACACACACACACACTGGCCCTGCCTGGGAAGGGATTACATATATGCAGGAGTATCTGTATCGGCTGCCACAGAGCATGCAGATCTTACTGTATATACCCCTCATCTCTCCAAAACCAATGCATTGGGTAAGGAAAAGACGTATAGGTAAGGTAATACTTTTTTTGTTAAAAAAGAAATGAATAAACTTGCATATACTGTACATTATGTACATTACACTGTAAACTCAACAAGGTTGTGTCTGTCCAGGCTGTGTCTGGAAGGAAACTTGTGTTTTTTATTGTATTTTTTATTCTGGCTTAGAGACGTGATGCGCAACGCCGAGGCATCAATTTTGGGGCTAGACAGCCTCTGCTATTTTTTCTCCATCAACAAAATAAGCCCAATCATCTCCTCATCAGCAAAAAGACACCTCTGTGCTTCGCTTCCTGAGCATGCATCTCAATTCTTTGTTCAGCTAACTGTTTAGAAGGTCCACTGCAGGAGTACGAGCTAAGTGGCAGACAGTCTCCGTAATAGCTGCTTCTTCTCCGGACACTGTGCCGTGACCTTTGACCCGCACTCTCCAGTGGCTAGCAAGCAGCTCGCTAGCTGCGGCGGTGCTGCAAATGCTCCGTTTTTGGTGCACCATGGCAGCCCAATCTCCAGTGAGCACACATGGAGGCCACAAGTTCACGTCGGGGTTAAGTGCCTCCCTGGCCTTGCACTGACCTAAAAGGAGAGGCGCAGAGGAGGAGAGCGGATGTGCGAATATGAAGGAGGAAGGAAAGAGAGAAGAGGAGAGGAGAGGAGAGGAGAGGAGAAAAGCGGAGAGGAGAGGCGTGGAGAGGACAGAAGAGGAGAGGAGAAAATAGAGGAGAGGAGAGGAGAAAAGAGGAGAGGAGAGGAGAGGAGAGGAGAGGAGAGGCGTGGAGAGGAGAGGAGAGGAGAGGAGAGGCGTGGAGAGGACAGAAGAGGAGAGGAGATAAGAGAGGAGAGGAGAGAAGAGGAGAAAAGAGGAGAGTAGAGGAGAGGAGAGGCATGGAGAGGACAGAAGAGGAGAGGAGAAAAGAGAGGAGAGGAGAGGAGAAAAGAGGAGAGGAGAGGAGAGGAGAGGCGTGGAGAGGACAGAATAGGAGAGGAGAGGAGAGGAGAGGAGAGGCGTGGAGAGGAGAGGAGAAAAGAGGAGAGGAGAGGAGAGGAGAGGAGAGGAGAGGAGAGGAGAGGAGGGGAGAGCAGAGCAGAGGAGAGGAGGGAAGGGGAGAGGAGCAGAGAGGAGAGGAGAGGAGAGGAGAGGAGAGAACATGGTCCCTGTTGCAGTGCTCTGGGAGCCCCACTGGTTCTCTCTGGCGCTCTCCCGGCTGTCCAACTGACATAAGAACATGACATATACAGGTGCTATCACCATGTTACTCTCAGGTGAGACTTGCAACATCCTATGTGGGGAAAATGTGCTTGAAGATGACAATGTGCGAGTGCAAGAACGCCGCACTATAGAGTATATGGAGCTTTGATGCCTCTAGCATTCCTGTACATCCCTTCACAATAGGATTCAATAGGATTGTTCTGTTATGGTAAACACAGGATAAGAGCTGTGCTGTTAACGGGGATGACTAATATGGATTCATTATTTACAATCTAGTTCCACTTATTCCAAATGACTTGATTTTTACCCGTCCACTTCAGCCAGGTGATTGGCCGGTTAAATGATCACCTGTTTTTGATTGGACAGGTAAAACCAGGTCATTTGGAATATGTGGCACTGGATTTTAACTAATGAATCCATTTTGGACCTGAGTGATATATTAATAGCGCTATTGTGCACATAGTGACATTTCCATGGTACCTTAAGCTTGGGCTGTCATACATGTTTCATGTCCTAGCATACAAAACAATGACAATATTTCCAAAATGAAGAAAGACCTACTATGCTGTGTGTAAACCCAGCCCAAAAATCTTGGTTTCCGACCGACAGACCGATTATGCACGGCTAAAAATCAAAGCTGTCTTTCATGAGAGTGCTTCTGTGCAATTAATTAATTTTGGATGTGTAGAGTCGAGCAATATTTCACTGATTACAAACACCCTCATCATAATATGCACAATCACGTCAATCGCCTGGTAAGATGATAGACAAGTCACGGCTTCTTGATTGTCTGAGTATTTAGTTCCGCGAGCTGTGTACACACACGCTTAAACAAATGAAAATTAATTGACGAGCATGTGTGCACGTAAACACATCTGACAAACAGATTAGCGCGCGCCGCAAATAACATAGATCTACAATTATGAATAATCATGGATTATAATAACATGGATCTACAGTTATGAATGATCATGGATTCCGTATATGTGAAACGGGAAAACAAGGGCCCAGAATTTGATCGATCGCCATATCATGGACTTTCTCCTCCTCCTCCTCCTCCTCCTCCTCTTGCTCCTCCTGTCCTCCCCTCTTCCTGATGCTGTTCCTCCTCATCCTCTTCTAATCCACTTGCTCGCATTCCTCCTCCCTCCACTACCTTCTCATCACTCCCTTCTCCTCCATCTTATCATCCTTATACCCTCCTCTCTACTCCATCTTCTCCTCCTCTTCCTTCTTTCCTCCCCTCTATCTGATGCTTCTAATCCTCTTCTAATCCTCCTCCTCCTCCACCACCTCCTTATCCCTTCCTCTCTCCTCCCACTTCTCTCCCTCTTTCTTTCCTCCTGTTCCTTATGCATGTCATCCTCTTCTAATCCATCTCCTCCTGCTCCTCCATTGCCTCCTCCCCCTTCCCCTTTTCTTTCTAATTCACCTCCTCCTCCCCTCCTCTTTCCCCCTCTACCCTTCATCATTTCCTCCTCATCCACCAGACCCTTTCTTATCCCCCTCCTCCTCTTCCCCTTTATTTTGCTCCTCTTCCTCCTCCTTCTCCTCCTCCTCCTCTTTCCTATCCCCCTCCTGCTCCTCTGCATTCTTCAGCTCCTCTTTCTTATGCTCCTCCTCCCCCTCCTGCTCCTCCTCCTCCTCCTCTTCCCCTTTCTTTTCCTTCTCTTCCTCCTCCTTCTTCTCCTCCTACTCCTCCTCCTCTTCCTCTTTCCTATCCCACTACTCCTCCTCCTCCGCATTCTCCATGTCCTCTTCCTTATCCTCCTCCCCTTCCTCCCCCTGTTCCTCCTACTCTCCTCCTCTTTCTTATCCTCCTTCTCCTCCTCCTCCTCCCCCTCCTTCTCCCCCTGTTCCTCCTCCTCCTCCTCCCCGTGCTCCTTCTCCTGTGTTACTGATGACTGTACGTATACAGTGGGGCTCCAAGCTTTCTTATCCTCCTCCTCCTTATCCCCCTGTTCCTCCTACTCCTCCACCTCCTCCTCCCCGTGCTCCTTCTCCTATGTTACTGATGACTGTAAGTATACAGCTGGGATCCAAGCTTTCCCACTAGTGCAAATTATCCTTGAGAGGTTCAGGCTCGTGTGGCCCTGATTCAATAAAAATTGAGTTTGGAGAATATGCTTTCTCTATTTTCTTATCTGCCAGTGGAAGGAGGGAGGGAGAGACCGAGACAGGGGCGCTGTATGGTCAGACAGCTGCGGCAGCGCAGAGCAATTTTCATATTTGAGCGTTATTAAGATTAAATAGCAGCCATATTCAATTTGCGAAACAGGCAAGCCTTTCAAAAAAGCCCACATTTTCCCTCTTTCTTTCTTTCTTTCTTTTTTTCTTTCTTTCTCTCTTTTTTCCTTTCTTTCTTTCTTTCTTTTTTTCTTTCTTTCTCTCTTTTTTCCTTTCTTCCGTCCTTGCTTTCTCTCCTTCGCTGTGAAGGAAATAAAGGAAGAAAGATGAAATTACAGCGTTGAGATTGTCATTTGACACAACTTCTTATTTAAACTGTGTGATTCGTGTTGCCGTGACAAATGGTGGGGGGGAGGTGGGGGTTGCTGCATTGACATGCGGTTGCGATAAGATTGAAAGCCTCATGGTTATGGGTGGGGGCCCCTAAAAAACACAATATACCGCTGCAGCAGCATATTTCATGATTTAAGGATTTAATGAAGGGATTATTTTCAACCTTCTGTCCCTCAGGGTAATTTTCCACCAGCACACCAACACTAATGAAGTTGTTCTGCAGACTCACGTCTTTTAAATGATTTTGTTCATCTCATCCCCTTTAACTATTGTAGACAACATACAGCTAGTGCATGTAATCCATGGCTAATGCTTTTTTTGTTACAATGACAAGATAAGATCAGTGCTGTTGGTGCAATCTGTGGCATCATTCAACCCAGCACTTATTGCTCTACAAAGACAAAGTGCGGTAACTACGCCATTATTGAAACTGATAAAAAAATGAGTTCAAAGCCTTGGCACTAGGTTGGATATTGTAGTTACTGCAGATTTGACAGAGCAATATCCCTAAAATGGGACACATTTGGACCATATGGCTTTGTCACAAGATAAAGGAGGTGTAATGAAGACCATTTTCGGTCTTAACGTCTCAAAATATGCTAGCTAGGCAGCATAGCATAGCTTAGTTTGGATTGCGGAGCTTTACTGTCACGCTGATGATAGCACACAACGCAAAACAGTTGTCATTTTTCAATGGTTGTAGACCTGAATTTGTTTGTTGCTCACAGTACATTCCACTAGCGCAGGACTGGGCTGTGCTGTGCTAAAGGGCAGTCATGTGTAAGCGGTTAGCGCGTCAGACTTTTACCCCAAAGGTGGCCGGTTCGACTCCCGACCCGCCAGGTTGGTGGGGGGAGTAATTAACCAGTGCTCTCCCATATCCTCCTCTATGACTGAGGTACCCGGAGTATGGAACCGTCCCGGCATACTACTCCCTTGGGGTGGCATTGGGGGGGTTGCCCCCTTGCACGGGTGAGGTATAAATGCAGTTTTGTTGTGTGCAGTGTGCACTTACGTGCCGTGGAGTGCTGTGCCACAATGACGACGGGAGTTTGGAGTTTCCCAGGTGGGCTTTCACTTTAATTTTCACTCTTCAGTCCACTCCACTGCCAGAACAGGTGCCGACGTGTTTCCAGATGTGTCTGATCAAATCCTGCCCAAAAGGTTCTCAAAAAACGCCAAAATGCGCTAAATTCCGCCCAATTTCAGCAAATCGCATTGATTTCTATGGGCCCAAAACTGCAGAAAGAAAAACGCCAATTTTTCCCGTTTTTACCCGTAGACGGTCCTCCCAAGTAGCCCAATCGCCCAATCTGGCAACATTGGCAGCATAGGGCAAGTCCAGGCAAACAGGGCTACTCCATTAACCCAGGTCTAGGCTGAGCAGGGCCGTATTAAGATCGCCCGGGGCCCCTAGGCCAGTGTTTCCCAACCAGGGGTAGGTGTACCACTAGGGATACGCAAGCACACTGTAGGGGGGTACTTGGAGGAATGTAATTTAAAAAAATGCATGGAGCATCGTCACACTGGAATAGAAAAAGCGAGTTACATGAGTTTGGGGGTACCCATGGCATAAGGAAAAGGCTTGGGGGGTACATGAGACCAAAAAGGTTGGGAGACACTGCTCCTAGGCTACAGCCATCTAGCCTGCGCGTTAATCTGGCCCTGGGCCTGGTCTGTGCTAAAGAGCTCCCCTGCCCAGCTCTCAGCTCTAGATGTGTGGTAGGGGGCCTGATCTGATCCTGACTCCTGGTTACACAGAGCTAGTGGTGGAGACCACTGGGGCCCCTGCCTGTCAATACCACAACAGCAGCAACAGCAACAGCAGCAGCAGCAGCAGCAGCAGCAGCAGTGTGAAAAGGTGTTAATTGCAGTCTGGAGGGCTGTGGGGAATTTACCGAACCAATGCTGTTTGTTTGATAGATTAGGGAACACCAAAGATGAACAACACCAAGATGTGCGAGCGATAAAAAAAGCACTTGCATTCGCGATGCATAAACAACGAATACTCTTAATTTGTGTTCAACCAGGGCCGTACATGAAACAGGACTGCCCTTGTAAACTGCAAAAGCACGTCATAGCTGATCCATTTTTTTTGTGAAGTCATGTTGAAATCTATTAGGTGCAAAGGATTTAGCTCCCTTTATTCCTAGCACCAGGATTTGCTGGTTCACCCCGTCAGCTTATGCTACGGCTTCCAAGCACAAGACTATGTGAAGGACATAAAAAGCCACATCAGACACCTGCTAACAAGACTGCTCGTAATCTTAACATACCGTATGTTTATTTTGACACCTGCTAACAAGAATGCTTCAAATATAAGTGCATGTTTATCCGGACTACGCAAATAAAGATGGTCATGTTACAAACCAAACACATCAATCTAGAGTTGGGTAAACCAAATTGGCTTGACGCGAAATGACAAGGACGCACGCAAATGGGCTTTCCAGAATTCCACAAGGAAATAGCAAGAGACTGTTATTATGACACACAATGCACTCACAATAAACAGCACGGTCTATTCTGCCTAGAAACATGTGACACATTAGTTGCCATGCGTGGGTTTCCATGGATACCGAGCTACAGTACAGGACATGCGGAGTAAAGGAAGGAAGATGGCTGTACTTACATGATGGTGGTATCCCACGATGCACAGAAAGGATTCAATGTTCCCTGAGAGAGAAATAAAAAGAAAAATGTGCAAAATGAATGTTAAAACATCAGAAAAAAGAGCATATCAACAAGACATTATGATGAATGATGACCCAGGCCTTGTTAATTGTGGTTTAGTGCTGAGCAAAGCAGAGTCCACATCATATTCAGTGGCCTGTCTCTGTCTTATCAATGACATTATTTCAAACCAGCTGCAAAGCATGTCTTGTCCTTATCTAACCTTATCTAGCACTGTGTTGCCATTCAGACACCTGAAAACTGGACCACTCTGAGCAGCCACAAATTAATTATTGAACTAACGGCTCTCTCTTCTGCATTGATTAATGTGGCTGCAACATATGGGCTCGCTCAGCCAAGTTACAAAGCCTCGGGCGAACTCTGACCAGCTCCCTTTTTGGAGTTAAACACTGATCCGTAGCATTTTCTCAGGAAAAAAAGCAAAGAAGACTGAAATGAAAACATATAGTACCCCCTTTATGTGTAATAATGTGCTATATAAGTAATTTTGATTGATTGATTGATTGATCGATTTAATAATATGCCAGGGCCGTGAAGTATACCCCCTTCCCCCGCAGCCCCCGCAAGGCCGGGGGGGCCCATATGAGGCGAGGGGCCCACGTGGCCCCTTGACCTGAAGAAACGGGCACCCTTTACATGATATTAGGCCCTTCTTTTTTCGTTCCGGGGCCCATTCTTGGTAGCTTGCAGGGGGGCCTGAAGTACTTGCGTTACGCCAGTGTACTATTCTGTGCTTGGAGTATACTGTATTTCCCATCTAGCACTACTATGCCGTGCTGCATGCGTCTCTGCTTACATTGGCCAGGTGGGCGAGCTCGATCTCCAAGTACACGTCTGCGATGACCTTGGGCTCCGGGCGCACCGTGACAGCGATGACCTTAGAGTTCACAGCGGTGTTATTCCTGAGGAGGAAATACACCAACGACACGTCAGACAAAATGCACATCACACATATCAAGCATAACCACATAAACCACATCAAACATCCAAACAAACACATGAACTGGTACAAGTCAAATCAAGTCAAGACAGCCTTATTGTGAGGTTCGTAATATGCACAGGTCATGAAACTGAAATTATGCTTCTCTCTTACGTACCACATACAGTAGATAGCACATACAATATACAAATAAAAACCTAAAAACAATATATGATGAATTGACAGTCAACTAAATGAAATAAACATTATGCAGTTTTTATTCCAACAAGGTCAGTTTATATGTCAGCCCTTAAATTATGTCAGGTGAGACTCCATTCTGAAGGTGTATTCCGGCCATCTATATTTATCACTTACAAAATGTGTTTTTTTTTCCGTACTCACACCCGTACACACACACACCAGTACTCACACACCGACACACCGACACACCGGTACACGCAGATACAGACACAGACACAGACACAGACGCACACACACACACACGACATACCGGTACACACACACACACACACACACACACACACACACACACAGATACGGACACAGACACACACACACACACACACACACACACACACACACACACACACACACACACACACACACACAGAGACACACACACACACAGATCCATGGACACAGACACACACACACACACACACACACACACACACACACACACACACACACACACACACACACACACACACACACACACACACAGACAGACACACACAGACACACACACTGGGAGAAATGCCTTACGTTGACCTCCACGGCAGCAATTGATTTGTGAATGACTGAATATCCCATTCTACGCCGCCTAGAAATTGCGATTTCTGTGTGTGTGTGTGTGTGTGTGTGTGTGTGTGTGTGTGTGTGTGTGTGTGTGTGTGTGTGTGTGTGTGTGTGTGTGTGTGTGTGTGTGTGTGTGTGTGTGTGTGTGTGTGTGTGTGTGTGTGTACGTGCGTGTGTGTTTGTGTAGAGAGACAGCAAGAGAGAGAGAGAGAGAGAGAGAGAGAGAGAGAGAGAGAGAGAGAGAGAGAGAGAGAGAGAGAGAGAGAGAGAGAGAGAGAGAGAGAGAGAGGGAGAGAGAACATTGATTCTATGCATGCATGTTTGGTCTTGCGACTGTCTGTGTATATATATTGTGTCTTGAGTTTGTGTATACAGTAGGGGGTGGTTGTATATGGCTGTGCATGTGTGTACATATGTAATGTAATGTATGTATTCTGTCCGGAGGTCTGCAGAGTGTGTGTATTGTAGGGTTGGCTGTGCAGGAGGGTTGGTTGTCTTCTGGATGTGCATGTCTGTAGTATGTACTCTGTCTGGAGGTTGTGTGTAAAGCTTGTGTGTGTAGAAAGGGGGGTTGTGTCATGGCTGTGCATATCTGTATAGTATTCTGTATCTTAGACCGGGCCGAGCCGGGACATAATCGCAAAGTTTTCCTGTCAAGGTTTTCTCAATGGATTCTTGTACGTTGGACCATACCGATCAAAATAAGCTTTTGCGCCGTCAAAAAAGTTGTCCGGAATCCAAGATGGCCGCCAGAAATTAAATATGGCCACCAGAATGCCTAAAACCAATCATATGTTGGAGGAAATTGTTCAAAGATCACTTTCTTTGGCCTAAGTTGGAGATTTATGGTGACTGAAATAATATTCTGTGGCTTAGAGATCATTATCTCATGTTGCAAATCCAAGATGGCTGCCAAAGTGGTCCAATATACTAAAAATTGTCATATCTCCCGATCGAAAAGGGCTACAACTATAATTCTGGTGTCTATTCATATGTTTCCATGGTCTGTGAATCAATTTCTGCATGTATTTTGTGAATCTGACCATTTGTTTAATTGTGCAAATCCAAGATGGCCGCCAAATGTGTTCCCCTCAACCACAAACTGTATTATGTCCTGATCTAGAAGGGCCAAAACTATAATTCTGGTGTCTATTCATGTTTCCATGGTCTGTGAATCCATTTCTGCATGTATTTTGTGAATCTCGCCATTTGTTCTATCAGAAAATCCAAAATGGCGAACAATGCAGCCACCTCCACTTCAGGGAAACTGTGAAAGATTGGCTACACAGCAAGAATAAAATATGCATTGTAGTCAAGTGATATACTGTAGATGAGTGAATTCAGAAAAAATAATGTATTTTATTAATATTCTGTGACTCGTAAATCATTAACCAGTACTTTCATCGTCCGAATCCAAGATGACTGCCAGACGTGGCCCTATGAAGTAGGATATCTCCTGTTCTACGAATAGTGTTTGGAATTCTAGGGCGTTTTCAATATATTTTCATGGTCCCTGAATCAATTTCTGTAGGTATTTTGTGAATCCGACTCCTGAAAGAAAATTCTAAATGGCAGACAACGCCACCACCTCAACTTTGAGGAATGGCCATATGCACGCTATGTAGCAAGTATGATATTTGATTTGTAGTCTATGGATATACAGTCCCAGGAAAAAGTTTGTACACCCTTTGAAATTTCTTACCTTTCTGTCAAAATTGGTCATAAAACATGGTCTGATCTTCCCGGAAATCACGAGAAGGAACAACCAGAGTCTGCTTTAACTAATTCAACCCAAACATTTACAAGTTTTCATATTTTCATTGGCCATAAGATTTGAAGATTCACAGGACAGCAAGGCATAAGTAAGTACACCCTTGCATTCAATAGGTTTTAACCCTAAGATAGTCGCAATAACCTCAACCAGATGTTTCCTGTAGTTGCAGATCAGATTAACAAAGCAATCTGGATGTATCTGGTGTCCCTCTTCTTTAGAAAACTGCCTCTCGTTAGCAAGTTTTGTGGGATGTCTGGAGTGCATAGCTTTCTTGACTTCATGCCATATAATCTCAATTGTTTTTTTTGTCAGGGCTTTGACTGGGCTATTCCAGAATGTGTATTTCATTATTATGAAGCCATTCTAAAGTCGATTTGCTTCTAAAGTATGGGTTGTTGTCACATTTCAGGACCCATTCCCTTGTGTGCTTCAACTGTGTGACAGACTACCTCACTTTTTTCTGTAAAATATCTCGATAAACTTCTGAGTTCATTGTTCCACCGATAATAGCAAACTGAAAGTGCAGTAAAATATTAATTTAGGATGCACAGAAGAAAGTTCAGTTATCAAAAATATATTCTTACATATACAGAACATTTTTGAGTTTCCAAAGACAGTGCTGTTTTGAGCATAACTGAAATTTAGAGACTTTGGCTCCAAACATTCAAAGACTTAAGAGAGAAAAAACAACAAGTGTGACATATAAAATGTAATCATTCATCTGTACCCTATAGATTACAAATAAAATCAAACGAAAATTGCTGTGTAACAAGTCTTGACAGTTTCCCCACAGCGGAGGCAGCATAATTTGTTATGATTTGTTATGCCACAAAATACACAGTCATGCCAAATGATTTGATCGCCACTGAATTCATTCATCTATATCCCTAGCCTACAAATAAAATTTCATAATTGCTGTTTATCAAGTCTGAATCCAATCCAAAATGCTGCCATAAATGGATTCATAGACCATGGAAACCTATGAGTAGACCAGAGTATGCTGGTTAATAATTTGATAGCAACAGAATATTTGTAAAATGCATCTATGTTTCTGGACTACAAATGAAATGTCATACTGTGTCAAGTCTTTGACTGTTTCACCACAGCAGAGGTACTGGAATTGTCGGCCATTTTGGATTTTCTAACAGACTTAATGATTCAATTTGCAGCCCACCTGCATAAATACATTTATAGACATTGGAAACATGAATAAGCACCAGAATTATAGTTGTGGCCCTTCTAGATCCGAACATAAGACAGTTTGTGGTTGAGGGGAACACATTTGGCGGCCATCTTGGATTTGCAAAATTGAACAAATGGTCAGATTCACAAAATACATGCAGAAATGGATTCACAGACCATGGAAACATATGAATAGACCCCATAATTATGGTTGTAGCCCTTTTCCATCAGGAGATATGACAGTTTTTAGCATAGGTGACCTCTTTTGGCAGCCATCTTGGATTTGCACAATGAGATAATGATCTCTAAGCCACAGAATATTATTTCAGTCACCATAAATCTCCAACTTAGGCCAAAGAAAGTGATCTTTGAACAATTTCCTCCAACATAGGACTGGTTTTAGGTATTCTGGTGGCCATATTTAATTTCTGGCGGCCATCTTGGATTCCGGACAACTTTTTTGACGGCGCAAAAGCTTATTTTGATCGGTATGGTCCAAAGTACAAGAATCCATTGAGAAAACCTTGACAGGAAAACGTTGCGATTATGTCCCGGCTCGGACCGGTCTATCTCAACATTGTGTGTACGGAAAAATGTAATATGTGAGGGGAGGAGGTGTTTGTGTATTGGTTGTGGTTGTGTATTGGTTGCACACGGAACTCTAATGCCGCTTTTCCACTGCAGGTTTTCTGTTAGGCCTACAGCTCGACAAAGCGCGAGTCAGCCACCACTTTTTGCTCTAAAATTGAGCTATGTCATGCCTATTCAAAAAGCAAAAAGCCGAGTTGCGCTGTGTGGAGCTGTAGGCCTACCAGAAAACCAGCTGTGGAAAAGAGGCACATATTTCATCACCAGACAAAATGGCTAGCAGATGATAATTTTACTAGCCAAACACACACTCACTAATGGGTCAAAGTGTCTAGTCAGTTGATATTTTCTACCAGCTGAACTGAAATGTCACCAGCATTTTGCCGGTTGGCTGGTGTTCATTTAGAGCCCTGCAACTTGCACATGTGTATTCTAACAGGAGGTGTGCACTGTACTGCAGGCGTATATGTGAGGGGAGGAGGTGGTTGTGTTATGTCTGTTGTTGTGTACTGGTTGCACATGTGTATTCTATCAGGCGACAGTGGCTACGTTTACATGAGACATTTAATTCAAAATTAACTCACTTTAATTTTAAGTTTAATTCCGCTTTGAAAGCGTCATGTAAACACTTCAATTATTCATTTCGAATTAAAAACATCATGTGAACGTAGCCAATGTGCACTGTACTGTATATGTGAGGGGAGGAGGTGGTTGTGTTATGGCAGTGCATGTATGTACCGGTATACGCTATTCTGTGTCGAGGTTGTGTGTACTGTATGTGTGAGAGGAGTTGGGTGGTTGTCTTCTGGTTGTGTGTTTGTTTTCTGCCCACTCCTCCTGCGGGGCAAAGCAGGACAAAGACACCATCCCCGCATGCATCCACATCACTTCTGGTGCCCTTCTCTATGCAAATCAGCCAACTGTTGTTGCAGTGGAGTGCTATTGGAGGCCTTGGTTAAGTGGTACTCACAGCTCCATAACAGTAATTTTAGGCCATTTAGTAAATTATTCAATCACTACACTTTGGGAAAAAAAAGTAAAAACGAAGAGGGGTTTTAAAAAACGAAAACAAAACAAAGCAAAACAAAACAAAGAAGAAAAAAAAGAGAAAAGCCGAGCAGTGCCACTTGACAGGACTTTCATCTTGCTCAGGTGGCTGCATCTGCCACCAATTACGCCGGGCTGATGGAGGTAATTATACCGCTGCATAACATCATAACACCTCTCCTCTACTTCCTCCGGGGGGGACGGGACAGTCTAATGGGGAAATAGTTTGCTCTGACTGGAATGCCGTAACGTAAACTCCCCCTGCTTGTCAATCATGTTTGGGGGTAATGCGATGCGGTCAAATCCTATGTGCACATTAAATATGCACGATTTCATTTTACGCTGTTCTGTGAGGAGAGAGAGAGAGAGAGAGAGAGAGAGAGAGATAGACATAGACATAGACATAGACATAAACATAGACATGGACATACATAGAAAGAGAAAGAGAAAGAGAAAGAGAAAGAGAAAGAGAAATAGAAAGAGAAAGAGAAAGAGAAAGAGAAAAAGAGAGCAAGCGAGTGAAAGCGAAAGATTGCAACAGCGGAGAGAGAAAGAACATTTCCACAGACACATTTGTCACAAAAAGCCCACTCTGGGGCTGATTTCACAGTCCATTTGATCCGAGACATCAAGATCGAGCATAGGCACAGCCCCAGAATCCCCATCCATCCCTTGCAGGATTCACCGTACAGTGTATGTAATATATATATATATATGGCTGTTCCAGCCAAACACCTAGAATATGAAAAGAGAACGCTAGACGCTTTGCTCTTTCATCATCCCGATGGCACCTGTCGAATGTGGCAGAGAGAAATCCTCCTGCTAACCTCTCCTGACACTGCCACGTTTGTCTTTTGATTATTTCATTCTGGTCCATACCATACGTTCTCTGCAGTGTCAAAGTCCCAAAGTTCATACCTGTACAGAAAATGGATGACACTTCCTTCTTTTGGATAATGTGTTCTTGAACAAAAGCCTTCTAATCTCCATGAGGGATTTTTTTCATATACTATAGGCTCTCAAAGATACATACCGTATTTCCTGTCTCTGAAGCATTCCCCATACACTGCAGTGCTATTCTTAACCACCGACAAAGCAATTACATCAATTAGTCATTAAATTAATTTGTCTCATTTTTAATTCAAATGCACATTTAACCCTCTGAGGTCTAAGGCCTTTCAGAGGCTTTTAGGCTGCTTGCACCACCCTGACATTTTCAAGTATTTTCAGCTAACAGTAAGCATCTATGCAAAAGTGGAATATATGGTTGTATTGTGAAAAGCCTGACAAGAAATAATCTGAAAAAAAAAATTGGATGTCATACAAACATGTTTTATTTAAATTGAGTATAAACACAACTGTACAAAAAACAGGGTTCAGACGTCTTCAAAAAGTTCAAGAAAACACACAATAAATATATCTAGCCAAGACTTTTGAAGTTTGAATCTTGTAAACAAATGTGTTGGCAGCATAAAAGTGAAAAGGGCATTTAGAAATGTTTTGTTGTTTTCATACAAAATGCAAAAAAGAATGACTATGTCACTGCCACTGCCTGTCTCATTTGAATACTAATGAGATAGGTGTGAAAAACCTCTAATGGCCCACACCCCCCTGTCAATCCCCATGTGCTCTGATAGCCCCAACCCCCCTGTCACTCTACGTCTGCTGTGTTTACCCTACCTGAAAGGGGCGTGTTGTCACCTCTGAATAGCCACTCAAGCACTGGTACTTTACATGTGAATAGCTATAGGTGTGGCTGCTACAGGCAGAGAGTACAGAATATGCGAAGATTTCTTTTCACTTTCTTTAAATTGGGCCAGCTATATAATTTATTAAATATATATATATATGAAATCTGGAAGGTCTGAGGTTTCTAATGGTGTAACTTATGTGTTTCAATGACAAAAACTCACAGAGTTACAGATTTGTTTTTAGAGACATGTCAAATTGCCCTCTCAAGGGCACTTAGACCTCAATGGGTTAAAAACTATAACCGTACGACTGCACATGCATTAATCTTTTTTCCACTCTTTAGAACAAATGTGTTTGAAATGGCATGTGTGAAGGGTTGTTTTAAGTAGAAGTAGAAGTACTCTGTCAGATGTAATTACAAAACTAGTAGTATACTATTAGATAGTTTCAACTCTAGTTTCAACTGCTAGTGCTGTAATTACATTTGTAAAAGTACTTCTACTTCTACTTTATACAACTCTGTACGTTTCTCCAAAGCGTAGTTGCTGGCCATGTAGCAACTTCCATAGTTGCCCATGAGAAATTACATTGCCAACAACAAAATAGCTAATGTGGTTAGCAAGTATGGTTTAGAGAAATGCACCCCTGCATGTGTGGTTGTCAATCTCTCAGACATACACACAACACACACTCACCGACACTCATCTCTCAGTCTCCCCTGCCAAGTCTAGCCTCCTGTAGGTACAACCTGTAGCAAGTTTCCCTTCAAACCTGAAAGTGCTTCTGTACTTCCTTTCTACCAGTTCCACACACACAAAAAAAAAACCTTCAATGCAAGTGCATGAAAGGCGCACTGCTGGTCCCTGCCATATCTCTCTCCTTTAAAACTGCTAAAGAGCTGGCAGTTTTAAGGTCAGAGAACACACACAATCTTTGCCTGGTATGACTTCTTTTTTTCTCTCTCTTTTCTATCTTTATTTTTTTGGACTTTTCTCCCTTTTCTTCTCTTTCTCCCCTGGGAGCTTGTATCCCTTTGAGACAAACACTGCAGGAGGGTCACTGCAGCAGCCCAACGCTAGAAGCACAAAAGGAGACAAAGAAAAAGAAAAGAGAGAAAGGGAGAAGAGAGACAGAAACAGAGACAGAGAAAGAGAGAAATGAAGAGTGACAGCTCAGGTGCACTCTAGGCATTGTCCTGCAAGGTCTGCCTCCGTCTCCAGTCTCCAGTCTCCAGTCTGCCTCCCCAGGGCCTCCGGGAGAGTAAGTGCACTACTATACGGTACTGCAAGGGAGAATGAGCCTCAAGCAGCGTACTCTGATGTACCTATGGACACTTTGCTATAGGAAAACCTATGGAGCCTTTGCTATACATATACTGTACATACTGTACCTATGGAGCCTTTGCTTTCACCCATCTGAGGGAGCAAGAGCCACCAGGAGAAATATATGCAGCCTTTGCTGTAGAAATATATGGAGCCTTTGCTGTAGAAATATAGTACAGTATGGAGCCTTTGCTGTAGAAATATATGGAGCCTTTGCGTCACCCATCTACCATTGAACTGCCCAGCACACCAAAGCCAAGGCCAAGGGGGGTCCCTTGCAGCTTTCTTGTGTACAACAAACAAGCGAACACTAAAAGATAAATGCACGTAGTAGGCTATGCATGTACGCATGCATGTTCTCACCCACACACGCGGAGAGGGAATCATAGGCTCACATATACGCTTACTGTAACCTAATACGAGTTTATGTGGATGCTTATCGCTTAATATTCTTAGTACATTTTTGTATACATGCCACAAAATGGTAAACGACCGTAATGTAAACAGTGCCTGCATCTTGACCTTGGCCAATACTACGTCAAACTAAGCACATCAAGAATTATTACCGGTAGCTTTCGGTTTACTTATTTACACAAAATCTTATTTTACTGGGATCTTTTAACAGAGTGAATCTATGTTGATCTCTCTGTTTATGTCCACCATTTTACATCCACTGTTAGGGACTGTGTTTTGCTAGTCGTCGTTGGTTTTTTTAAATTCTGCTACAGTAGGGGTCTATTTTAGGATACTCCCTCTTGAGGTGTGATGCTGAAAGCTGTTGGATTATTGATATGCTTTTCTGTGTGCATGGGTGCCACTGTGTCAGGGCCGCTGACAGCTTTGGCCAGGCCCGGGACCAGGTCATCTGAAAGGGCCCCCCCACTCAATACATACAATGTAATGGGGACCCTATTCTGATTGGCCCCTTCTCTCCCTGGTCCCGGGACAACGGGCCCCTTAGTCCCCCCCTGTTGACTTCCCTGCACTGTGTACACACAGGCTGCTCTCATTAGCCAAAGTTGACATTGCATGTCTTGCAAATGACATCAGCCACAGACGTTGTTTTTCTCCTCCGCCGCGACCTGTCCTTCCTCATCATCTTCCTTCTTCGTTATTCTTCATTAACGTGCCATCCGATTGCTGAAGACCCAGACACACCTCTCCTGTTTACTTTGCGCAATGTTACTAAAATTCTGTACAACCCATGCATATTCCATTGCACTTTTCAATGTCTCCTATGTTTGTATATGTCATTCCCTGCTTACAGGGTATTTATTTATGTATCCCCTGTTTTTCTCTAGTTTTGTGTCTTTAGTTGTATTGTTGTATGCGTGAACACACCAAAAACATTCCTAACAACTGTATTTTATACTGGTTTTATACTACTTTACACAGGTTTAGAACACTGGACTCGATGTGTACCCTTATGTATGTGTCTGCTTTTGTTGTTGTGAGTGTTCTTGTATTTTTTGTATGAAAATACGAGGTACGAAAAACCTTTTGCTCCTGGCTAAACTTAGACTTCAAGTTTAACTTTCGCTTCATGCATAGAATCAAAATAAATCCAAGTGGTTAAAACTGCGCTACGCAAACAAATAATGATTGTAAGACAGGATTTAACCTTTAAAGACAACTAATCACGTTGGGCAGCTTGTGCTCACAACAAAGTGGTGATAGATTAAGAGTGAAATGCTTACTTACTTCTGTGATAAGGTCTGCCCTTTAAACTGACTGCTTGAAATGAATAGCGACAGGGGAAGAGCGGTATGGCTGGCAAAATCGCAACACATTACCTGGGCCTGCTCTTCGCTAACAACCCATTTAGGAGATCCATTCTGTTGGGTGTAGTGTTATAACCGCCACATTACGACTTGTTTATCTAGAATACTACAATTACTGCAGTGGGGACTTTTTCAACGTATTTGTCTGTTGTGTGTACTTTGACTGACTGCTGTTTCTTTTCAGTTCTGTTTCCGTCTGTATTCCAACTTCTTTCCTATTTTTGCAACCACGACAACAGATACCTAGATGTGAAGCCAGCCTTCACTACCTTTCCATGCTACTACACTCTCAGAAATAAAGGTACAGAACTCGTTGCTGTGAATATCATTGTGTTGCTTTGATTGGTACCCCAAAAAAGAGGTGCGTTCAGTTTCTTGCAATGTCGTCCAATGTGCATCTGTCACCTCTCTTTTGCGACGCAATGGTACTCCCCTTGCGACGAGTTCCGTACCTGTATTTATGAGAGTGTATAATTGCCTGCCGTTCCGTATTAAAGATAGAAATGATATTTCCCTAAAGTTTGAATGCATTATTGAAGTGAAGTGTAATCTGCTTTTTCCCTCCTTGTCACAGAAAGCTTGTTGGCTTTTGTGCTTTCCTTTTTTGAATCCATGGGCATTAATTAATCAACCGTATTTTGGAGAGTGCCCCTGGTGAGGCTTAATGAATATGAGAGCGGCCGAATAACAAATATCAACACCATGAAATTAAACTATTACATCACATTATACCATCCTAATGAAAAAGAGGGGGTGTGAAGAAGGGATATATTTTTGGCCATTGATTCTCTGTGGCCCTTCGGTCATGTGTCTTTGTCTGTGTAAAAATGTGCTACACTAACTTCATTACGACATCAATATTAGTTGTGACCCTGTCTCTCTGGGTGCTTTCACCGGCCCCCTTCCTGAAAGACCCTATAGCCCACAATGTGACCTCTCTCAGTCTCTCAGTAGCCACTATAGTGCACATATACACCACCCATCAGGAGTTTAAAGTACATTACATGCCGTTACAGTTCATCCCAAAATGTACATACAATAGACACAGTAGCGCATTTGTGACCGAAATGCGGTTAGCTATTAGAGTCATTAACCAGTGCTCCCCCCTATCCCCCTCCATGACCCATGGTACCGTCCCGCCACTCTGCTCCCCTGGGGCGCCATTGGGGCGTTGCCGCCTTGCACGGGTGAGGTATAAATGCTATTTCGTTGTGTGCAGTGTGCAGTGTTCACTTGTGTGCTGTGGAGTCCTGTCTCACAATGACAAGGGGAGTTGGAGTTTTACCAGTTGGGCTTTCACTTCACTCTCAGTCATTAGAGTAATCTGTCTACAGCACGTAGTGCTGCTTTGCTTCTCCTAATCAGACTTCTCCACAACAATTACCACCAAAAGATGCCGTATGTCTGTCATGATTCACAACATGTGGTATTGTTGGAATACATGATGAATGTGCATCTGCCATGCGAATCTGCTGTTCAGCTGTGACTAAATATCACATCTCACTTTGCTTGGTGTCTCTGTGACATCTTTACTCTGTGTCTATGTGGCCTCTTTGCTCGGTGTCTGTGTGGAATCTCTGCTTAGTGTCTGTGTTGCATCTTTGCTTGGTGTCTACGTATGTGGCATCTTTGCTTGGTGTTTATGTGGCATCTTTGCTTGGTGTCTGTGTGGAGTAGAGAGTAGATTAGAGTAGAGTATCATTTATTAATCCCGAGGGGAATTAAGGTGTGGCATCTTTGCTCGGTGTCTATGGCATATTTGCTTGGCGTCTACGTATGTGGCATCTTTGCTCGGTGTCTGTGTGGAGTCTCTGCTTAGTGTCTGTGTGGCATCTTTGCTTAGTGTCTGTGTGGCAAGTTTGCTTGGTGTCTGTGTGACATCTTTGCTTGGCGCCTACGTGGCATCTTTGCTTGGTGTCTACGTATTTGGCATCTTTGCTTGATGTCTGTTGCATCTTTGTTCGGTGTCTGTGTGGCATCTTTGCTTGGTGTTTATGTGGCATCTTTGCTTGGTGGGTGTCTGTGTGGCGTATGCGTTAGACTTACTTTGGGGACGGCAGCATGAGGCCCAGGGTCTTGTACAGGACGGTTCCCAGAATGAAGACGGGCGATCCATCCACATCTGCGGAGACATGCAAACAAGTGACTGGTTACAACCATTTTATCCCATCCACACACTCACATTAATGGCTACAATGCTGTTAATACTTCATTTGTTTTCACGTTAAATCCCTCGGATAAGAAGCTACAGAAAAGCAGCCAAACAAATGGCTAAAACAAATAAAAAAAACGTTAGAAAGTTAGAGATGCTTGACTGGACCAAACGGGAGCATAAAACCTGTTCATGATAAACTACCCACATCCACTTTAATTTGGAATCAATATGGAGCACAATGTTCCGCGCGCGATACAACACAGCGCTTCGGCAAATAACAAAAGGTAACAAATGAAGAATTTTACTTAAATCTGGGCGAGCCTGCTGCTGGCTCAGGACTGCTGTATATTTTGGCCTGGTCTTTGCCAGCTAAGACCCCCTTATAACTCCTCTGCCAGCAGCGCATTAAGCAATACCGTACGTTAACGTTGTCCTCCCTGAACGATTGATCCAGAGAGTACATTATTTTACGGTGAAAAATATCCCCTCTCAAATGCCAGAGTGCGCTGACCCTTGTTAAAGAAAGGGTCTCGAAAGCGTTTCTCACAAAGTGAGGATTCTTTGCCAGGCGTCCACCCAAGTGAACAGGGGAGTGACTTATACCACACATAAATCTACCTTCACTCCTTTACCCTCTCTCCATTCCTTCTTCTCCTTCGATACACTTCAGATAAGACTGATCAAACTAATTAAGCAAATAGTCTGGCATGAGAGAGGAAATAAGAAAGAGAGAGAGAAAGCTAGCGAGAAAGAGAGAGAACAGGAGAAAGATGGACAGAAAGAGGAATCAGGAGTCAGAGAGATGGAGAGAATAAGGAAAAAGGGAGAAAATTAAGGAAAGCAACAGAGACGTGTAAACGTCCATCCAGGTACTTTGTTCGTGATGGGTGTTAAGCTAATTTTTGGGGGAAAACAAACCGAATGTCATAAACACAGTCCATGCTTCAGCCATGGCTGTTTGGCAATATTGTTTGAACAGCCGACAACACAACACGTCTTCGGCATGTCGGGCGTGAACAACACTAGTCTACAGGCCCTTGTCTTTCGTTTATTCTTTCCCAACACCACCAATTGACCTGCATTGGCTTTTCCCCCAAAATGTTACCCCAAAAAGGGGCATAACGCACATAGCACTCATCGTGGCATTTATACGTATAGCGAGTGAGAGAGAGAGCTTGTAATCTGGCATCGTTTTAACCCCTTAAGACACAGCATTATAAATTAGCTGTTACCAGAATGGCAATGACCAAGTCGTAATGTATTACTAAAGGCCCTGTGCTAAAGGCCCTGTACTAAAGGCCCTGTCATAGTAGTGTAGTACTATAGTAGTTAACTTTCAATGTCTATTACAGTGTGCCACAGGAGGTACGGCATGCATTAAGGGGCTACACGGTTGCTGAGAAATGTTCCCTTGATATAAATGGTGCCCAAGTACCAGTCACTGCTTTTTTCTCCTCCTCCTTCCTCTATGCTGCTGAACGGGCTCATATTACACAGGGATGCCTCTTTAGCGGCCGTCATCAGAAAACCCCTAACGATGGCATCGTGACAAATCCAGTATGGTCAGGGGTTGGACAGATTTCACAGTGCGCCACCACGGCCACACACGCTGGCTTATCGAATTTGTTTCAGTTTGCCATTTTGAGCGATCGCGAGCGTGACTGCGTGATTTTCGCCAGCACTCCTCCTCATATCGGACTTGTGTGTGTCCACATTAGATGCTGTTTGTATGCTGGGGAGGTAGTAGCTACACTCTAAGAAAATTTCCCTGCAAAATAACGGCAGTTACTGGCAATTATATTTACCTGTAATTCTACTGTTATTTCACACCAAAAATAGTATATAAATTTTTTTCAGCAGCAATTGAACTGTTAAATAACAGTACTCTACAGAAAAATAACAGTACATTTCAGTTAAAAAGTTGAATTGTACTGTGTGATGACAGGCAAATACTGGGTCATAGTTGTATTCATGAATATGGCCATGGCTACTTCCCACCCCACCCATCATTCTCCATAACTGTGGTACCCTGGTCATGTTACCACCCCACCCTCCCATCGTTCACCATGACTGGAGTGCCTTGAGCATGATACTATGGCGCAATGCTGTATTGAGAAAATGGTTTGCGGTGGTCCTTTGAAAGTGTGGGCATGAATAAAATTTCAGAGTACGCAGTGCTATGTTACAATGATAGTGTGCAAGGTGGGCTTTTTACTGTATCTCTTGATGAGCCAATGATGAATATAGCATTGGTCAGTCTTTAAAAAAATATTTTGCACCAAGTAGCACAGCAAACATGCAGCACTACAAGCTAGCTCTCAAAGCAATGCCTAATTTGCAGCAGGCACATTATATGCAACAATGCCACAAATTATGCCACATACAGCAAGCTTTCACAAAGAGGAAAGTGTGCAAGCATGTAAGCAAGCTTGTAGGCAAACAAGTGCTATGCTGTGCCATGCAGGCCAGCCAGCAGGCAGGCAAGCAACTGAAGTGTTGATAGTCGAGATTTATATACAGGTGCAAGAGTACCATGTGACCAGAGTCATCAGGCCCTTGGCAGGTGACGCCCGTAATTGAATAATGGCATAACAGCCCTACTCAGGTGAGGCCAGGCACTGATTAGCAGATTGGTTTAGATGGGGCTGCTTGTTGCAAGAGTGTTACAAGTTCTTAAAATGTTTCAGCCATTCACACTTTCATCACTATCAAAATGCATGTGCTACACACACTTTGCTGCATCAAGCACTTTTTAAGTATTGTAGTTTCCTTAGAAATTGTTTCATCATGCTTGATAGTATCAGATAATCTTTATCCAGTCAGAATGACTTCAGTTCTTCAGGTGGTATTGAAGTTTGATGGTGATCACGGACAAGTGGAGGATGAATGGGTTTCAATGGTGCTGCCTAAAATAACTTGTTATTTTCTAGAGATGCACCGGATCCGGTTCCGGTTCCGGATCCGTCAGGATAATAGAGTTTTTTTACAGGGTCCGGGTCCGGCAGGATCTTAAGCAGTGGATCCGGTATCCGGCATGTTACCTAAAAATCAGGGTCTGGTGCATGTCTAGCTTAGGCTTTTCAGTCTTTCACAACCCCAATCACTGCATGGAGTGAAATCCCTTTGGAAGCGGCTATTGCAGGCAGTGTGGCAATAAGCTAATGAGTCTAAAAAATAGTCTGCGCCAACGTAATAAAAAGGGCCCACGTGTGCGAGTAGACTATATGTTTCGACCCTTTTGTAGGATCCGGTATCCGGTTCCGGATCCGGCAGGATCTTATTCAGTGGATCTGGTATCCGGCAGGATCCT
>NC_085880.1:17688527-17693527 GCF_034702125.1 Engraulis encrasicolus | reverse complement strand
CACATGATGATTTGTGAGTCTTGTGTATGACATGATGCTTTGTGTGTCTTGTGCACAGTATGTTGCAGGCTGACTACTTTTTGTGTCTTGTGCATGTCAGGCTGCTTTTGTAAGTCTTGCTTCTCCTGATGCTTTGTAAGTCTTGTGCACATTATATTATGTCATGATTCTTCTTGTGTATGTCATGATGCTTTGTGTGTCTTGTGTAATGCTATCCAGAGAGGAGTACCACACTTGAATCTCATTTTGTGTGCGTTTTATTCCTTGGTAGAGCTACATTTCAACCACCGGGATCCACTTCAGATGTGAGGAAGACCTCTTGCCATGAAATAAAACACACAAAAAAGATACTGTATGCTGCTTTGGGAGGGAGGTTTTCGACCATTCGACCATCGAACACGTGTGTGTGTGTGTGTGTGTGTGTGTGTGTGTGTGTGTGTGTGTGTGTGTGTGTGTGTGTGTGTGTGTGTGTGTGTGTGTGTATGTGTGTGTGTGTGTGTGTGTGTGTGTGTGTGTGCATGCGTGCGTGCGTACGTGCGTGCGTGCGTGTGGTTTTGCTGTGTGTGTGTGTGTGTGTGTGTGTGTGTGTGTGAATGCGTGCGTGGGTGTGGTGTCGCTGTGCGTGCGTGCGTGCTGCGTGTGGTTTTGCTGTGTGTGTGTGTGTGTGTGTGTGTGTGTATGTGGGTGTCTTGCGTGATGCTGTACCTGCGGTTGGGGGTACGAAGATGCCCTTGGGGATCACCACCTTGTCCTCTGAGTTGCGTGCCCAGTCCACCATGCCCTTGCGGCCCTTCATGGGGAAACTGATGTCGGTCATCACCGACACGGCTGGCAACCTCTGGATGCTGGCCACTGCAGAGGGAAGCACACACACACACACACACACACACACACACACACACAAGGGTTAAACATACATACGTATTCACACACACAGAGACACACACACACACACACACACACATACACAAGGGTTAAACATACATACATATTCACACACATGCACATACACACAAGGCTTAAACATGAATGAATGAATGAATGAATGAATGAATGAATGAATGAATGAATGAATGAATGAATGAATGAATGAATGAATGAACAAGCGTACAAACGTCTTTATTGTCAATGTACAGGTACAATGCAACTAGTAAAGTGCAGATGCTCCCGGTGCTTAAAAACCGACATAAAACTGCAAAGAGAATAGGCCCACTAAAACACTGAATAAAAACCTGCAACAGACAGACAAACTATACGCATACACACCTATATAAATCACATAATGAATGTTCACAATGCTGTAGATGCATCTGTGCAAGATTTAGTGTGCAGATGGCTTTTGGATAAAAACATACAGTACACACATACGTATTCACACACACACACGCGCGCGAGGCTTGAACATACACACATACGTATTCACACACACCACATACAAATACTTAAAAACACACACATATTCACACTCACACACACATACACACACACACAAGGCTTAAGCATACACACATATTCACACCCACACCCACACCCACGCACGCACGCAGAGTTTAAAACACCTATACATTACATTCCAGACAGGTGAGAAATTACATGCACAGTCTATAGTCCAAGAAAGTCTACTGGCAAATTAGTCAGGTAATTAGAAAGACCACTGAACCATTACACTGTGAAATGGACTATACACAGTTTGTTTAGGGCAGTAATTCTCGAAGTGGTTCAGCCCAACGACCATCTCCCCATATATATATAAAAAAAACCTTCAAGGACTACTCCTTCATCTGAGGGGAAGAGGGCAATGTTAGTTCATTAATTTGTAATCAGTGAAGCCACACATTAGTTTGATCTGTATTGCCATCACATTTGCTAATCACCTCTAAAAACACCAAAAGTCCAATTTTGCCGGTTCTTGCCGTTGCTATGTAGCAGTATTTATTTAAATCTTTCCCACAGGATTTGGTCATTTGGTCATTTGGGTTGGTAGTACATTCACTAATCATCTATGTGCACCATCAACACCTATGCTATGCAAACACCACATGTCCAAATCTTCCAATTTTGTCATTGCTTCTGTAGCAATATTTATGTCAATCCCTCCCAGAGGATTTGGTCAGCCGCCATGCAGTTTTACGGTTGGTACAGTAGTGCGTATTTCTCCTCAATCAGTTTGGGTGACAGGCAGCCGCAGCCTTGCCCGTGTTCCTTTCTTCTAAAAGCTGCACTAATGGCCCGGGACGTCTGCAGTGCCAGGGACGTCTACTCTGCGAGACGAGACGAGACGAGGCACGCGGTGGAGTCGAGCCTGCAGGTGTCAGTGTTACATAACCCAATCACGCTTGGCTGACGCTAATCCCTCGCTGTCACAATCCTGTCTGATTTGTATCAGTCATATCAGCCACCCGCTACAACACTCAACCACCCTCAACCACACTCTCCTCCTCTCTGCCCGCCTCAACCACTATACCGTCTCTTCCTCCACTCTTCACGCCTCAACCACTCCTCCAATCCTTTCCTCCTCTCTTCCCCCCTCAACCATTGTCTCTTCCTCCTCCCTCTCCACCTCAACCACTCTCTGCTCCTTTCCTCCTTTCTTCTTCTCTACCCGCCTCCACCACTGTCTCCTCCTTTCCTCCTCTCTTTCCACCTCCACCTGCATCTCCTCCTTTCCTCCTCTCTTCCCGCTTCAACCACTCTCTAGCCTCTCTTCCTGCCTCAACTACCCTCTTCTCCTTTCCCCCTTCTCTTCCTCTCTTCATGCCTCAACCACCCTCTCCTCCTTTTCTTCTCTCTTCTCTTTACGCTTCAACCACTCTCTCCTCCTTTCCTCCTCTTTTCCCTCCACCACCCTCTCTTCCTTTCCTCCTCTCTTCCTCTCTCCCTGCCTCAACCAATGTCTCTTCTTCTCTTCCTCTCTTCCCTCTCTTCCCACCTCAACCACCCTCTCCTCCTCTCTTCCTATCCTCTTCCTTCTTCTCTTCTTGCCTCAACCACTCTGTCCTCCCGCCTTGCGGCCTCTGATGGTTTAATGTGCAGTCTGCTACCTCCCTCCTTGTTTAAAGGAACAGTCCATCATTTCAGGAAATTGCTTATCTGTAGTAAAGCCCTGGTAACATATGAGAATACGTAGGATTTTTTCTCTATGTGTCTGCATTGCCTTGTTTTTTTTGTTTTGTTTTTTAAGATATATTTTTAGGGGCTTTTATGCCTTTATTTGACAGGACAGTTGAAGATGGTGACAGGAAGCGAATGGGACAGAGAGACAGGGGAGGATTGGGAAATGACCCCGGCCGGACTCGAACCGGGGTCCACGTGGGTGGGCATGCAAGCCCAAACGTGGGGGACTTAGCGCGCTACGCCACAGCGCCCCCCGCATTGCATTGTTTAACAGTATAGTCATATCAAGCGTAGAAACGGAAATCTATGGTGCGAAATAAAACATCATCGAGTGTACTTATAAACCACCTTAAAATGAATAGAAAACTCACCAGACTGCAAAAACGGTGCAGTGATTACTTGTGGCTTGATGCTAATGGCGGCATTTACTTCCAGTGATTATGCTAAGCTATGCTAATAATTCTAATAGGCCTACTAACAAATCTAAATAATGAACACACTGAAAAGAAAATTATAGGTACAGTCATGTTTAATACTTGGCAATACTGCAAATATGTGAAAATCCTTTAATGGGCAAACCCTGTCTGCATCTTCACCCCTGCTTTAATGCAGCAGTCTGGTTCCCCTCTCTGCTTGTCTGGCTGCTGGTGTGTGCTGGAGGTATCTCTCCTTTTTGAGACTGAGGTAAAGTATAACAGCAGGAAGACGCTTGTTTGCGTGTGTGTGTGTGTGTGTGTGTGTGTGTGTGCGTGTGTGTGTGTGAGAGAGAGAGAGAGAGAGAGAGAGAGAGAGAGAGAGAGAGAGAGAGAGAGAGAGAGAGAGAGAGAGAGAGAGAGAGAGAGAGAGAGAGAGAGAGAAAAGTGATACCCATGCACTCATCACACAGACCTCAAATGTATTTGGCCTCTTATAAATTATTCACACCCAAAATCACTGACATATATACCAAGGACATGTGACAATATTTCAATGTGACGAGAGTTCCATAATTTGGTTAGTAATAGTATTCACTTGGTATTGGTACAGCAATGGATGCATTTGCCGTCCTGAGAATTTCTAGCAATATCAGCAGGCAAACTGTTAATGGAAAATCTAGCAATATTAAAAGAATGTCATGAAAATGTTCTTCAGTCCAAAAGGGGGTCCCAACTGAAAAAGTTTGGGAACCACTGATATAGATGTAGTCTGGGTACTTACTTAATATCCCACAGCGATAAGGATTAATAACGAAGGAAGTTTGATAAAAATGAAAACAATAAGAGGTGATGAGCTGGGATGATTATATGTGTGTGTGTCTTCAGCAGCAGAGCGTCTGGGGAGAGCAGGAGCTTCCTACCAGATCAGTTGGAGAGATAGCACTGCTCAATTAGACACCTCACCCCTCCCCACCTCACCCGCCAGACAGAAATCTGCATCTTCAACAGGGAGCTGTTTAATTAAACACCCTATTTTGGACAGGAGAAAAAAAAAGACAAGTAATAAAGTCAAATAAGTTTTGAAAGAAAAAAGAAAGTCACTTACTATCCCTCTGCATAAATTCCTGGGCTCAGCTGACATGTTGTTCTGCCTGACTTGTGAAAGGTAGATGGTGTGAAGTTTGCAACCAAAGTGACGGTTGTGGGGCAAACTACCGGTAAAACAAATGTTACACAAGCTATCACTGACCTCAACCCCAACCCCCTCAAAGACACATGCACAGAGCACACTACCACCACCTTGCCCTCCCTTCTACTCAATCTGACTGTCTCTGCTAATGCTAGCCCCACAACACACACACACACACACACACACACACACACACACACACACACACACACACACACACACACACACACACACACACACACACACACACACACACACACACACACACGCGCACGCACGCA
>NC_085880.1:17653527-17683527 GCF_034702125.1 Engraulis encrasicolus | reverse complement strand
TCTCTCGGCAGTTGACTGCATTTGTGGGCGTAACGAGGATATTTCGAGGATATCAGATGCTGACTTCGCTGCCTTGGTACCCAACATGCTGTGCGCCACCTCCCTCTCAACCGGAAACCTGAAAAACAAACATGGCTACTACCCAAGCTACTACCTTATCCTACTCTTTATTCTGACACTTATGTATGTAGATATTGAAAATCGAATGGATAAATCAACATTGTAGTATCTAAATATGCTGTCGCTAGATCTATTTATAGCCTATTTTACGATTCCGCCGTCTGACGATCATTCACCGTTCAAATAGCATGCGTAAGCTAAGCGCTAATGTGATGAACGTAACTCCCGCCATAGAATCGCCGTAACATCAAATGCGCAAGGCGGCGCACTCGTTAGTGCCGTTCGTAACGGCTGCCTCATCAGCTAACTTCACCTATCTGATCAGTGACATGTTTATGTAGGAGGAGAGCCATCGAGTCACTGCCTCCCGTTTCGAATTGGGCCTTGGTCTCCTAAGGGGGCGTTGTCCCTCCTTCTTCTTCTCTTTTCGTGGTGTTTGCACAAGACGTGCGCTACCGCCATCTACAGCGTTAAGGGGACTCCATTTATTCTCCTAATTGAAGGTCTCCTAAAGGGGCGTTCACCCGACGTAAAGTGGATACCGGAAAATAACCTGCCTGCTTTATCTCACTCTCATATACGATTCTCTGCCAATACCCTGAAAAATAATAGTTGTAAGTCACTTTGAATAAAATGAAAGCGTCAGCTAAGTGCAATGTAATGTCATGTAATGTATGGTGGCTAGCTAGGTAGAGTCAAACAATGGTGGAAAACATTAATGAGAGCCCCTTTTGCTATCCGCCCCCTAGATGATACCTTCAGTATCATTCAGTACCTTCAGTATCATCTGAATGTGCTCCTGTCATAAGCAAGTATGTGCACTCGGTGGCATGTGAGTTGCACATGTCATTTAAGGCACACAGCAAGCATGTTTCCTGTCCTAAGGCGATGAACCCGGGAGAGACCAAAACAGATGGGCAATGTATCCAGCTACTCCAGAGCTAGCAATTTACTTGCAGGATCTCCTCTCTGTCTTGGTCTGTCAGCACGAGCGTATGTTAAACAAAGAACTCTGAACACATTTGTCTTCAGAACTTCTGATTAATTCATAGCACAGAGAGAGAGTGAGGAAGGAGCAGTTTGACGGTGAGGCTGTAAGGTTGTCTGAGGGAAGGGTGTGCTGACATTAATACTCTACTCTAGGAGAATCGTTCCACTGTTGACCTCCAGCACTTGAAACACTGAGTGCCGGAGACAGTGCCATGCAATTTTAACAATTCTTCCAGCTCTTTACCCACGTCCGTCTTCCAACAAAAAGCCTCAAAGGACTTGAGAATGTACGACGTAGTTAATGGTCAAAAAGAAGACAGCACTTTTCTAAGCCTCGTTCCAGCTAAATGGACTGCGATTTGCTAATGATCAGTGAGGGCATTAACTGCACCTTGTAGCACCTTAATAAGCTCAATGAAGCTTAAAAAAGAGAGAGAAAAGAAGAGATAGAACAAGAAAAAGAAAAAAAAGCATGAGAGGGGTGAAGAGACTACATAGCCTTGCACTTTCCTGAGAGCAGCCTTTCTGCCTAAAATGGCGTGCCGCACTGCAGAAGAAGATGACTCACTATTCAGAAAAAGTTTAAGTAGTGATGGAAGAGGCCAGGGGGTATTTTGTTTTTTTTCCACAAAAATCCACAAAAAGTACAACATTTAAAAATATATTCAACACAAAATCCCCATAGAACCTTGAAAAGTCATCGCTCGAGTGACACCAACCCCTAAATCATGTGACGTGAGTGACCCAAGCGTGTTTGGTATAAGCATGTTGCACCGCTGTCATTTTTAATCAATAAAACTATGTCTCTCGTGCCAGGGTTCAAAGTATTGCCCCTCCACGGGGCAGGTCACTGGGAGAGAGGGGTAACAGAGCACTGGAATACTCACTCTCATCGTCAAGGTTACGCACAAAGCTCCTAATGTCCGAGGCCGCCAGACAGACAAATAGACAGACGGCGGACAGACGGACGAATGGACAGAGAGACAAGAGGGCAGACAGACGAATGGACAGAGAGACAGACGGCAGACAGACGGACGGACAGAGAGACAGACGGCAGACATCCGGCTGCCTGCAATGACAAAGTGGGCCAGTATTTATGGTGCCGTCAGGGCGCGGCCATAAATTCGGCTGGAAATGATGCAGCAATATCTTATTTGGCCACAAGATTTTCTCTTGGCTGCTACCGCCACCCTGCCAATGTTCTTTCTTTCTGTCTTTTCTTTTGTTTTTCCCCCCTCTCCGTCTCTCTCTCTCTCTCTCTCTCTCTCTCTCTCTCTCTCTCTCTCTCTCTCTCTCTCTCTCTCTCTCTCTCTCACACACATTTTCCCTCTCTGTCTTCCTTTCATCCTGTCCCCTCTCTTGCTCCCTCTTCTCTTCTCCCCTTTTCTTTTAATCAGGGAGAGCAGACAATGACGGAGGCCGCGGGTTATTTACTTCGATGAATATGTCAATATGGACATGGCCTACGTATATGATCCCCCCCCCCATATCAATATTGGGAGCTTTTCTTCTTGCTTGCTTTGCTGGCATCTGAGTCACCGCCCAGGAGAGACGAGAGAGGGCTGGAAAGCTGCAGCAGTGGGTTGGGGGTGGTTTGGGCAGCAATGAGGGAGTCTTCTCTTCTGAGAGAAATGGAGGAGATCTCCCTGGAGAGCAGGATTTCATATTTGTCACCTAGTTCAATGTGAGCTTCATCTCCTGGGCCTGTCTGTCGCTCAGGCTTTGAAATATCCCTCGGTCTGGCTGCCTGGCTGCCTGGCCCTGAGTGTCACCGATAGAATAAATAAATAAAACAAGACATTTTTTTAATCGATTCTTTAACCCATCCAAGGAGGGTACTTTGGAGTTTTTGTATTCATAGATGTTACAGCACCAGCAGCGGAAATGCAGCCAGGTGTCAAAGTGGATGGACTTCAAAAAAACTTCACACTCACTCTGAGGATTCTGGACATGGTGCATTTTTTTGTGGCCTGCCTTGCCCTTCACCTGCACCGGATAAGGATAAGAAAGGCTTTTAGAACAAGCTCTCGGTGTGTCCGTCCTCACTCTCTCTTGTTAAATTGGTTATGCTGTCCTTGTTTTTTTTTTTTGCCGGGTTAAGGAGACCCTGCCTGCCTGCCTTCAAAGCTGCACTGCACTGCACTGCTCTCTTTCCTGTGGACAATTTCATCTAAAAGGCCCAGTGCTGCCTGCCCTGTCTAGGTGACACGGCTGCTGCAATCTCACACACCATATACTGTGATAAACACAATGAGGAAGCACTTTCAGGGTTGGCTACCTCGGGAGATGATAAAAGACAGTCCTAGAGAGCACCGTCCGCCACATACAGTACAGAGAGAGTCACCAAAAAATAAAATAAAAACACTTCATGCTTCTACTTAATTCCACTAACTCGTAACACTTTTTTTTTCAAGGACATCAGGCAGGTGGGTGATGGCATTTGCCATTTGCCATTTTTTGACAATACACACTTCAGCACATACTTTAAAAAGCACTGCTAGAGGTCACAGCCTGCTGTGGAGGATATACAGTAGACTGACATGAAGTATTTTAAACAGTCTTTAGTCCCAGCGTTGTGGACGAAAGGTTACTCATTGACATAACGTTGTATATGTATTTTCTTTAAAAAAAATACTCCTCCCATGCCAGCCGGAGACCGTTCTGACTCTCCTCTCCTGACTACTAAATATTTGAAGTGATAATCATTAATATTGATCTCTGTTGTTAGGCTTAGCATTCACCTACAAATACACCTTGAACTGTAACGACTCAATCCAGTAGTCCAGGGATGTCAAACTCAGGCCCGGGGGCCAAATTTGGCCAGCGGAGACATTTTATTATTCATTTCAAATGTGATTTACAGTTGGCCCACATACTCCATTAATGTACAGCGTAACACAACTTGAACATGAAATTGGCTGTATCACAGGATGTGCAGACACATTTGAACAGACAAATATGATGGGAAAGAGTGTATGCGTGTAAGTGAAATTTAACTATGAGTATGAAGTGCATGCAGGCACAATTTTAGGCCTTTTTAAAAAATAATTGTTGAGTTCGGCCAGTGACTTTGTTCCAGATTTTGATTTTGGCCCTCAGTCCATTTGAGTTTGACACCCCTGCAGTGGTCTCTTTACAGTACACACCCATACAGTGCAGTGAGCTGCACACCACACTGTGGACATATGAAATGTTTCTCACAAAATATGAAATGAACCTGATCCAACCCAGAGGGTGAATAGAAAATGAGCTATAATGAAATATTCAAAGGCTTTGTGGGCTGAAATACACACCCTGTTTTTGATTTACTGGCCTGCCACGTGCACATTGGAAAAATGGCTGACTGAGAAAAAGACAAACACATCCACACCGATGGTCTTCTTTCTTATTTTTCGTTTAGGCTATAAGGGCACTTAAAATTATTTCTCTTGGGGGCGCTGTGGCGCAGCGCGCTAAGCCCCCCACATCTGGCCTTGCATGCCCACGGGGACCCCGGTTCGAGTCCGGCCGGGGTCATTTCCCAATCCTCCCCCGTCTCTCTGTCCCACTCGCTTCCTGTCTCCATCTTACACTGTCCTGTCAAACAAAGGCATAAAAGCCCATAAAAACATTTTTTCTAATCTCTCTTTTCTTTATTTGGGTTTTGTATCTCTCTCTCTCTCTCTCTCTCTCTCTCTCTCTCTCTCTCTCTCTCTCTCTCTCTCTCTCTCTCTCTCTATTGGTGTCTGAGGAAAGTGGGTCATATGTAACAGGCAAGGAAGTCCAGGAGGAAGATGTGAAGGTGTCCGCGGAAACATAAGGAGCATATTGGAGCTAGCCTAGCATTGCCTAGGTTAGCTTATCTTAGCCCCGCATTAGCATAACATAGCGGTTCTCTACCCCAGGGAGACTTCATGGGTGTAAATAATGCAGGCAATCTCAATTAAAAGCATGCTTAGCCTGGTAAGTATCGCAACACAAGCAGTCAGAGAGAATGCATCCAATTCTGTTGGTGTGAGCGTGAGCGTGTGTGCATGTGTGGGTGGATGTATGTGAGTCAGTGCATTGCATGTGTGTGTGTGTGTGTGTGTGTGTGTGTGTGTGTGTGTGTGTGTGTGTGTGTGTGTGTGTGTGTGTGTGTGTGTGTGTGTGTGTGTGTGTGTGCCAACCATGCCAGCCATGTGTGTGTGTGTGTGCGTGTGTGTGTGCGTGCGTGCGTGCGTGCGTGCGTGCATGCGTGTGTGTGTGTGTGTGTATGTGTGTGTATGTGTGTGTGTGTGTGTGTGTGTGTGTGTGCCAACCATGCCATGCCATGTGTTGTGCCACAGGGCTGGAGAGGAAGTGAGCAGCGGTGGTACTGCCAGTGTGCTGTAGCCTTTGTGTGTGTGATGGCAGCCTTGAGCTAAACACACTTGACAGTTAAGGGTGGTAACTTGGCAAGGCTAAGTGTGGGGAAGGGGGTGTCTGGTAGAGTAGAGTTGCATGTGGCTTGGGGGGGGCTGCGAAAGACCCTCTTCCCACAACACGACCTCTTGTGTTGTGTGTCACTCTACCCGTAGGGCCATGCTTCCGTGAGCTGAGCAGTACTCCACACACACACAAATGAACAAGCAAAACAAGAGAGAGCCACCACTGCCCCTACAGACAGAACATGCTGTCCTTGAAACACAGTTACATCAGTTTTGCAAAACTCACAGTGCCCTAAGACACACGATAAAGATGTAACAATGGCAGGAATAAAAGCCAAAATACATGTTTTATATATTATTTATATAGCGTTACATGGTGGGATGGGTTGTATTATAGCCAAGTGCAGTTGCTGCTTTTTTTTGCATTTAATATTTATACATTATGAGGTAAAGAACACACCATTTGTGACAGGCAAACAGAGGAGCTTGTGAAAATGGATCTTCGGGAAAAAAAAAAAGCTTTTACCGATTCTTCATTTCCCTTTGTGACATATAGAGTGCTCTCTTTGCAATACAACATCTCAGTATACAATGTTCTTTACATTAAAATGCGTTCTGAAACATACTGTGATGCTAGCGTGCATGCTGAGAATCAAAAGACAGAATCTGTAGTGTTCAACCATTGTGTTTGCATGCATTCCATTCAAATCTCCCTTACATAAAGATTTTAAGTTGAAGCTGTGGGGGAACAAAATAAGTGCTATAATCACAGGCATAATAGCTCTCGCCCCACAGTACACTACGTTTTGTACAAACAGCCAACCTTTGCTATTTTCTTCTTTGAGATGTAGACGTCTAAACTCAACGGTGATTAAAGCAGCCCTTCTCTGGTGGCTGACATCTTCTTTTTGTCCATTTACGTAATTATCATGGGAGTAAGCCAGGCTCATGCACAACTACAACAATTACAGTCCAGCCTGCTCTTGAAGTCATCAATAATGACACATACTCCCTGTGTTCGCCAGTTGGTTAGACTAGTTGAGGTGCGTGTCAAAAAAATAAAATGAAACACATACAAAATCTACAAAATATAATGAAAAAACCAAGGGGCTGGTTTACTTAGCTAGCATAGCTAACCTGCATCTAACCTGCAAATTGAGACGTTACCATAGCCTGTATTCCCCCGACACTTCTTTTCCACACACTGTGCACATCATTGATATCGGATGATGGTGTTTTCATAGGAATTTAGCGCATTAAGTGGAAAGGGCTTGATTTGAATTAGCATTATTGATTAGCAAGCCGTTGCTCACCCCCACTGCCAACCCCAACCCCAACCCCACGCCCCCAACCTCCATGGCCCATTTATCCTCCATTACTGATGGCCCAGGGAACATTGACATGAGGAGTCAGCAGCCTCGGCAGCCTCGGGCCACGCGGATTACACGGCCGTGTCAATGCAACCACCCAGAATAATGAGGAGGAGGAGGAGGAGGAGGAGAAAGAGGAGGAGGGGGAGAAAGATGATGATGAGGAGGAGGAGAGGGAGGAGGAGGAAGAGGAAGAGGAGGAAGAAGAGGGGGTGAGATATGATTATGATGACGATGAGGAAGAGGATGAGGAAGAGGACGGGGAGAAAGATGATGATGAGGACGAGGAGAGGGAGGAGGAGGAGGAGGAGGAAGAGGAGGAAGAAGAGGGGGTGAGATATGATTATGATGACGATGAGGAAGAGGATGAGGAAGAGGACGGGGAGAAAGATGATGATGACGATGATGATGAGGAGGAGGGGTAGGAGGAGGAAGAGGAGGGGGAAGAAATACGAGGAAGAGGAGAGGAGGGGGAGGAAGATGAGGACGAGAAGGGGAAGGAGGAGGAAGATGATGTGGAAGAGGAGGGGGAGAAAGATGACTATGAGGATAAGGAGGAGGAGGAGAAAGAGAGGAGGAGGTGGAGGAGGATGGAAGGTGGAAGTAGAAGATTATAGGAGGATAGGAAAGAGAAGGAGGAAGATGAGAAGGAAGAAGATGAGGAAGAGAGGAGGAAGAGGAGAGGTGAAGAGGAGAGGAAAAGGAGGAGAAGGAGGGGGAGGCTTATGAGACAGTTCTTGGAAGAGGCGATCCGGAATGACACTAGAGAATGAGAACGGCTTACCGAGATTCCCTGTCATCAGATAGGCGTTGTGGAAGTCTTTCATGCCCAGACCCACGATGTGGATGAACTCCTCAATGACCTGCATTAGCTCCACCGAGCCGGGGTAGATCTGAGGAAGAAGAAAGAGGGCAAGAGAGAGACAGACAGAGGGACAGGCAGACACAGAAAGAAGGTCAAGAAAGAAAGGAAAAGAGAGGGCAGGGAGAAAAGACAAGGAGATAATTAGATGAACAGACCCCCATATGCATATGATATGACACAATTATAGACCCTCGGTATTTACATTAAAATGTAATTTTCCTGTATATGGAGCCTCTTCAACTTAAATGCTTTGCTAAGTCTGTGCTATAAAAGCTCAGCTAATTAGCTGTTAATGATTGGGCCGTACGTATTCACATTCAATCATTTTAAAACATGCATGCACATACGCAAACATTATGTCTAATTACGCACATTAGCATATATCCACACATCAGACTCGCAAAACAAACAGTCATATCACAAACCAGCAAACCGAGATAACACAGTCGGTGCACTCAACAAAGCAGAAACGCCGAATGTGATTCATTTCATTTAAATAAACAAAAAGAAAAACAAGTTGTTTGTTTGTGGCTGTGCACTTGTGACAAATAGAGTGTGAGACACAGAAATAGACTGTGTGTGTGTGTGTGTGTGTGTGTGTGTGTGTGTCTGCGCGCATGTGATTTTTGTGTGTATGCACACGTGCATGTGTGTGTGCGAGTGCAGTATGTGTGTCTATGTGTGCGCATGTGTGTGTCCGTGCGTGTGTGTGTGTGTGTGTGTGTGTGTGTGTGTGTCTATGTGTGCGCAAGTGTGTGTGCGTGCGTGTGTGTGTGTCTGTGTGTGTGTCTGTGTGTGCCCGCGCATGTGTGTTTTTGCCTGTGTGTGCGTGGGCGTGTGTGTGTGTTTGTGCCTGTGTGTGCATGTGCGTGTGTGTGTGTTTGTGCCTGTGTGTGCGTGCATGTGTGTGTGTTTGTGCCTGTGTGTGCGTGTGCATGTGTGTGTGTGTTTGTGTGTGCGTGTGTGTTTGTGCCTGTGTGCGTGTGTGTTTGTGCCTGTGTGCGTGGGCGTGTTTGTGTGTTTGTGCCCGTATGTGCGTGTGTGTGTGTTTGTGCCTGTGTGTGCGTGCATGTGTGTGTGTTTGTGCCTGTGTGTGCGTGTGCGTGTGTGTGTGTTTGTGTGTGCGTGTGTGTTTGTGCCTGTGTGCGTGTGTGCGTGTGTGTTTGTGCCTGTGTGTGAGTGTGCATGTGTGTGTGTGTGTCTGCCCCCTTGGGACCAGCCGTCAGCTGGCAGCGGCGTCAGACTGAGGCGAAGGTTCCATGGCTGAGGGAGCGCTCAGGTCAGACAGTCCTTCTGCTCTCACACACACACACACACACACACACACACACACACACACACACACACACGCACGCACGCACGCACGCACGCACGCACGCACGCACGCACACACACACAATGCCAATACAGGCACCAACACACACAACAACACAAACACAGACACAGACACAGTCACACACAGACACACACACGCCAACACACGAACACACACACACACACACACACACACACACACACACACACACACACACACACACACACACACACACACACACACACACACACACACACTGAGGAACCGTTCAGGTCAGGCAGTCCTTCTACTCTCCCCTCATCCAGCACGCCAGCAAGCCAAGCCAACAGGCACAAAAAACACACACACACACACACACACACACACACACACACACACACACACACACACACACACACACACACACACACACACACACACACACACACACACACACACACACACACAAACACACCCACACATACACACACAACAACACACGCACACACAAACACAAACACAGACACACACACACACCCCAACACACACACACACACCCCAACACACACACATGCCCGGTCCTGTCAGCGCTGTTGTCGCCTCCCAGTCGATAGCAACACGACCCCGCTCAGCCAATAATTCACCTTGGGGCTGATTGGCCCTCGCTATCTGGCCCCGTCATCTACAGGGCCATCAGAGCTGCCACCACTAGCCACACACACACACACACACACACACACACACGCACGCACGCACGCAAGCATGCGCGCGCACACACACACACACACACACACTCGCACTCACACACGTACATACTTAAGTACACACACGCACACACACACACACACACCCCTATTCCTGCACATATGCACACACGCACACACGCACACACGTCACACACACACACACACACACACACACACACACACACACACACACACACACACACACACACACACACACACACACACACACACACACACACACACACCAAGAGGAACACAAGCCCAGGGTGAGGTATAATCGAACGCTGAGGCGAGCGTGCGGAGATTGGAGATGGGGGAGAAATGAGGCAATAAAGGTTAGCAGGGCCTCATTAGCGACACACCACCAGCCACTACATACATACAGTAGTCTAAATACAGGGCTGTACAATGCAGTACACCCTCATAACAAACACAACACCAGCCACTATATACATACATACAGTACATACAGTACTGTACAATGCAGTACACACCACCAGCCAATACACCACATACAGGACTATACAATGCAGTACACACCACCAGCCACTACATACATACATACAGTATACAGGACTATACTGTACAATGCAGTACACACCACCAGCCAATACATACAGTAGTCTATATACAGGACTGTACAATACTGTACACCCTCATAACAAGCACAACACCAGCCACTATATACATACATAAAAATACATACAGGACTGTACAATGCAGTACACACCACCAGCCACTATGTAGGCCTACATACAGTACATACAGACAATGCAGTACACAACACCATCCACTATGTACATACAGTACATACAGACAATGCAGTACAAAACACCAGCCACTACAGTACATACAATACATACAGACAATGCAGTACACAATACCAGCCACTATGTACATACAACACATACAGACAATGCAGTACACAATACCAGCCACTATATACATACAGTACATACAGACAATGCAGTACACAACACCATCCACTATGTACATACAGTACATACAGACAATGCAGTACAAAACACCAGCCACTACAGTACATACAGGACTGTACAATGCAGGACTGCATAGCCCCAGTACACCAGTCACTACATATATACAATACAGGACTGTACAGTGCAGTACACAACACCAACCACTGTATACAGTATATATGGTGCATACGGGACTCTACAATGCAGTACACAACACCAGTCACTACAGTGCATACAGTGCATACAGACAATGCAGTACACAACACCCTCATTGCGAACACACCACCAGCCACTACATACATACATTACACACAGGACTGTACAATGCAGTACACAACACCAGCACAACCTCATTGCAAACACAACCACCAGCCACTGCACATACAAACAGCAGTCATAGGTAGTCGGTTAGGGCATCAGACTTATTATAGACCAAAGGTTGCCGGTTCGACTCCCGACCCGCCAGGTTGGTGGGGGGAGCAATTGACCAGTGCTCTCCCCCATCCTCCTCCATGACTGAGGTACCCTGAGCATGGTGCCGTCCCACAGCCGGACAACTTACTTTTTACGTTTAACTGGCTGCAAAGTTTTACAGTGCAGTACAGTATAGTGGTGTCTCGTTACTAACAGCAGCAGCCACAGTGCACCCAGTACAGTACAGTGCCCTACTGTCCACTATGGCCTGGGCTGGCGTGTGAATGCGAGTGCTTGCTGTGAAGTCCCAGCTGTCATAGGGCCTAAACCACCGACCCCAGCCGTTGCTTCACTACAGATTAGAACATACCTTATCCCCTTCTATACTGTATCATTGGCCTAACCCTAATATGCCGAGGGGCTTCAGCTATTATGTCCTCGTCAACAGCTGCTGTTGAGTTACCTTACAAAGTTAAGGCACAGCAGGGCAATTTACTTTTCCACATTTAACTGTCTTACAATGTTTTGCAGTGCATTACAATATAGTGGCGTCTCATTACTACAGTAACGGTGCATAGGGTGCACCCAGTACTGTAGAGTGCACTGCCCTCCACTATGGCCCAGGCCGGCGTGTGACAGAGAGTGCCTAAACCTAATATAACGAGGGGCTCCAGCTATTATGTCCACGTCAACAGCTGCGGTTGAGTTAACTTACAAACTTAAGGCAGCAGGGAAACTTACTTTTCTACGTTTAACTGTCATGGCAGTGGCGTCTCGTTATTAACAGCAGCAGCCACAGTGCACCCAGTACAGTACAGTGCCCTGCTGTCCACTTTGGCTTGGCCTGGCGTGTGAACGTGAGGGCTAGCTGTGAAGTCCCAGCTGTCATAAGGCCTAACCCCTAATATAACGAGGGGCTGCGGCTATTATAATGTCCTCGTCAACAGCTGTGGGCATACAGGCTACACTTGATCTCTCCTCACACGCTGCCCACCGCACCGCACTGCTAGGCTTGCATGTGATGAATGACAGATACAGTACACTCTCCTTCTCTCTCTCTCTCTCTCTCTCTCTCTCTCTCTCTCGCTCTCCATCTCTCTCTCTCACACACACCCACACACACACACACACAGTACAGTAGAGTGCAGACACACACTGCCGTAACACACATACCAAAAGCTGATGTGAGGGGGTGACATTGTATAATTAGCCGTGGCCGGGAGGGGAATGGCGGGGGTGTCATGTCACTCATCAACTCATGACTGGCCACACAGCGGCCCTGCACACACACACACACACACACACACACACACACACACACACACACACACACACACACACACACACACACACACACACACACACACACACACACACACACACGCACGCACACACATTGTCGTAGAGAAAATGACAGAGCAGGGGGACAAGTGTGTGTGTGTGTGTGTGTGTGTGTGTGTGTGTGTGTGTGTGTGTGTCTGTGTGTGTGTGTGTGTGTGAGTGTGTGAGTGTGTGTGTGTGTGTGTGTGTGTGTGTGTGTGTGTGTGTGTGTGTGTGTGTGTGTGTGTGTGTGTGTGTGTGTGTGTGTGTGTGTGTGTGTGTGGCCAGGAGGGGAATGGTGAGGGTGTCATGTCACTCATGAACTCATGACTGGCTACTTGCACTAGACTGCTCCATCCAGACACTCCACTACCAGCACCACCATCACAGACACACGCAGGGGAAGTCGACAGGAGGCTTGGCAAACAGGTCACTTGTCCCAGGCCCAGGGAGAGAGGGGGGCAAGAATAGTTGTTCTCATTACATGTACATATTGGGTCAGGGGCCCTTTTAGATGATTTTGTCCTGGGCCCAGCCAAAGCTGTCAGCGGCCCTGCACACACGCAGAAAAGCACGCACGCAGACATGCATGCAAGCACGCACGCACGCACGCACGCACATGTGGTGTCATGGACAAAATGACAGAGAAGGGGAACAAGTTGGTAGCATAGAGGGCATGGAGATGATGTGTGTGTGTATGTGTGTGTGTGTGTGTGTGTGTGTGTGTGTGTGTGTGTGTGTGTGTGTGTGTGTGTGTGTGTGTGTGTGTGTGTGTGTGTGTGTGTGTGTGTGTGTGTGTGTGTGTCTGGGTGATGGGGAGTAGAGTAGCATGTATGCGTGTGAGTGTGAGTTTGGGTGGGGGGTGTATGTGTGTGATTGTGTGTATGTGTGTGTGCGCGCGCGTGTGTGCGCGCATGGTCCTGTGTGTGTGCACGCGCGTGTGTGTGTGCGCGCGCGTGTGCGGGTGCGTTTGTGTGTCTGTGTGCAGTGCATGTGTGCGCGCACGAGTATGTGTGTGTGTGTGTGTGTATGTGTGTGTGTGTGTGTGTATGTGTGTGTGTGTGTGTGTGTGCGTAAACACATCAGTAGCAGTCAAGTGACACATAAGTTTCCCCGCTTGGTCTTGGTCCATCTCTCTCTCTCACACACACAAACACACAATCTCTCTCTCTCTCTCTCTCTCTCTCTCTCTCTCTCTCTCTCTCTCTCTCTCTCTCTCTCTCTCTCTCTCTCTCTCTCTCTCTCTCTCTCTCTCTCTCTCTCACTCTCTTCCTTCCCTCTCCCTCTCTTTCTTGCTCCCTCTCTCTCTGTCTCTCCCAACTCTCCTCCAATCCATCACCATGGCAACTACCAGGGCTAGTAGAGCACTGTTGCTGCACGCAATGAAGTGGAGGAGAGGAGAGGAGGAGAGGAGAGGAGAGGAGAGGAGAGGAGAGGAGAGGAGAGGGGAGGAGAGGGGAGGAAAGGAGAGGAGAGAAAATGAGACGAGATGAAATGAGAGAGGAGGAGACGGGAGCAGAGGAGAGGAGAGGCAAGGAGAAGCGAGGGGAGGAAGAGGAGAGCTGCAGAGAGGAGGAGAGAAGTGGAAAGGAGAGGAGAGGAGAGGAGGAGAGGAGAGGGGAGGAGAGGGGGGGAGAGGAGAGGAGAGAAAATGAGACAAGATTAAATGAGAGAAGAGAAGAGGAGAGGAGAAGTAAAGAGAGGAGAGGAGAGGAGAGGAGAGGAAAGGACAGGAGAGGAGAGGAGAGGAGACGAAACGAGACAAGATGAAATGAGAGAAGAGGAGAGGAGAGGCAAGGAGAGGCGAGGAGAGGAGAGCAGAGGAGAGGAGAGAGGAGAGGAGAGAAAGGAGGAGAGGAGAGAAGAGAAGAGGAGAGGAGGGAAGAGAAGAGAAGAGAAGAGAAGAGAAGAGAAGAGAAGAGAAGAGAAGAGAAGAGAAGAGAAGAGAAGAGAAGAGAAGAGAAGAGAAGAGAAGAGGAGAGGAAAGGAGAGGAGAGCAGAGGACAGGAGATGAGAGGAGAGGAGAGGAGAGGAGAGGAGAGGAGAGGAGAGGAGACGAAATGAAAAGATGAAATGAGAGAAGAGGAGAGGAGAGGAGAGGAGAGGAAGAGGAGAGGAGAGGAGAGGAGAGAGGAGAGGAGAGGAGAGGAGGAGAGGAGGGAAGAGAAGAGGAGAGGTGAGGAGAGGAGAGGAAAAGAGAAGAGAAGAGAAGAGAAGAGAAGAGAAGAGAAGAGAAGAGAAGAGAAGAGAAGAGAAGAGAAGAGAAGAGAAGAGACAAGACAAGACGAAATCAGAAGATGAAATAAGAGAAGAGGAGAGGACAGGCAAGAAGAAGAGAGGAGATGAGAGGAGAGGAGACAAAATGAGACGAAATGAGACGAGATGAAGTGGAAAGGAGAGGAGAGGAGAGGAGAGGGGAGGAGACGAAATGAGACGAGATGAAATAAGAGAGGAGGAGATGGGAGGAGAGGAGAGGAGAGAGGGGAGGAGAGGGGAGGAGACGAAATGAGACGAGACGAGAGGAGATGAGAGAGGAGGAGAGGGGAGGAGAGGAGAGGAGAGGCAAGGAGAGGAGAGGGGAGGAAGAAGAGAGGAGCAGAGAAGAGGCGAGGAGAGGAGAGGAGAGGGGAGGAGAGGGGGGGAGAGGAGAGGAGAGAAAATGAGACAAGATTAAATGAGAGAAGAGAAGAGGAGAGGAGAAGTAAAGAGAGGAGAGGAGAGGAGAGGAGAGGAAAGGACAGGAGAGGAGAGGAGAGGAGACGAAACGAGACAAGATGAAATGAGAGAAGAGGAGAGGAGAGGCAAGGAGAGGCGAGGAGAGGAGAGCAGAGGAGAGGAGAGAGGAGAGGAGAGAAAGGAGGAGAGGAGAGAAGAGAAGAGGAGAGGAGAGGAGGGAAGAGAAGAGAAGAGAAGAGAAGAGAAGAGAAGAGAAGAGAAGAGAAGAGAAGAGAAGAGAAGAGAAGAGAAGAGAAGAGGAGAGGAAAGGAGAGGAGAGGAGAGGAGAGGAGAGGAGAGGAGAGGAGAGGAGAGGAGAAGGGAGGAGACGAGACGAGACGAAATGAAAAGATGAAATGAGAGAAGAGGAGAGGAGAGGCAAGGAGAGGAGAGGAGAGGAGAGGAGAGGAAGAGGAGAGGAGAGGAGGAGAGGAGGGAAGAGAAGAGGAGAGGTGAGGAGAGGAGAGAGAATTTGAATTTTAACACATCGTTTATTGTGACACCTTCACTATTTCACATTACAGGATATAGCCAACTCCATAGGTCGAAAATCCAGCATAGTGAAGGGAGGAGCCCTCTCCCTCATAACCACAACAAACCTTACAGCCCTTGCCCCACCCCATCATCATCCCATCACATGAATACAACCACATTATTACCAAATGAAGCGTAGCTTATGGCTACTATCAACTATCCACAAGCCTTTGTCCATACACCATTTCTTTCCAAACATATCAATATTGTTAGTAAGTTGAAAATAGGCAAATTCTGCTGAGATCCTTGCCTCAACTAACATTTTGAACATGTCAATTTGTTCCACTGTTTTGCCCTCCTGCTCTAGCCTGTGACATTTCCACACAGCCATCTTGGCTTGACCAACAAGAAAATTTAAACATGTACATACAGATGCAGCTTTCTTTGAATACTTCACGCCAAAAATAAACAATTCCTTGGAAAAAATGAAACCAAATCTAGCGCAAACTCGTGTGAGCGTGCAGAACAATGGACTTAATTTTACACATTCAGAAAAGACATGGAACACAGAGTCAGGTACGTTGCATGATGTACAAAGAGGAGAGGAGAGGAGAGGAGAGGAGAGGAGAGGAGAGGAGAGGAGGAGAGGAGGGAAGAGAAGAGGAGACGAGGGAAGAGAGGAGAGAAGAGAAGAGAAGAGAAGAGAAGAGAAGAGGATAAAGGAGAGAGGAAAGAAGGGAAGAGAAGAGGAGAGGGGAGGAGAGGAGAGGAGAGGAGAGGGGAGGCAAGGAGCGTAGAGGAGAGGAGAGGAGAGGAGAGGAGAGGAGAGGAGAGGAGAGGAGAGGAGAGGAGAGGAGAGGAGACGAGACGAGACGAGACGAGACGAGACGAGACAAGACGGAATCAGAAGATGAAATGAGAGAAGAGGAGAGGAGAGGCAAGAAGAGGAGAGGAGATGAAATGAGATGAGATGAAGTGAGAGAAGAGGAGAGGAGAGGCAAGGAGAGGAAGAGGAGAGGGGATGAGAGGAGAGGAAGAGGAGACGAGAGGAGAGGAGAGTTAAGGAGTAGATAGGATAGGAGAGGAGAGGAGAGGAGAGGAAGAGGAGATGAGAGGATAGGAGAGGAGAGGAGAGGAGAGGAAGAGGAGATTGGCAGCAAAGAGAAGAGTGGATTACTGGTCTTCGGGGTAATGATAAGGATGAAGACACACAGAGAGAGAAAGCGGTAAGCAGAAACAACGGATGAAAGGATGAAATAAGCTGGATGAAAAGAGGAAATGTAGAAGAGAGAGAGAGAGATGAAGAGGAAGAGAGCAGGCAGACGGGATGAAAACAGATTGAGAGATGAGAGAGAGGGTGAAAATTGAAGGGACAAGGAGATAAAAGGCAGGCAATAAGTGATGATGGTGTGGGAGGGAGGGAGGAAGCGAGGAAGGGAGGAAGGGAGGGAGTGTAGGATGAGGATGAGGACAATGAGAGATGGAGAGCACAGAGATGAAGAGAGATTAAAAACAGACAGATAGGACCTGGAAATCCAGTAAAAAGGATTCCAAATGAGAAAATAGGATTGTAAGAAAGAAAGAAAAAAGAAAGAAGAAAGAAAAAAGGAAAGGAAGAAAGAATGAAAGGAATGAGAAAAGAAGGAAAGAAAGATAGAAAAAAGGAAGACAGAAGGAAAGAAAGAAAGCGATAAGGAAAGCAAGCAAGCAAGAATGAAAGCAAGAAAGAAAGAAAGAAAGAAAGAAAGAAAGAAAGAAAGAAAGAAAGAAAGAAAGAAAGAAAGAAAGAAGTATATCTAAAGATGTGCAGGAGCCCGAGAGGAACATTGGTAATGAAACAAAAAAGTAAAAGAAAACTACAGCACGAACCACTCATATCATATCATGCCCCCCCCAGGTAAAGTCCCAATAATCAGATGCCAGCATCACTCAAGGATGTGTAATAAGACGCCTGCAAAGCCATTGACACTCCGCAGTCAGCAGAGTCTCCCACTACCTAGGACACACCATTGTCGACTTGATAGGCATTTATGGATGAGGAGGGGAGAGGTGACAGGGGACACCACCAGCCTGTCGTAAGACACTAACTCTAGGCCTTTAAAGCCACTCTACCACACCAGGGAACAGATGCCGGAACGAGGCGCAAACTTCCCTTGTAACTTTCTTAATTTGAAACTATTTTGGAGAGCACCCAACAGACTAAGTGAAAGATGGCATAAGGGGACAAAAAAGACATTTTTTTGTCTGAAGCCACCTGTCCCCAATGCTGCAGTGGGGTGGAGCTGGGGGGCGCAGAAACTCAAGGCAACTCTTTAGAAACTTTTCTCTCTCTCTCTCTCAGAGAAATAACATCAAGTAGACTCAAAGCAATTGATGTTTAGGGTGGAGTGGCAGGTACCCATGTGAATCCAGTCATGACCACAACAACACTCCCCTCTCTTAAATTCACTTATCTTTTTTATTTTATTTTCATCTTATTTTGATGACATGCTCTTCTATTCGCTGTAACCACAGCCCGGGGCAGGTGATGTCCCCTTTTGAAAGGCAGCTATTTGTCATAGAGGTGACAGTGCCACAGATGTCCCCTGATGATCAGAGGTGTTGGGGAGGGAGAGATGCTATCTCCGACAGGCCAGGCCGTGGACCCGGGCGCAGGAGATTGCAAAGGGAGGGCGGACTGCCTGTCAGCAGGAACGCTGGCAGCCATGTGAAGCCGTTACCATCACGTCACCAACAAGATGGCAGAGGTGTGAGGCAGGAGAGGATGTGGAGCCAGGAAGGTCGACAAAGGGGGGGGAGGGGGGTCACTTGTCCCGGGCCCAGGGAGAGAGGGGGCCCAGAATAGGGTCCCCATTGCATTGTAGGTATTGGGTCAGGGGCCCTTTTAGATTTCTTTGTCCTGGGCGCAGCGAAAGCTGTCAGCAGCCCTGTGTGGAGTTGTGAGGTTGGGGTGAGGGGTGGGGGGTGGGGAGTGGTTGGTTTATTGTGAGGTTGGGGTCATGACCTCTAGTCGATGACAAAGTCATAAACAACCGACACAGCGCAGCACATGTGACATGATCAGTGATGTATGGTGGTGACAAAACATCAGATGTTAAGACCCCCATACTCACACTCAGCTAAATGACTGGGTTGCAATACGACTGTACTGTACAACAATATCACAATATGCTTTAATGTGAACTAAAGAGAAAAGAAAATATTGATTGTTATGAAAGTTGTTATGGTAGTTCACTTTTGAATGACTATTACAGCGTGCCACTGGAGGTATGGTGTGCACTAAGGGGCTACGTAACAGGAGACCATAGCATGAAGTAATACCAACATCAGATCACAGTATTAAGTAACTCCAATTGGAGTCCACAGTATTAAAAAACACAACCAGGAGATCACAGCATTAACACCAACAGCAGTCCACAATCCCAGACCAGTGTTGTGCGTCCCCTGTCTTTGCAGTAAAGTCTTTCTTTCGCGCTTCTTTTTTTGCCGTGTGCATTGCACACCCACACCACTGTGCCTCATTCAGAGCGATAAAGCGTTGAGTGCATTTCACTTAAAGTCCTCCAAAACCTCACACAAGCTGACTGGCAACCCTATTATTGGTGTCTCTGCTCTAAGTGAAAGAAAAAAATTACCGGCAGCAGCTAGGAGAGAGGGATATGAAAAAGATATACTGTATTCTTAGCTTGGACTTCCTGTTAATGTATTGTAAAGGATTTAACATATTTCCCAAAAAAGGATTTGCATTGAAGCATGAGCAGAATATTAGTCTCGCTCTCGCTCTCGCTCTCGCTCGTTCTCTCTTCTCTCTCTCTCTCTGTCTTTCTTTCTCTCATTCTCTCTCTCTCGCTCTCTCTCTCTCTCTCCCCCCCTCCCTGTCTCTCTCTCTCTCTCTCGCTACCCCCCTGTCCTCTGTATTGCTCCTATACGTCTTGATGAGTAGCCGTGTCACGACAGCATGCTGCGGCTGGCTCTGACCGGATGTATCCGGCAGCACGCCAGTGCTGCTGCCACCATGTGGTCAGATAGTGTACTGCATCCCTTTAAATAAAACCAGACGAGGGAGGGAAAAAAAGAAGGTCCAGAAAGAATTGCTGCCTTCCATTCGTGGTCAGTAGGTGGACTGGGGTTTAATATCACACCACGATCTAAGTCCATGGGGGACACAGCAGTCTCTCCCTCTCTCTCTCCCTCTCTCTCTCTCTCTCTCTCTCTCTCTCTCTCTCTCTCTCTCTCTCTCTCTCTCTCTCTCTCTCTCTCTGTGTCTCCCTCTCTCTCTCTCTCTCTCTCTCTCTCTCTCTCTCTCTATCTCTTGACGTGCCCGCTGATTGCTATTGATTTGCCAAGAGCAGGTGGCACCTGTTCGCACCTCTCTCCTGTTCATCGCCACTATCTCTGTACGCCCCCCTGTCCCTCTCTCTCTCTCTCTCTCTCTCTCTCTCTCTCTCTCTCTCTCTCTCTCTCTCTCTCTCTCTCTCTCTCTCTCTCTCTCTCTCTCTCTCTCTCTCTATCTCTATCTCTCTCTCTCTCTCTCTCTCTCTCTCTCTATCTATCTCTCTCTCTCTGACAATTCCCAGATGCTCACATGGCGTCACCCTCACTGCCACCGCAACTGCCACCATCAGCAGCAGAGACAGACACACAGACACAGCAGCAGAGTCGCCACCACTTGCTGCATACGCCGCCACTGCCACGAACAGACAGACACACACAGCAGCGTGTCCATAATCAAAGGGGTCAAAGGGGTCTTTTGTCCTGGGTCCAGGCGTAAGAGAAGGGGACCAGAATTGGATCCTCCTCATTATTACATTGTATAATGTATGTATTGGGTTTGGGGCCCTTTCAGATGTCTTTGTCCCAGGGGCCCAGCCAAAGCTGTCAGTGGCCCTGCACTGTCACAGACAGAAACAACACAGCAGCGCTTCCACAATCACACTGGCACACAGGGGGTGAGTTAGGGTTGGTGGTACAGAGCTGAGATGGTGCTGAGACAGAGCTGATGATCTAGGAGGTGGCATTGCAAGCGCACATGGCTTATTAGTCCCCGGCCCACGCAGGGGAGGCACACAGCTCCGTCTGGCTCGCTGGCTCGTTGGCCCGCCAATTTAAAGTGAGAAATCCACATGAGCGACAGTACTGCCACACTTGTAATACCTGGCTGGACATCTCATCCGTCTGACTGACGCAACCTGTTTTTTTATGTAAGGACTGTAATACTGTAATGACAAAAAGGCAATTGGTGAGGGGTGCTGTCAGGGCCGGATTAACGCACAGGATACAGCTGCAGGCTAGGGCCCCCCACCTACCAGGGGGCTCCTGATTGGCCAAAAGTGAAAGATTGCAGAATTGTGCCAAGATGCAATATTGAAAAATGCATCTGTCATGTTGAGCACAGTTGTTAGACATGCTATCCTTAATTCCTATCTCATAATTAGGAAACGGTCTATATACGTTTTATTGTGAAATTTGCCTTCCAGGGGGTCACAGAAACCTGTAGCCTAGGGCAGTGTTTCCCAACCAGGGGTACGTGTACCACTAGGGGTACGCGAGCACACCTCAAGGGGTACGCGGAAAAATGTAATAATAACAAATATATTGAGTGTAGTCACGTTGGGATAGAGGAACAGAGCCTGAATGAGGGCGAGGGGGTACTCATCATATGAAAAAGGGGGTACGCAGGACAAAAAAGGTTGGGAAGCACTGGCCTAGGGGCCCCAGGCCATCTTAATCCAGCCCCGGGTGCTGTGATGCACTGCGCTAAGCCTTATACGAGCTACCTGGCCCATGGGGACCCGGGTTCGAGTCTGGTGTGGGTCGTTTCCCCAATCTCCCTCTCCCGCAGTCGTTCCCTGTCCAATCTTCACTGTCCTGTCTCCAGTCAACTGTCTCACAGTCCTGTCTCCATATCAGGCCATGAATGACAAAAGACCAACAAAGGTCTGCGTCTGCGCCTTGAACTTAAGACTCGTGTATTGCTTGGTGCGAGCACTCCCAAAAAGTAGTAATCACTCAGGATAATGGAAAAAAGGAGGCGCACACAAGACTTGTGTGAAAAAGTGTATTGAAGCCGAAAATATACAACGGAAGTCATATCCATATCAGCCCAAAAATACATTCCGTAACCGGGTGGGGCCCTCATTAAAAAACATGAAAAACATTTGGGGGCCATTATGCAACCTGGTGGTGACATGACGGGCCCCTCTCCTCTTCCTTATCACCCTCACTCTAATACCGGGACAGATGTAAAGGCTTGCAGAAATAATACGTAATAAACAAACTTGTTGGCTCTCTCACTCACCTGTTGGGCGTCTTCCCACTTCTCTTTGTTCTCCTCCTCCAGCAGGTTACTGATGATCTGGAAAAAGTTCTGCAACAGAGAGGAAGACAAGAGGGAAGAATGAGTGTGTGTACAGGCCAGGGCATCATCACTGATGATACGGTAATCTACAGTCAAGGAACAAAACATTGAACTGGGACTCATTGTCCCTCAGCTTGCAGGCGCATCACATTGGGACAAACATTGTAGACAGAAGCTGTAGCACAATGCAGCTTAAAGGTACATTGTGCAGGAAATGGTCAAAAAAGGTACTGCAACTATGCTGCTCATTGAAACTGTGCTGCCTTTTTCCAAATTTGATCGTTTCATGAAAGTTGGCTAAGTAATAAATTCATATTTTCTAGTATGGCCCAAGTACAGTCATTTTTGCAGCTAAAAATGGCTATTTCTGGAAATTCATAATGGCGGACCATGGAGAAGATCCCCCTTTTCATGTATGAAAAGTGCCATTTTTTCAGTCATAATGAATAGGCCTACTTAGAATTTGATGGTGGTCGTACGTATTCATGAAAAAGGTAACAGTAGTGAATGGGTAGCATGAATTCTGGAAATAAACAACTAAAAATCTTACAGTGTGCCTTTAAATTTGAAAACATTTATTACAGTATGTCACAGAAATGAGTAAACCCCTCACATGTTTGCAGATTTGTAAGTATATCTTTGGAAGTATATCATAGGACAGTATTAAAGAGATTTTACTTTGACACAATGATTAGTAACCTCTTTATAACATATATAACCGCTTCAACTTGTTGTTCACGCACAACAAATCTAAATACAACCATTAATGTTTGAACATGTATCCAAAAAAGTCAGAACACTCCAAGTTGAAATCCTGTAGAAAGTGGCTGAGAAGGGGCCCTGTTGGCCTGAAACATCATGAAATTAAAAGGGATTAAAAGGGAGGTCATTGGTGTGCGCTTCATCCTTGCCTTACATTGAACTTTTACATTTTGAGTCTGTACCTGGCTAAAATGTGTGTGAGATTTGAGTAATATCCTAATGGAGAGTATCATAATCTGCTTCAGTAGTTTCTTTTGGTGAAATTCAATTTTGCAATGTTGACGGCATTCACGCAGCCCCAAAACATGTCAGTCCCACAACAATGCTTGATTTGTTTTTGTTGCTAAACTCACTTGGTTACCATCACACATGGTTGACACCCTATGAAGCCAATTTGAACCTCCAACCTTCTGATTACAAGATCAACTCTATAACCTAACCATGACCATACGATCACTGCTGCCTCACAAATCAATAGACACAAGCCAATCAAATAACAAATAAATAGCTTTACTTCAGTCATCTCCATCTCCACATGATATGACATACATAGAGATACGCACAGAGAATAGCCATATTGCTCATGCATAACAAAGCAACACACAATGGACATCGCAATCAAAATGTATAGCATATACTGTTTGCCCATTACTGATTGTGGTGCACCATTGAAGACACTTGCATCGAAAAGATAAAAGAATGAAAAAACAACGACAATATACATTTCATACAGGGAAGCCGACGGGGGAGGGGGGGGGGGGGGGGGGGGGGGGGGGGGGGGGGGGGGGGGGTTGGGGGGTGGATGGGGACGGGGACAAAGGGGTCACTTGTTCCAGGCCCAGGGAGAGAGAGAGAGCGGGCTCAGAATGGGATCCTCATTACATTGCATTGGTTGGGTTTGGGGATTGGGGCCCCTTCAGATCGCTTTGTCCCGGGCCCAGCCAAAGCTGATTTCATCTATTGTTTCATTTGAATTTACCTGCCTGCTAAGCATCATCACATGCAAATGAGATATTTCTAAGAAGCCTGATGCATTCTGGGGCCCCTGCTGAGCTAAAGATGCTAACTGTGTCTTTTTCTTCTCTCGTGTTTAATGTTCCTTTGCTGTCAATCTGCATAGTTTGCCGAGTGAATCTACAGAATATCCTTCCAGCTGTCCAAACAATAGATTGTGTGCATGCATCTTTGCCGTGTGTCTCGTGTGTGTGTGTGTGTGTGTGTGTGTGTGTGTGTGTGTGTGTGTGTGTGTGTGTGTGTGTGTGTGTGTGTGTGTGTGTGTGTGTGTGTGTGTGTGTGTGTGTGTGTGTGTGTGTGCTTTTCTGTCACCACAGTGTGGCAGGTGTGTAGGCCTGCATGCATATGTATAAGAAGGCTGAAGTGTGTCTTTGTATGTCTATGGCGGTCAATACTGTATGTGTATGCAGTAAGTGTGTGGGTGTGCGTTCATGTATTTGTGTGACTGTAGCTGTGTGTGTGTGTGTGTGTGTGTGTGTGTGTGTGTGTGTGTGTGTGTGTGTGTGTGTGTGTGTGTGTGTGTGTGTGTGTGTGTGTGTGTGTGTGTGTGTGTGTGTGTGTGTGTGCGTGCGTGCTTGTATGTTTGTGGTTGTGCAAGTCTATCTGTGTGTGTGCATGTGAGTGTATGCATGTGTGTGTGCATGCGTTTGTTTGTATGTGTGTGCATGTGTGCGCGTACTTCTATGTTTTAGTGTATGTCTGTGGCAGTCCTGTTCTGTATCTGCATTTATGTATGTCTACGGCACTTTGTGTCTGTGTATATTTCTAGGTGTGTGTGTGTGTGTGTGTGTGTGTGTGTGTGTGTGTGTGTGTGTGTGTGTGTGTGTGTGTGTGTGTGTGTGTGTGTGTGTGTGTGTGTGTGTGTGTGTGTGTGTGTGTGTGTGTGTGTGTGTGTGTGTGTATGTGCATGTATATGTGTGCGTATATGTGTGCGTATATGTGTGGCAGCGTCTGTACAATGTGTGTGTGTGTGTGTGTGTGTGTGTGTGTGTGTGTGTGTGTGTGTGTGTGTGTGTGTGTGTGTGTGTGTGTGTGTGTGTGTGTGTGTGTGTGTGTGTGTGTGTGTGTGTGTGTGTGTGTGTGTGTGTGTATGTGCATGTATATGTGTGACAATGTGTGTGGCAGCGTCTGTACAATGTGTGTGTGTGTGTGTGTGTGTGTGTGTGTGTGTGTGTGTGTGTGTGTGTGTGTGTGTGTGTGTGCGGGTGTGGGTGTGGGTGTGTGTGTGTGTGTGTGCGTGTCTGCTTCAGTGTTTGTGTGTGAAGGATTTCGTGGTACATTTGTTTGTATGTGTGTATGTGTATGTACGCTGCAGTGTGCTTTCATGTTGCATGTGTGTGAATATCTGTTCCAGTGTATATGCCTGTGTGTGTGCATGCTTGTCGTGGTGTTTGTGTGTAAACATATTTTTCAGTGTATGTGTGTGTGTGTATGTGTGTGTGTGGTGGTATGTGCTGGGTGACTAATGATTTGCGGGCATGCGGGCATGCGGGCATGCGTAGGCACGGGCGGACATGCGTTGGCGCAGGCTGGCACCTGGGCTGTGCAGCGGGCGCGGGCGGCTGTTTGTGATTAAGCACTTTGTAGTGCTCACGCGTGTTAATCGAGGCTCTGCATGCACAGGCTGAGGGGGCGAGCTGCTGAGTGAGGGGTGGGGGGGGGATAGGAGACAGGAGAGGTGAGGGAGAGAGAGAGAGAGAGGGAGAGAGAGAGAGAGAGAGAGAGAGAGAGCGAGAGAGAGAGAGAAAGAGAGAGAAAGAGAAAGAGAAAGAGAGAGAGGTGAGGAGAGATCGAGGAAAGATAGAGAGAGAGAAAGATGAGATTGGGGAAAGACATAGATGTGTGTAGAGAGAGAGAAAGAGAGAGACAGAGAGAGAGAGAGGGGGGGGGTGAGGTGAGGTGAGATTGGGGAAAGATGGAGAGAGACATAGATGTGTGAAGAAAGAGACCAAAGAGAGAATGAAATAGATGAAGAGGGAGAGACACAGAATGATACAAGGAAAGACGGGGAAAGGGAGAATGAGTGGAGGAGGAAAGCCGAAGATAGAGAGAGAATGAAAAGACGATAGAAAGATAGAAAGGCATGTTGAGCGACGGAGAGAGAAGAGAAGTGAAAGGATATGATGATGGAGAGTGAGGTATGACAGAGGATGACAGACAACTAGAGAGAAGGATACAGAAAGTGTAGGGGAAGAGAGATGTAGAGACTCAGTGAAAAAGAGACGGGGGGGATCAGCGATGAAGCCAAAAGGAGAGATGGAGAGATGGAGAGGAAAGAGTTGGAGAGCGAGAGGGGAGAGGGGATAGAGAGAGGAGGAGTTCACAGCCGCAGTGCTGATCCTTTAGGAGAGGAGGAGAGGGAAGGAGAGAGGAGAGGAGAGGAGAAGAGAGGAGAGGAAAGGAAAGGAGAGGAGAGGTGGAGAGGAGAGGTGGAGAGGAGAGGTGGAGAGCAGAGGGAATTAGAGGGGAGGAGAGGGAAGGACTGAAGAGAGGAAAGGAGAGGAGAGGGAAGGAGAGGAGAGGAGAGGGAACTAGAGGAGAGGGAAAGAGAGGAGGTGAGGAGAGAGATGGAGAAAGATGGAGAGAGGAGAGGAGAGTAGTGGGAAAGAGAGAGGAGGAGATGAGAGGAGAGGAGGAGAGAGATGGAGAGAAGAGAGGAGAGGAGAGAAGGAGAGGAGAGGAGGAGAGAGATGGAGAGAGGAGAGGAGAGGAGAGGGAAAGAGAGAGGAGAGGAGAGGGAAGGAGAGAGAAGAGAAGAGAAGAGAAGAGAAGAGAAGAGAAGAGAAGAGAAGAGAAGAGAAGAGAAGAGAAGAGAAGAGAAGAGAAGAGAAGAGAAGAGAAGAGAAGAAAATAGAAGAGAAGAAAAGAGGAGAGAGGAGAGGAGCAAAGAGAAGATGATAGGACAGGAGAGGAGAAGAGGCAAGAGGAGAGGAGCAAAGAGGAGTGGAGAGGAGAGCAGAGGGAAGGAGAGAGGAGAGGAGCAAAGAGGAGTGGAGAGGTATGGCCAGAAGGAGGGAGGGAGGGAGGGATGGATGGGGGTGATGGCGTACGCTCTGCTCATTCTTTTGTCCCGCTCACCCCTCCCCTCCCCTTCTTCCCCTCCGTGTCGGCAAAATGGACGTAGGAGTGGTGACGGTGCGGTCTTTTGCTCTCTCTCTCTCTCTCTCTCTCTTTCCCTCTTTCTCTCTCCCTCTCTCTCTCTCGATCTTGCTCTCTCTCTCTCGCTCTCTCCCTCTCCCTCTCACTCTCTCTCTCTCTCTCTCTCTCTCTCCCTTGCTGCTGGCACAGACCATCTTGTTTTCTACTTGAATGCTTATGCTCCCTCTGGTGGTAACACGTCCACTTAAACACTGCATTAGCACTGTGCACACACACACACACACACACACACACACACACACACACACACACACACACACACACACACACACACACACACACACACACACACACACACACACACACACACACACACACACACACACACATCAAGCCTACACTGTCAAAGGCACAAATCATGGTGTGTGTGTGTGTGTGTGTGTGTGTGTGCGTGTGTGCGTGTGCGTGTGTGTGTGTGTGTGTGTGTGCATGTGTGTGTGTGTGTGTGTGTGTGTGTGTGTGTATGTGTATGTGTGTGTGTGTAGTGTGTGTGTGTGTGTGTGCGTGTGTGTGGTTATAGTGCGTGTGTTGGCGGAGGAATTCTCCACTCCCCACTCTAGTTGGAGCGTGCTACAGTCGTGTCGTGAGAGAACACAAACATTTCTGTACAACCAGCCCCCAGCTCCCCAGAACACACACACACACACACACATACACAAGCACAAACACATACAGAACACACGCAAACACAAACATCTCTCACTCCCACGGACACACACACACACACCACACCACACCACACCACACCACATCACACCACACCACATCACACCACACCACAAAACACCACACCACATCACACCACACCACAAAACACCACACCACATCACACCACACCACAAAACACCACACCACACCACACTACAAAACAGCACACCACACCACCCCACACCACACCACACCACACCACACCACACCACATCACAAAACACCACACAGCATCACACCACACCACACCACACCACACCACACCACACCACACCACACCACACCACACCACACCACACCACACCACAAAACACCACACCACACCACACCACACCACACCACACCACACCACATATAACAGCACATAATTTTGCCAATAAAACAGCCAAAAGCAGCCACAACAGCAGATCAGCAGAGAGCAATGAAATGATCTATTTGCAGACAGAGAGAAGGAGAGGAAGATGAGGAGGAGGAGGAGGCATGTGGGAGTGGAGAAGTAAGAGGAGGAGGAATAGGATAAGAAAGAGGAAGATGAGGTGAAGGATGAGGATGAGGAAGAGGAGGTGGAGGATGAGGAAGAAGAAGAGAAGAAGAGATAGAGGAGGAGGAGGAAGAGGAGGAGGAGAAGGAGGAGGAAGAAGAGAAGGAAGAGGAGGAGGAGGAGCGATTCAGAACTGATCCCTTATCTGCGGCAGCACCATAGTGAGATATTGAGAGCAGTGTTTTTTAAAATGGAGGAGAGACAGAGAGAAGGAGAGGAAGACGAGGAGGAGGAGGAGGAGGAGGAGGAGGAAGAGGAGTTTGCGAGAAGGGAAGTAAGAAGAAGAGGACGAGAAAGAGGAAGATGAAGTGGAGAATGAGGATGACAATGGAGAAAGAGGAAGAGGAGGTGAATGAGGAGGAGGAAGGAGACGAGGAAGAGGAGGAAGAGGAAGAGGAGCGTACAAGAAGAGAAGTGAGAGGAAAATGAAGAGGACGAGAAAGAGGAAGTGGAGGTGGAGGATGAGGATGAGAAAGAGGAAGAGGAGGTGAATGAGGTGGAGGAAGAGGAGGCAGAAGAAGAGGAAGAGGAGGCAGATGAGGAGGAGAGCGATTCAGAACTGATCTCTTATCTGCGGCAGCACCATAGTGAGATATTGAGAGCAGTGTTTTTTAAAATGGAGGAGAGGAATCTTTAAGAGGCTATGGGAATCAGCGCCATGGAGACGAGCACGACTGGCAAGTGGGAGAGGGATAGAAGAGATGAACACTGAGGGGATTTTCAGTGAATGTGAAGGATGTGCACTCTCTCTCTCTCCCTCTCTCTCTCTCTCTCTCTCTCTCTCTCTCTCTCTCTCTCTCTCTCTCTCTGCCGTTCTTTCCCAAAAAATACACCCACACATTGTCTTCTTCTACAAAGACGTGCACCCCTACACAAGGTCGCGATCCAAAAAAAACATCAGCCTCCGCTAAAAGAAAAATACCTTTCCCAACATCCATTTTAGAGAGCAGCAATTTTTTTGGGGGGGAAAACATACATTTCGTCCACCTTCCTCGAGATGGCTGTCCTTGACAACCGACCACCGACAGACAATGACGACGGCGGACATGAGACACATACTGATGAGGACAATGACAACTGAGACAGGCTGGAAGGAGAAAATAAATATCTTGCCATGTCGCCTGGCAATCTGGATAAAACATACAACAACAAAGAGAAAAGGGAATGCTTCACTGGGTCCTGTATCCAGTTAGTAGAAAAGGGTGCTCATCAAAAAGAACTTTCTGGATAAAACATATTTCTGCCTCTTGGTCTAAGTATTATTATTACTACTATGCTACACTGTAAAACATTGCAGCCAGAAAAACTAAAAAAAGTAAGTTGCCCTGCTGCCTTAACCCTTACGATAAACGACCATGGTTTTACCATGGTATGTCATGGTTACTCTAAGTACTCTGAACCAACCATAGCATTACTATGGCTTATCCATTTTTTGGGGGGTAACCATGAAAACCATGGTTCCTAACTGACCATGAATCATGGTTATTCATGGTTTTTGTGCTTTTTTGCTGGTCTGTGATTATGGTTTAACCATATGGCACATACCATGCTCAAAATATAAAAGGTTAATTGTGGGTTTCATGGTTACCCCAAAAAACATGAAATCTTGTGGGCAGCCATGGTGTAATGGTTAGACTGGACTGAAGATCACAGAGTTGCAGCTTCAAATCGCCACCTGGCGTCTAAGACCCCCCCCCCCCCCCCAAAAAAAAAAAATTAAATCAACGTCTTTGACCCCTACAGTAGTGAATTAGCAGCCATCATGCCAGAACAAATTCTCAAAGG
>NC_085880.1:17593527-17626027 GCF_034702125.1 Engraulis encrasicolus | reverse complement strand
GCATGCACGCGCACACGCACACACACACACACACACACACACACACACACACACACACACACACACACACAACCAGCAACCACCGTGAGGAAGAAGGGGAGGAGAGAAATGAAGAGGAAGAAGAGGAGGAAGAGGAGAAGGAGGAGGAGGAGGAGGAGGAGGAGCGGAGTCAGCCAACCAGTACAAACAAAAAGGAGATAAATGTAGCAAAAAGAAGAGAAGAAAAAGGGTGAAGGGTCAGATAGATAGAGAGGGAAAATGAAAGCACACACACACACACACACACTCACACACACACACACACACACACACACACACACACACACACACACACACACACACACACACACACACACACACACACACACACACACACACATACTACACACACACACGCACACACATAGAAGAGATAGAAAGAGTAAGAGTGAGACCTTGGTGCACTTACTACACAGCGTTCTGCCCACTGTGCTGAGTGGCATGGCAAGTCAACAAGGGCACTACTCTAGTGATATGTGCAGAATATCTATTGTGGACACTCGGTTTTCCAAAGATTTTACAAAGTACAAAGGTAACTTATCAACAAGAAAAATAACTTTGAAATATATATTTGTATTATTTTTCTTTTTTATTTATCTCCATGTGCGTCATCCTCAATTGTTTTCAGTATTGTTTCTCAGCCCTGGCCTTATTGCTTCATATTCAACTGTAATTACGACCATCATAGTATTTTCCCCCATGTGACTGTCTGCCAACGGCTTGGAGGAAAGCGGAGGAAAAGGCGCAATGCAACCTCAATTCCATCTCAAAGTGTAATAAAACTAAGCCATTTGCAAAAGGAAAAGAAAATATGCAATATCACTTTGTGCACTGAAGCCAATAATATTATAGCCTAACAGGGGAAATGGGGACTAAGAGACTAAGGGAGTAAGGGAGTTAAAAAGTGAAGTATCATTCTCAACACTGAGATCATAAGTGCGTAAAAAGGTGCGCAAAGTAGCAATTTGGCAATTTTCGGCGAGAGCGAGCATGTTAAAATTGGTGATTGGAGTGGGGGCAGATGCCAAGATTCATTTACAACATGCCTTCTTCACAAGGAGATTCTACTTTTTTCTTCTTTTTTAAGGAGCCCATAGGCTAACTGGTATTTGCCTGCTGGGAAGCGTTTCCATTAAGGCTAAATGATGCAACAGCGAGGAACAAAAAAAAAAAAAAAAAAAAAGACGGCCTCAAAAGACAAATAGCTGTTAATTGCCTCTGCCCGAGAAAATGGCTGCTGCTTTTAAGAGAAAACCTGACAAACAAAGCATTCGGGATCGGACGTAGCAGCAATCTGTCAGTAACCAGAAGGAAAGCCAAACATTTGCTGTGTGGAAAAACTCATCATCGCTAATCAGCTTAGCATTCACGGGCAATTGCGGCTAAGTGATTTTCACTTCAGCAGAACCGTGTTGACTCTACCAGTGCTGTCTGGCCTTGTGTGTGTGTGTGTGTGTGTGTGTGTGTGTGTGTGTGTGTGTGTGTGTGTGTGTGTGTGTGTGTGTGTGTGTGTGTGTGTGTGTGTGTGTGTGTGTGTGTGTGTGTGTGTGTGTGTGTGTGTGTGTGTGTGTGTGTGTGTGTGTGTTTGTGTGTACGGCAGTGTGGCATGTGTGTATGTGCTTCTACATGTGCGTTTGACTGTGTGTGTGTATGTGTGTGTATATCCATGGTCTGTTTTTGTGCGTCTGAATGTTCGTGTGTCTGTGTTTGAGTATCTCAGTGAGTCTCTCAGTGTGTATCCACGTGCTCACATGTATGTTTTTCCACTGTGCCCACAGCTAATTACACGTAGCTTCAAACGGCAGTCGCAGAGCTGAACATGCACATCACAGGCCTGCAGTCACAGGCAGGGCCGCGGACAGCTTTGGCTGGTGGGCCTAGGACAGAGTCATATGAATGCCCCCCACACCCAATACATGTAATGAGAACCCAAATCTGGGCCCCCTCTCTCCCTGGGCCCAGGACAACTGACCCCTTTGCCCAAATGTTGGCTTCCCTGGTCACATGCAGTCACATGGCTTTGCCCTGGCTCTGCTCTGCGAAGCCAGTAAAACACAAAAGCCAGTTGATCTCGTAATATGGCACCAGCACCATGGACAGCTCCAGCCACACAGCACAGCCACATGAGCTCCACTCGTCCTCCTCCCTTCTCCCCCCCCACCAACCCAAATCCTCTGCCAGTGTTTGGACTCTCTGTACGGCCTTCCCCTCCACACTGCTACCCCATCCCATCCAATATGCTCTGCCCTGCCTCTGACGGCGCATTTAGGCAGACAGAGAACCATGCCAGTGCCCATTCCAGCCTGGCGTGTTCACGCCACAATTCAGGAACTGGAGAGTTGATTCACAATGCAAACCAAAAAATACTATATTTTTCCCCTGCGAACTGTGACAAAAAGGATGTCAGCAGGTTCGTCCGGGTAGCAAATGGTCACATGCGGAATAGTTCACAGCACCAGTTACGTTCGGCACTAAAGTGATTATCTGCGAATGGCCAGTGTATTTTTTTGCGGTTTCGTTGGTTATTCGAATCAACTTTCCAGCAAACGCTAAGATCTATGGCGTGAACACAACGGCCCGTTCGCGATTAGGTGCGGGAACGAGCACCGGCACAGTTCTCAGTCGGCCTGAATACACCATAAGAGGCCGCTGAAATACAAAGCAACTGTAACATGGTACCAGCACCATGGACAGCTCCAGCCACACATTCACATGAGCTCCTAACCCCCTGCACACCCCACTACACACTGCTCCCCCACCCTCCCCAATCCTTTCCCACTTATTGCCATTAACTTTACCCAACCTCTCCCCACACCCCTCCACACCACCCCACCCCGACCCTCCACCAACCTACCATGCGAAAACCACCCTCTCACTAACTGTACTGTGCCCAACCTCTCCCCACTCCCCTACACACCACACCATCCCCACCCTCGACCAACCTACCACCCTCCAACCCCTTCTCCCCCCCTCCCCAATCCTATCTCACTAGCTGTACCCAACCTCTCCCCACAAACCCCTCAACATCACCCCATTCATTTTACATGCGATGCAATGCAAAGCAATTCCCAATAGAAAAATGTTAATTTCCCAAAATTTTCCAAAATGGATATGCATCATTTTGCAACAAAGCTCCTCATATACTATCCCAGTCCCTCAGGTTCCTACCACCCAGGGCTTTAAATGAACACCAGCCAACCAGCCATAGTATGCTGGTGAAATTTGAGTTTGGTTGGTAGAAAGTACCGACTTTACAGGGACCCATTACAGGGGGTGTGTATTTTTTTTTTTTAAACTTTTAAAGGTACACTGTGCAGGAAATGGTCAAAAAAGGTACTGCAACTATGCTGCTCATCGAAACTGTGCTACCTATTGCCAAATGTGATCTTTACATGAAAGTTTACTAAGTAATAAACAAATATGTTCTAGTATGGTCGTCCAAGTAGAATCACTTTTGCAGCAAAATATGGCTATTTTTGGAAATTCAAAATGGCGGACCATGGAGAAGACCCCCCTTTTCATGTATGAAAAGTACAATTTTTCCAGTCATAATGAATACTTAGAATTTGATGGTGGTGGTAAGTATTCATGAAAAAGGTAACATTAGTGAATGGGCAGTATGAATTCTGGAAATAAACAACTAAAAATCTCACACAGTGTCCCTTTAACATCTATTAGCTATTTTGGCTGGTGATGAAAACAGTTAATGTGGAGCCCTTCTACCACCCATCCTGAATACTACCCTAGTCCCCGCACCTCCCTTACACCCCTCCTGAATATACTGTCCCAGTCCCAGCCACTCGCTGTATGCTCCAGTCCCCCCTCTAGTCACCTACCATCCCACCCTCTTGACCCTCCTCCTCCCCTCTCTTCTCCTCCGCTCCAATCCCAGTGTCACCTAACACTTGATGAGCTTTGATTGTCTCCAGTTAGGGTCCAGGAAGGGAGATGGAATGGAAGGCGGTGGGGAGTGTGTGTGTGTGTGGGGGGGGGGGGGCTACTGTCTGGGCAGAGCAGCATGGTGGTGGGTGGGTGGTAGAAACTAATTTTCGAAAATCATTCTCAAGGGGGACAGACGGTGCTGAAGCTGAAGCTTCTTTTCTTCCGAGAGATCCGAAACCCGAAACCTGGAGAGGTCTTCAATTTAGGAGGGCCCCAAATTGATTACGGTTCGACAGGCGAGATTGAAACTCGAGACGGACAGCCGCCACTGCCACTCGCCACTTTCGCCTACTCCCGGTGGACGGATATCTTGAGATAGGATTTGGAACACACCGTGTGTGTGTGCGTGTGTGCGTGTGTGTGTGTGTGTGTGTGTGTGTGTGTGTGTGTGTGTGTGTGTGTGTGTGTGTGTGTGTGTGTGTGTGTGTGTGTGTGTGTGTGTGTGTGTGTGTGTGTGTGTGTGTGTGTGTCTGATGTCCCCATGGGAACTCAAGTCCAAAACAAGAAAAGGAGACAAAGAGAGAGAAAGAGAATGACGAGGTGATTGGTCTGTGAGTGTGTGCGTGCGTGCATGCGTGTGTGTGTGTGTGTGTGAGAGAGAGAGAGAGAGAGAGAGAGAGAGAGAGAGAGAGAGAGAGAGAGAGAGAGAGAGAAAAGAGAGAGAGAGAGCTATAGTCTGTGTGTCACTGTACGTGTACCTGCATACACTATGTGTGACTGTTCTGTGTGCTACGTGCATTAGCGCATGCTAAAAAATGCCATATTGGCAGGTGGTTGCCTGCTGCTCCATTGAAATGATGGTTGGTGGGTGTACAGAGGCCAACTGCATTTGCAGAATGATTCGTGCAGCATTATTACATGTAATATAGAGTATGTATAGAAGTGACACCCACCTGGGCAGAGGGCGATGTTGCAGAGTTTGCTCTGTGACTCTGGGCCGTCACAGGCCCGGCCGCCGTGCTGAGGGGGGACACACGTCCGCGAGCGCGTGCGGTGACCTCGGCCGCACGTGAAGGAACACAGGCTCCATGGCGACCACTCCTCCCACACGCCGTGCACTGCGGACACACACACGGGGAGAGACACACGTACGCACGCACGCACACACACACACACACACACACGCACACACACACACACACACACACACACACACACACACACACACACACACACACACACACAGGGAAACACGCAACCACACACACATGCAGAGCAGAGTCAGGGGTGGACATGGAGGGAAAGACAACTCCTCTCCTCCTCTCTTCCTGTAGTTCTCTCTACCTCTCTTCCCCACTCTTCTCCTAAATTCGTCTCCTCCTTTCCTCTCCTGTCTCCTCCTCTCTCCTCTCCTCTCGTCCTCTTTCTCCCTTCTCTCCTCTCCTCTTCCTTCTGCTTCACCATGTGTTGCTGACTGTCATTGCCTCCGGCTCTTTATGTCTGTGTTTTTTCTTGTTCAATTGTTCGTTCTCTTTCTTTTTCACTTCGTCTCTGTCTTTCTTTCATTCATACTTTCCTTCTCTGTTTATCTCTCTCTGTTTCTCTCTCTTTGTTTCTCTCTCTCTCTCTCTCTCTCTCTCTCTCTCTCTCTCTCTCTCTCTCTCTCTCTCTCTCTCTCTCTCTCTCTCTCTCCATGTGTCTGTCTATCTCTCATACTCCTTTCTTCAGTCTCTCTCTCTTTCCTTCTCTCACTTAGTATTGTTCCCTATCTGTCTCACACACACACATACTTGCTCTCTGTCCCTTTCCATCTGTCATTCCTTCATCCACTCTCTCTTTCTCTTCCTTTCTCCCTCCATCTCTGTCACGCACCCTTTCACTGTCTCCCTCGCTCTCTGTCAGTCTGCCACTGTCTGTCTGGTTCTCACGCACTCAATTCCTAACACGCAGTGAGCGGAAACCACCGGTGTTTTGATGGTCTGTCCTAGTTTATACAGCACTGACAAAACCCACTTTGTTTCTTCTAGCTGAAGAGTTACTCATTTTTTAATGATACTGATTGTGGAGCATGAGAATTTCCTCCCTGACACACACAGACACACACACACACACACACACACACACACACACACACACACACACACACACACACACACACACACACACACACACACACACACACACACACACACACACACACTTACATCAGTGCATGACAAATGGGGCGACACAAATACAAGTACAGTCTCTAGCACACATACATACTCACATTTATATGTAGAAGACACACCCATACACACACACACACACACACACACACACACACACACACACACACACACACACACACACACACACACACACACACACACACACACACACACACACACACACACACACACACACACACACACACACACACACACACACACAGACAGTGCCAGCCTGCTAGTGACACCCTGGCCAGGAGTTGGCTCATGACTGTCACACCGACCTTGTCCAGAGTCCTGAGCCGTGCTGCTTTAACTAACATCCAAGGGCCATGCTAGGTCTCTGCATTAGTGTAACTGCGTCTAAACAGCGCCCATTTGGGCTTGGGCAAAAGCCCTTGGCTGTAGGCGGCTCCAGTCATGAAAGTAAAGCCTCTTTTCCACTGCCGGTTTTCTGATAGGCCTGCAGTTCGACACAGCGTGACTCGGCTGCCACTTTTTGCTTTTCGATTGGGCATGACACAGCACAGTCGAAGAGCAAAAAGTGGCGGCGGAGTCACGCTGTGTCGGGCTGTAGGCCTACCAGAAAATCGGCAGTGGGAAAGAGGCATAAGAGTACTATCCCAGTCCCTCACGTCCATACCACCCATCCTGAATACGTATACTATACCAGTCCCCCACCTCCTTACACCCCTCCTGAATATACTGTCCCAGTCCCAGCCACTCGCTGTATGCTCCAGTCCCCCCTCTAGTCACCTACCATCCCATCCTCTTCACCAGCCCCCCTGCCCCCCCCCATCTCTTCTCCTCCGCTCCAATCCCAGTGTCACCTAACACTTGATGAGCTTTGATTGTCTCCAATCAGAGTCCAGGAAGAGATGAAAGGGGACGGGGAGTGGCGAGGGAGTCTAGCAGTAAGAGTTAGGCTAATCCCATAGATCTCTGTGTTTCATCTTTACAAAAAGATGGCGGCTCATGAAGCCTTTAACACACATATCACCATTGACATAGTTCTAAAATAGTTCCAGGAAGTGAGTGTCGAACAGAACGTGAGGTAAATGTAAATGTAATATATTTTAATTCATTTTTATTTCATCTTTGCTTGTTATGTGGTGGCTCTGTGTTAGCCTCTGCCCAAGAGAAAGTCACTCCCTTGAGTTATTTGAATCTTGGTGAATTATGTCATTAACCGACTCCCTGTACCAACTCTGAATTCCATGGCTCTGTGCGGCTCATTGTAAAAAAGACAGAGGTAGTGTCTTCTGCTGGTATGTTCAAGCGTCTCAACTACTTCCTCTAACCACCCCAAATCTTAGCTTCCCGCAAATGCACAACAAGAATAACAATCAAATCCATTGCTCCGTGCGGCTCATTGTAAAAAAGACAGAGGTAGTCCTGTGTCTTCTGCTGGTATGTTCAAGCGTCTCAAAAACTTCCTCTAACCACCCCAAATCTTACTGTAGCTTCTCGCAAAAGCACAACAAGAATAACAATCAAATCCCAGGGATATGTTTCCCTCCACTTAAAAAAAGCCTTCTTTTCACCCATTACCCAAATGCTAAAGGTAACCTTACTAAATTCTTCACAAGAACTAAAATAGAACCGAGCAACTGTCTTTCTCTGAGCGCCTGTTTGAAGCCTCATCAGGAGTGATGTCAGGCAGGCAAATGATGTGTGGCGTATCTGGTGAAGGCAATTAGGATGCTACTCTATAAAGAGATTACACAGGGTAACACCAGCCGCCTCTTTAAGCTCCACAGCAGACAATGATTGGCACACAGATTTATGAGAGCCGTCGCAATGATGTTTTGCGACATACTGGATACATGCCGTGTATTCTGTGGCAAAACAGCCTAAAATGGAAACTAAATAGTGGATTTCAGAATAAATAAAAATCATTTGATTCTTAAACAAAAGAAATCTGTTTGGACAATGTTGGCTTCACTTGATTGGGATGGGTGATACACTGGTTAAGATACAGTTGGTAGCCTATTATGATAAAATTGTCAAAAAGTCAATCATGATTATCTGGCCGAATAAATAGCAGCAAACTCTTTCCAGAATCTGATGTCGTTTGTGATGAAAATCTTGGTCGGTTGTGTGACAATGTTAGCTTAGTTATGGCCTATAGTGACACGGAAAAAACACATCTGGTGTGGGACATACCTATCTGCTGTATTGGCTTTCTGCATTGGCATTCTACAGAGACAGGTGTCAATCAAAATGCTCACAAACTAGTAGTGTTAGTATGGGAGAATCAATAAAAAAAAATAAAAAATCTACAATAGCTGCTTATCTTTTTATTTTCCGTTTCTCCCAGTATTGAGATAGACCATAGATCAAGAACCAAGGTGGTGGCCTGCCCTTAAGAGTTAACATCTCTTTACTTCCTCTGGTGCCCCTGGTGCCCTGTCACTCGCCAGCACTTCTTAATCTGGTCATCAGTTTCAAGGCTGTATCCCCTAATGGCAAGCTCCCCTTACCCCTCTCCTAATTGCCTAATGAAAACTTTAAGCCCAACTCAAACGGCATTAATTAAAAGCAAACTCCCACTGAGCAAACTAAACACGTTCAGGGGAGCCTTTATGTTCGTGCTTCACGGGGCGCCGTGTATACTGTAGACGGAGGCAGGTTCACGATGTCCTCCTCCTGTGTCTGCAGTCGTCTGTTTATCAAAGGAGACCTCCTGAAATAGGTGATTACTCACTTTAGGGTGCTTAGTATAAAATAAAATAAAAGAAATCGCAGTTCTTTAATTTAACTTATTTTTTTATTTCTAGCTTGGGTTGAAGTTTCAGTGGTTGTCTGACTGAAAGGTTCCTTCAAGGATGTTCTCTGAGGCTGAACTTGATTAATCCCTCAATGTCCCTTTCCTCATTTCCACACGGTTTCATCAGCCTCTTTTATACTTCCCAAAACCAAAAGGTACAATGAAGTATTTAAAAGCATGGGGAGCAGTGTTGCCAGATTGGGAGGTTTCCCGCCCAATAGGGCTGCTTAGGATGGCTGTCTGCATGTAAAAATGACATTGAGCACAAAACAAAAAGCCCAATTTTTGGCCATAAAAATCAATAAAAATGGGCGGGATTTAGTCCTTCCAGATGGGTTTTGAGCATTTTTTGGACTGGAAATCATCAGTCTCATCTGGCAACCCTGATGGGGAGATGAGCAGAGAGCATCAATTCAAAGATGCTTCCGGAATGTCTGGCTCCCTGCAAAAAAAATCCACCCAGAAAAGATGTCTTCAATATCCCTGCCCGCTGGGTGTGCTGCTACGACACTGTTGAAGAAATTGCTCTCCTAAACAAAGCTACATTAGCCGACCCGGAACAGAAGCAGACTTATACCATTAGCTGTGCGGCGCGCCTGAACTGCACCAGGGGGACGGGGAGTGATTTTATTTGTCTGCCGCGGTTATGTCTACGTAGTTCTGTGCACGGCATTCAGTGGCGGAACGATTGCACATAGGGCCCCAGGGCAAGAGCCTTATAGGGCCCTCCATGCGACTTGCCATGGTCACAATAGGGCCCCCACCCTCAATACAGGAGGATCCCGGGCCCTGGGGCAAATGCCCTGCTTGCTTCCCCTATATCTCCACCCCTGACGGCATTATATTTGGTCAGCAGTCAGAGCATGTGCCATGGGGATAGCATGTGTAGCATGAACATTAAGTACCGCTACTCTGGGCTAGTATAAAAACCCTCTCGTGGCTTCCAACACACTCTCAAGGAACGTACCATAACATGCAACTGAAGAACTGTATAAGCACGCGATTCCAGACTACTGTAGTTCTCAACCCGCTCCCTACAGACCATGCAGTTTTATAAAATATCGTTTTTCTTTCTCCCTCTCTCTTTCTTAAGTGCAACAAAACTACAACTTCTCAACACCAAACAAAGAACCATCCGTTCATCACTGTGTGTGTGTGTTTTTTTTCTAATTCGAGACCCCAAATTGTCTAGCTAGTGCTGCAGAGATCCTGTTACTGTCAGAGGAAAACTTTCTTTGACCATAAAGCACAACGAAGCTGAGGCAATCCTTGCTTGGTGAAAAGGGCTAAAACGGGTCTTCCATGTGAAAGGGACTATCAGAAAGATATTGTATGATGCAATGAAAAACATATGTTGGTAAGAGGAGTATAATAGGATTAGAGAGGGGGAATAATTTCGAATAAAACTAAGATGCGAATTTTTGGTGTATAGTAAAAGAAAAAATGACGTATAAACAAAAAAGTAATTTAGTGTTTCGCAAAATCAAAAAAAGCAAATGAGTTCTTCTCTTCCTGAACTGTTACAGAGAAGAAAGAGGATGAAGATTTGAATGCAGATGAAGGCAAAAAAAAGAGGAAAGAAGAAATGAGTCATCACTATACAGGCTTCAGTCCTTGTGTACGCTGTTTTGCAAAACAAATTCAAAAGACTTGTCACACATCTCATTCATAAAAGGTATGCATCCCTTGAGTATTTTTTCGCAGCAAACATACCAGAATGACAAACACAAAATTAAATTACACAAAGAGAAACTTGATCAAGGATGAAGTGTTATGGAATACATAAATAATAATTAGATTAATAATGTGCAAAAGCATTCATAAACGTTATTACAGGCAAGCATTTCAAAACAGAACTCATAATAATGACAATAACAAGAAGAATATGAATAATAATAAAGATTGAAAAACATTAGCATGGCACTCACATTCACATCAAGCAGAGCAGAGAACACATACCATGATGCATACATATTTAAACAAACTCTCTCTCTCACACACACACACACAGGCACGCACGCGCACGCGCACACACACACGCACGCACGCACGCACGCACGCACGCACGCACGCACGCACACACGCACGCACGCACGCACGCACGCACGCACGCGCGCACACACACACACACACACACACACACACACACACACACACACACACACACACACACACGCATATACACTACACACGTACGCAAACACACACATTGACACACACTCACAGAATTGAAAGCATACGTAACTAACAAAACACTACCTGGACAGGGGGCAGTGTTATTGCAAACCCTTGACTCTCTTAAAGGGCCACTGCAGTGCGTTCCGTAAGGTGAGATGCACGTTCTCGTGCGCACCTGCGAGCCTTGGCCACAAGAGACGGAGCAAGAGCTCCACTGGGACCACTCCTCGGCACCAGTCTCACCTGCGTGGGAGAAGGGCGACACCAGTTAAACATGCTCACATGACAGGCCCCGTTCCCATTGGGGGTGCTGGGACAGGGCCCTAGGGTTGCTAGGGGAGAGGTCAGTGGCCCGCTAGAGAAGGGCAGGGCAAGGCTACACAAAACAACAGCAGAAGTTACATCGGGTCACGGTACTGTGGCGGGGACTGCAGGTAAGCTTTGACAACAAGAGCTTGATGATTAGACGGGAAGCAGGGGGAGGTGGAGGAAGGGGGGTTGTTGTGGGGAGGTCGGGGGGGGAGAGGGAGGTCTACGGGGACAGTTGGAGTTGTCCTTTCAATTATTTATCTGTCGTAACGACAATCCTGTAACCAATCAAAATGTTTGAATACCAAATGCTTTGCGGAGATTACCCAGGAGGGTTACTCTCGGCTTGCCGCTCGAGGGGGTGAATTGAAGTACAAATTGGAATGATTAAGAGTTGGGCTTTGGCAGCTAGTTCCCCCGACTCGCTGAGTTTCGTGATCAGCCACGTCTCGTGTAGACTTGTGTGTGATTGGGGTCAGAGCATTAGCGTCTTCGCTTCTTTCACAGCTACGCTACTCCCAGACACGTGACCTCGGTGTAACTTCTGGCTCGGCTCCGCTTGTCAGCTGAAATCAGCCTTCAAGTGTGTCCCTAATACAGCTGAAAACTTGACGGCCGTCGTCTGCTCTGAGTGGCATGCAAGATCAGAGGCTTGACAGAACAAAAAAAAATGAAAAAAGAGAAAATGCATTTTTTTTTATCATAAAAAATGCTCAACACATAAATTAACTCAAACCCAAGCCATGAAGACGGAAATGTCAAACATAAGATGTACATGTCATGCAAAAAAATATGAAGACTAGTTAGATAGAGAGAGATGCTGCTGCGTGAAGGGGGTGTTAGACTCTGGGTGTGAAGACATTCAGAGCAGAGTGTCAGAGAGGCAGAGTGAGGATAAGTCAATCCGTGAAAAAAAAATGTTTTCTTGGCCACCAGGGAATAAGCGAATAGCAGACATGGGCATGGACTCTTATCTAAAGTTCAACCTTGCCTTGTGATCAATAGCTGGCAATATTGATATAAGAGACCACAGCGGTTTCCTTCATAATATTCAGCAGATCGCAGCATTTGTGGGGGGGAGGGGGGTGGTGTAAAAAGGAGCTAAGATGTGCAAATAGATGCTGATTGTGTACATTTTCTGCCCGGTTGCAGAAGTATAAGAAGAGCGACTCAACGTTTGCCACACTATGGAGTTCTGGGTCACATTGCACGCTAGCTGCAACTACGTCAGGACAAATGCAGACAAACCTTGCCGGGTGTGGCATGGGAACAGCATATGAGGCATTTATAAAACACTTTGAATGATGCAGAGGACCCATCCACATGTAAGACTTGGGCAGTGGACTTTAAAGCAATTCAGAAAGGTCTCATGTGAGTTAGTTCTCTGCATCATGCATAGTCAGTTTTAAATGATTCATATGCGCTCCATATACATATGCACTATTAATACATAATTTATTTAAAAAATGCTATATTTATATACTTAATCAAGTTGCATTTACTTGACAGTGTGGCCCAGTGTTGTATCTCATAGTTCAAATGATACTTATGATGTTACAACCCATTAATCTTAGATTATCCATAGAGTCCAAATATTTGAATGCAATTCAATTTAGCTGACTTAAAATGCAGCAACCGTGCCACCGAGAAAAAAAAAGAAAACAAAAAGAAAAGAAAACAAAAAAATATGGCTCTGAGTTGTAATTCCCAATGTATCAGTTGCTGGCTGGACTAGGAAAAGTCGTTTTTGATTGTTTTGTCTCCAATTTGAAAAGGGAAGAATTGATTATGGGGGATATCGACCACTTGATAGGCCGTTAATGAGAGCTTCCCCTACTTCTCCACGGTGGTCGCCGCCGTCAATGGCAACGGCTGAAAATCTTTGTGCAATGTGGGATTTTCTTTTGAGAGATTGCAGATAATTGCAGATGGTGTGCATTATGTCAGCCAGACGATTGGCAACGAACAAACACACACCGTTTCAAATGCCTTGGAATGCTGAATAAAAGAAGAAAAAAAACACCTTTGATGTGGACGATTTGCCAGATTAACCAAAAAAACCTGCCAAAATGATCTTCCAGTATTTAGTAATTGTTATGCTGGCTATTCATCAGATATCATTGATATCTCTAAATTGTGAGGCAGAGACCGCTGGTGTGCTACTGATGAATAGAGACGGGATCAGATATAGCCTCCCACTAAACTGGTTCAGCTCCGAATACATTCAATCAGATGTGTCTGAAATCTTATGACATTCTTAGGATACTGAACAATTGTCTCTAAGATGGTGAGAGAGAAAAAAAAAGAAATTTAAGGCATAATAAAACCTTAAAGAAATAAAAAAAGAAGCTTTTATCATTACTAAGATGATTGTAGATTGGACTGGAAGGTGGATCAATTTTTTTTTTGTATGATGCAGCAGAGCGGTATTAAAAGCATGGCAGTTGATGAGCGGACCAACTAAAAGCATGATAGTGAGTGACTGGTGCGCGGCGTGAATGATAATGGAACATGGGGGAGGAGTGAAGGAGTGAAGAGGAGGCAAATGCTGTTAGGGTTTTTAGTAAACAGTTTTACGCTTTTCATTCCCCGCAACACAATATGATGATGCACATGCAGGCTGAGCGGAGTGTCGCATGCAGCAAAAAAGATCACGACGACAAAAACAACAACAAACGAATAAACAAACAAACAAACAAACCGACAGCAAAACAGGATAGGGACAGACTGTCTCAGCGACACCACCAAGAAACAGACAGACAAACAAAAAAAAAAACAGCTACTGTAAGTAACCAACGACCCCAGAAGCATCTTTTTTATATATGACCGACGGAATGAGAGTTGATGAAGTAAGAGAGGTCATGAAGACGAAAGAGAATATACGAACAAAAGAGAAAATAAAAATGTCCAAAGACAAAAAGAAAACTCCTCACAGCTACTTTGGGCCATGGGCGCAAGGGCAGGATACTGCCACCCCTTTGATGCTGACAAATAATCAAATTAAACGGGGTTTGTGTGTTATGTCATTTTAGCTAGCAATTTAACCTCTTGATTAGAAGCATCATTTCTGTCTAACGTTTTAAAATGTCTTTTAATCTGGCCATCCAGAAATGTGGTTTCCTGCATCATTACCTCTTTTAATTAAATGGCAAAACATTACACTATATAGCACTGGTATCTGAGGGCTACTAGCGCAATAGCATTTCAATCAACACTGCTTTGTTTTGTTAAGAGCTGCGGGCAGACTGGGGGGAGTCTCATCTCTGTCTGTGAGCTTTTTAAAAGTGTGACCATATATACAGGAGGGTGAGATAGAAAGAAATAGTGTGATAAGAAACACCGTCACTTTAAATTAAATTAACAAAAACGGGTGCAGAACAAGAGAGAGAGAGCATGCAAGAGCCTTAGATGGATATTAAGTTTAGATAATAACAAAATCAAAGGAAAGAAACATAACTATTGAATTACCAGTTTGTGCCATAAATTTAGCAGCCTCATCTTGCTCCTGACGACCCTTTGTGTCATGAACTGACCTTGGCCGCTGACTTTTTACTGTGTTCTCTCCGATCATTCCAAATTCTAGGGGACAGAATAAAGGGTCATGAAAGCTATGCTTGGACACAGGACTTCAGAGATAGAAAAAAAGGCTTTAAACACCACAGGACCCCAGCGGAGCGTATTGACGGCAGAACAAAGCTAGAAACAAAGATCACACATAATAGATGAAGATTATTTAAATGTGTCATTTTTTCCCCTGCGTTTATACTTTAAAACAGAGAATAATGGAAACGCTTTACCAGTAGTGAGTTGGGGGGTATTAATTGTGTTTATCAGCACAGCTAATACACATAAGCATACATGCAAATCAACTCACATCGCTTTAGACATCACTTTTTGACAACCCCTTTTTGATTTGCCCACCCCTCCCTTCTTAAGAAAGAACGAAAAACGAAGGAGAATGAAAGTAAAAATGTGTAAGCTGTGGGGAAGCCACATAGGTAGAGGGGAGGGGGGCATGGACATAACATGCTATTGATCCACTATTTGTGCAACAGATTCATGTGTCTTTTAATTATGCTATTAGTAGATCAAGAATTAGTCAAATCAATGTCTTAATGTGGTATAGCTGAAAACAGCAAGTACGGTATCATAAGATCTGCTAATCTGAAAATGTATTCTGAGCTGCACTTCCTCCTCTCCTTCCTTGACTTCTTTGGTGTTGTTTTTCATTGTTTTGTAGGGTATGTGACCCTGAATTCCAATTTTATATCTAATTATCCAATTTGTATGTTCACCATGTTTGTGCGTTAATAATAACAAATGTTAACCATGGTACAGGAGGACATTTTGTACTCAAACATTCTTCTACTGTACTCAAACATAAGAGAACCTCTACATACTAAGAAAGCTTTCATACAAGCTTATAGCCACTTTATATTTATCGGAACTATTGCAGTGACAATTATTCTGTTGGTCCTGGTAGAGAAATCTAAAAGGGTAGAAAAGTTTCTTGTAAAAACCTTCCAGAAATCCTGAAGATGAAATGTACAGTACAGTACAGGAAACACTGTACAATTCAGTTGGGCTCTACCTAAACGACTCTAAACTTGGAGCTCTTTGCATGATCAGCTTTGAGGAGACGGTAATGGTTATATGAGAGCCCCTATAACTGCTAATGGTGTCTCGAAGACAGAGGCCCTTGTTAGAAGAGAGCACATAAGACCTGAGCAGCTTCCTCCATGGGGACAAATTAAAGACCATTTTCGTTTCTTTCTTTTCCTTAACAAAAACTAAAACCACAGTCTCTGAAAGCAAACCTGGACTTGGGCTGTGTTTATTGTGGTATGCACTACACACATTTGTCTTTTGATGATTTTTACACAGTTGGCAGTTGTGGCGACGGGAAGTCGCCGATGCCAGATGCGAAGTCAGCCATGCGTGTGTCACTAATTGGGAATTACAACAGCAGGTCAGTACAAGGTGGCGGACAGGAGACAGTCAAACTCCCCCAGCAACCACCTCACTATCTCATCTCGCTTTACTTCTCACCATTACAGCCTTCAGCCAACACTAGAGCATTAGTCCACTTGAAAAACAGAAAGCAGCACAGGGGCAAGAGGAGAGGGGAGGAACGCCATTGTCTCATGAGGTGCCAAATACACAAATCAACATTAAAGTACTGCAGTTAAAAAAAACAAAACAAAAAACAGATAAATAAATAACTTGCAATAGGAAGGAGATATATATATATATAAAAACTGCAATAGGAAGGTCTAAAAAATTCAGGAGGAAAATGGAGGTGTGAAATGCCCAGAGCTGTGTGTGCTTGGCTGTGGATGTAAGGCTGTAGGGCTGTAAGGCTGTGGGGGTGTGGGCAGATGCCCATTTTGAAGGTGTGGGATCTTCTCTTTGCACCGCACTACACCGCCAGCGCTCCATTTGATGTGTTTCACCTGCCGCCTGAAGTGCTGTACCCTCTCTACAGCCTCTCCCTTGCTCTCTCTGTCTCTCTCTACCGCCTCTCTCTTTCTCTCTCTCTCTCTCTCTCTCTCTCTCTCTCTCTCTCTCTCTCTCTCTCTCTCTCTCTCTCTCTCTCTCTCTCTCTCTCTCCTCTCTCTCTCTCTCTCCCCCCCTCTCTCTCTCTCTCTCCCCCCCCCTCTCTCTCTCTCTCCCCCTAGCCTCTCTCTCTCTCTCTCTCTCTCTCTCTCTCTCTCTCTCTCTCTAGCCTCTCTCGCTCTCTCTCTCTGCCTGCTTTGATCTGCGCCTTCATCCTATAGTACTCTTGAAGCTACAAGACTTCTCCTCATTGGGCCTTTTTCAGTGCGTTCGGTGCATCCCACAGCACAGGCATCTTCTGGCCCCGAGCCCAGAGGGAATCAGAGGATGATGACCATCACAAGGCCGCGATTGAGAGAATAGACGCCATTATTCAAAAGCAATTCTTGGATCTTGCGTGCTGCACTTCCACCGCGCAAGATGCTTACATCCTAAAGGCAGTGGGCACAATGCCTATGCAGCCCACATAACCATAAAACGTCCTATAGTACGTATACAGTATACAGTAGTGTACACTTGTGCTATACTCTGAGCTGATGAGTCAGTCAGGTCTGGACCACACACTTGTCCTCCACAGACAGCCAGACCTTATTGAGTCACACAGTTAAGTGAGTGTGCTTGAAGTATGTGACTGCTCTTTGTACATGATCTTAAATGGATTTGAATGGCCCAGGCCTACTACAGGGTTACAGTCATGACAGCAGTAATTGCAAACTATTATGCAATAATAGTTTTTATTCCTCCCTGAAACTACTGAAGACACTGTAAAATACATTGTTTATGCTAAATATATGTTTGTAGCATGTGCATTGTCCAGATCTCCTCCACACTCTACATTTTTGTAAGCTTTATAATGTTGATAAGAATGGGCTAGATGCAACCAATTCAATTCACTTGTTCACAAGTTCTATTTTAAAGAGTTACTGTTTCCAGAATGTGCAGAAATAATGAATAAAAAAAAATCTTGAACTGGATAAAAGGCTGAAAGGATAAATGTTCACAATTTAAGTCAAGAATGGAACCTAACTGGCGACCTGATATTGCAGTGCCCTTGTCATTTGAGTCACTGTGCTTCTTACATCATGTTTGCAATATGTAGTGCTTTATCCTACCCCAGGTCACAATGAAATAAATACAGATCCCCAGGACAAAAGAGGAGAGGAAGAAGAAGGAGGAGGAGGAGAAGAAGAAGAAGAAGAAGAAGAAGAAGAAGAAGAAGAAGAAGAAGAAGAAGAAGAAGAAGAAGAAGAAGAAGAAGAAGAAGAAGAAGAAGAAGAAGAAGAAGAAGAAGAAAGAAAAAGAAGAAAGAAGAAAAGGAAGCAGCAATTTCAGAAGAACATGTTCCGCAATATGGATTTCTTTTTTTTCACGGACGTCAGTAATTTGACGTGTGTAATGTTTACTTGGGAGCCATGGGAGAGGCGCCCTGGGCCGGTGCCTATTATATGGAGTCAGATGCTGAGCATGGCTGGACTGGCCATCTGGCATAGCGAGCATTTCCCAGTGGGCCCTGCACCTTCGTGGGCCTATATTTTCAAAAATGTAAAAAAAGGATTTTGTTTTTTTTTACATTTCTGAAAATAGGGGCCCACCGGGTGAGTCAGGGTGAGGGGCCCACCGGTGGGTCAGTTCTGTGCCGGTAATTATGAGGGGAGCCAAAAAAGTGCCAGGGCCCTATTTCTCCCCCAGCCCAGCCCTGTTAGCCGCTGGGTACCCGAGGGAAAACCATCACATCAACCCTCATTAATGTGATTGTCTGTTATTGTTCCTGTGGCTCAGTCGCTGGAGCAGAGCAGAGCAGAGCACAGGGCCCTGGCGACACTAAACTAATGGCACTCATTTCTACTGCACAGGCTCAGACGACACTTAACGAATGGCTAAGCCCATTTTTTCTATAGCTGTGATTGCTATACAGGGGTGCATTTCTCAAAACCATAATTGCTAACTATGTTAGCTGCTTTGTTGTTTGCAATGCAATGACGCTTTCGAGAAATGTACCCCTGTACCTACTGTTAGCCCCCCACTGAATGATCTATAAAAATAAAGTGTAAATGAATGAATGTAAATGATTTGAAACAAAGAACTCATTATTAAACATTAAACATAGCCAAATTACTGTCACCTTATATACTACTGAATAGGAAAACAGTGCTAAATAAATAAATGAATAAATAAACAAACATGGTCGTTTTCAGTCAGAGAGTCTCTTTTTCTGGTCCCTTTGAAATAAATGCAACGCCAGAGCGGCTTGTCACGGTGTGATGTATAGTGCAACTCCACTCAGCAGTGTGTGTGTATGTGTGTGTGTGTGTGTGTGTGTGTGTGTGTGTGTGTGTGTGTGTGTGTGTGTGTGTGTGTGTGTGTGTGCGTGCGTGCGTGCGTGCGTGCGTGCGTGCGTGCGTGCGTGCGGGTGTTATGTATAGTGCAACTACACTCAGCAGTGTGTATGCAGTTTAGCATTCTTTGGCTATTGTTAGGGTTAATATGAATGGAAGTCAATGGGAGGGCCCCACAAAGATATTTAGGTGGGGCTGTGTGTGTGTGTGTGTGTGTGTGTGTGTGTGTGTGTGTGTGTGTGTGTGTGTGTGTGTGTGTGTGTGTGTGTGTGTGTGTGTGTGTGTGTGTGGTGTGTGTGTGTGTGTGTGTGTGTGTGTGTGTGTGTGTGTGTGTGTGTGTGTGTGTAATGTGTGTGTGTGAGAGAGAGCATGCAAATGTGTGTTTACTGTAAGTGGAGTAGCCTATGTTTGTATGAAAGTATCATTGTACATCTTGGAATTAGGACCCCAGGAAGACTAGCGAACTGCTATGGCATAAGCTAATGGGGATCCTTTAATTAAAACAAATACAGTAAATGAAGAGAGCAGGCCTTGCTGGCAAATCACATCACTCCTCGTCTCGTCTCAGCCTATCACAATATGGAGGGCCGCGGGGGTACCCCGTGATCTGACCCTGTGAACATATGTTTGGTTAATTTTTGTGAATATATGTGCAATGTTGTGTGAAATGTCCTTGTGTCTTCTTCTGCATTTATGTATGTATACTATTTGACACCGTCATTTCCCTCGGGATCAATAAATGATACTCTACTCTACTCTATAAGAGGGCTTATGAAGAAGACCCGGTCCCTTGTACTTGACCTCTGAAACAGTCTGAATGGAAGTCGGACAAATAACGAAAAAGAAAAAAAAACACTGCGAGGGGCCCCAATGGGATTCACAAACTAACACCCAGGTGGTGGCTGTGATGCTAGTGTGACCGTGTGTGTGTGAGGTGAGGTCACACATACTGTACTGTATGTGTACACAAGTGTGCCTGAGCTTGCGAGCGTGTATTCATCTGTGAGACCATGTGGTCACACATCTGTGTTTGTATTGGTGTGTGCGTGTGCGTGTGCGTGTGCGTGTGCGTGTGCGTGTGCGTGTGCGTGTGCGTGTGCGTGTGCGTGTGCGTGTGCGTGTGTGTGTGTGTGTGTATGTGTGTGCGTACCGTGCGTGCGTGCATGCATGGGTGTGTGTGTGTGTGTGTGTGTGTGTGTGTGTGTGTATGTGTGTGTGTCGTGCCATTTGAGAACAGGCACTGGACTGGCATGGGGTAAAAAGCTGTTCACCTAAGCACAATACAGCACAATAGAACAGCCGAGGTAGCAGAGAGGATCTAACAAGGAGAGAGAGCAGACGACCACAGTGAAGAGAGAGAGAGAGAGCGATGAGAAAATAGAGGAATAAAGAGAAAGAGAGGGGGTAGAGAGGGAGATAGAGAAGAGAAGAGAAGAGAAGAGAAGAGAAGAGAAGAGAAGAGAAGAGAAGAGAAGAGAAGAGAAGAGAAGAGAAGAGAAGAGAAGAGAAGAGAAGAGAAGAGAAGAGAAGAGAAGGTGGGGTGAAGCAGGTTGGGTGGGAGTGGTGAAGAAAAAAATAACACACACACACACACACACACACACACACACACACACACACACACACACACACACACACACACACACACACACACACACACACACACACACACACACACACACACACACACACACACACACACACACACACACGCACACAGAGAAATGCAAATCACAGTGTGGGTGCTCAAAACGCCTATGCTGCATTTCTCCATAATGTGATTTTGATTATAAATATCTATACGCTGCAATGGGATAAGAGCCTGGGGAACCACCAGTTAGGAGCAGAGGAGAGCAGAGGAGAGGAGAGGAGAGGAGAGGAGAGGAGAGGAGAGAAGAGGAGAGGAGATGAGAGGACGGAGGAGAGGAGGACAGAGGAGAGGAGATGAGATGAGGACAGAGGAGAGGAGAGGAGAGGATGGGATAGGATAGGAGAGGAGAGGAGAGGAAAAGAGAGGAGAGGAGAGGAAAAGAGAGGAGAGGAGAGGAGAGGAGGAGGAGAGGAGAGGAGATGAGAGGAGAGGAGAGGAGAGGAGAGGAGAGGAGAGGAGAGGAGAGGAGATGAGAGGAGAGGAGAGGAGAGGAGAGGATGGGGAAGGAGAGGGAGAGGAGAGTAAAAGAGAGAAAGGAGAGGAGAGGAAAAGAGAGGAGAGGAGAGGGGAGGAGAGGACAGGAGAGAGAAGATGAGAGGAGAGGAGAGGAGAAGAGAAGAGAAGAGAAGAGAAGAGGAGCGGAGTGGAGAGGAGTGGAGTGGAGAGGAGAGGAGAGGAAAAGAGAGGAGAGGAGAGGAAAAGAGGGGAGAGGAGAGAGGAGAGGAGAGGAGAGGAGAGGAGAGGAGAGGAGAGGAGAGGAGAGGAGAGGAGAGGAGAGGAGAGGAGAGGAGAGGAGAGGGCTTTAGGAGGAGGAGAGGGCTGTAGTTAGTAGGAGAAGAGGAAAGGGTTGTAGGAGTCTAGCAGGTCTTGTTAGGATCAAAGGGCTCCAGCAGGAGGAGAGGGCTATAGTTATGAGGAGGAGGAGGAGGAGGAGGAGGAGAGGCCTTGCAGAGCCATGTGCTGCTTCTGCCTCTGCCTATTCTGCTGCTCCATCTGTGGAGAGGAGAGGAGAGGAGAGGAGAGGAGAGGAGAGGAGAGGAGAGGAGAGGAGAGGAGAGGAGAGGAGAGGAGAGGAGAGGAGAGGAGGAGAGGAGAGGAGAGGAGGAGAGGAGAGGGGAGCAGAGGAGAGGAGAGGAGAGGAGAGGAGAGGAGAGGAGAATAGAAAAGAGGAGAGGAAGAGAGGGGAGGAGAGGAGGAGAGAGGAGAGAGGAGAGGAGAGGAGAGGAGAGGAGAGGAGAGGAGAGGAGAGGAGAGGAGAGGAGAGGAGAGGAGGAGGGGAGAGAGGAGAGCAGAGGAGAGGAGAGGAGAGGAGAGGAGAGGAGAGGAGAGGAGAGGAGAGGAGAGGAGAGATAGAGGGTCTAGGAGGAGCAGGAAAGGGCTCTAGGTGGAGGAGGAGTGGAGGAGAGAGCTCTAGAGCAGGAGAGGACTGCAGGAGGAGGAGAGGATGACTAGCAAGAGGAGAAAGAGGAGAGGGTTGTAGGAGGATGAGGAGAGGCCTAGTAGGGCCATTTGGTGCGTCTGCCTCAGCGTCTGCTGCTAATGCGTCTGCTGCTACTGCTCCCTCTCTGGGCTCTGGGGTCTGGGCTCTGCCTGCCTGCCTGCCTTGCCTGCCAGAACAGCAGTCCTTACGGGCCCTCGTAGGTTAACCTCCAAGACAGCACGAAAGGTTACACTTGATGCACGGCTGCAATCTGCCAGTCAGGGCCTCTGTGTGTGTGTGCATGGTGTGTGTGTGTGTGTGTGTGTGTGTGTGTGTGTGTGTATGTGTGTGTGTGTGTGTGTGTTTGCTTGTGTGTGTATGTGTGTCTGTGTGTTTGTGTGTCTGTGTGTCTGTCTGTGCGTGTGCATGTGTGTGTGTGCATGTGCGTGTGTGTGTGTGTGTGTCTGTGCGTGTGTGTGCGTGTGTGTGTGTGTGTGTGTGTGTGCATGTGTGTGTGTGCGTGCGTGTGTGCACGCGTTTGCGTGTGATGCATTTGTGTATGTTTGTGCTGATGATCAGCTACGGTTTGTATGACATTTTGGCCAAAGGTTAAGAAGCTAATAAGAGCCTTTGACAAAGCTATCATGGGTATTTTAGCCCAGACTTCTGCCGCTGAATGTCACTAAATTTAATGTGGAAATGTAGCAGTCCAAACAACTTTAACTGAATCACATGTGCTGCCGAGGGTGTCTTCATCAATGTAAATTAACTGTATGAAGATGAATCAATACAATAACAGCGTTGCCCTTTCAGATGCATGCGTTGTGTCTGTGTCTGTGGCTGTAGTTGTTCATGTGCATTTGTTCCATCTGTAAAGGAGCCATACAGGGAAGCCGACAGGGGGGGGGGGGACAAAAGGGACAATTGTCCCGGGCCCAGGGACAGACGAGGCCCACAACTGGTTTCTCATTACATTGAATGTATTGAGTAAGGGGCCCTTTCAGATTACTTTGTCCTGGGCCCGGCCAAATCTGTCAGCGGCCCTGGAGCCATATAATATGATGTTTGGTTCAGAGGGATGCTGCGGCTGCTGTGGCTGCTGTTCCGGAGGTAGCCCATTTGGGTAAACATGTGACAGAAGACTCGTCCTTGAAGTGCACACAAACAGCGGCGACGGCTCATTTTCCAGTGATTACTGAGAGCTGTCGAGCACCAGCAAGCAAACGAGTGCACCGTACCGTACCGTACCATACCGTGCAACACACCACTGCTTTGTTTGTGCTTCAGATGCAAATGTGTGCACCGTGTCAAAAAAATGTTTCCCCACGCTCCCCAACTCCCTCCCCAATGTTTTGTCCTGCAGAGGTGTGGTGTGGTGTGGTGTGGTGTGTGTGGTGCGGTGCAGTGCGGTGTGGTGTGGTTCGAACAGTGCAGTGTGCTGTGGTGCGGTGTGGTTTGAACAGTGCAGTGTGGTGCGGTACGGTGCGGTGCGGTGCGGTGTGCTGTGGTGTCGTGCGGTGCGGTGTGGTGTGGTGTTGTGCAGTGTTGTGGGGTGTGGTGCGGTGCGATGCGGTGCGGTGTGCTGTGGTGCGGTGCGGTGCGTTGGTATGGTGTGTGGTGTGCTGTGGTCCTGGCAAGATGCCAAGGGGCTAACAGAGGAGCAAGGGCCATGGTGTGTGTGTGTGCGTGTGTGCGTGTGTGCGTGTGTGTGCGTGTGTGCGGGAGTAGGGGTGGGGGTCTTGGGTTGGGGAAACAAGAGTGCTACTATTCTCAGACAAAAGATAAACAAGAAAGTGAACTCGCCAGACTGTGTCTTCCATGGATGGCTAACAGGCTAATCTTAGTGACACAAGAGCTTGGGGACCTAATGACCTGAGCACCTCAATACACCACCCGAGATGGCCCCTATGTCCTGGAAGGCTCTAGTGCACAACCGAGGTTGCCCCTGTGGTATATGAGGGTACAGTGTTTCTAAACGGGGGATCTACAGCAGCCCCAGGGAGCTTTCAGGAGGCCTAGGGGGGTGTTGAGAATGATACAGCTGACAAGAGGGTTGCTCAGTTTTAAATACTAAAAGGGGCATTGGCAGGCTTATGATGAGATCAAGCAGGCTTTGGGAGTGTTATGATGAGGTAATGGGGGCGTTTTTTTCCCCCAAAAAGGTTGAGAACCACTGGCCTAGCCTATCTATGTGTGCACTGGGGGTCAGCTCTATGTTCCCACGGCACATTGGTCCCACAGTCCAATGGTCCCACAGCTTACTCATGCTGCTCAATTTCCAGAGAACATGCCTTTCTTCCCGCCATGGACCATAGGGCGTACATTTAAATAAATTATTAGACATTTTTGCACATGGAGCAGCAGGAATTTGTTGTGGGACCAATGGGCTGTGGGAACAATGGGTCTAAAAAATAATGCTAGAAATCTTAGTGATGTGGGACCAATGGGCTGTGGGAACATAGACACGCTCCCGTGCACTGTACTGCTAACAACAGGAGATATTACAGACAAACCATAGCCCCAGTTTTTAGAAATATGAGTTCTATTGTTGCTGCTGTTTTTCACAAGCCATGTCCACCCTAACCACAAATGGATCACACAATGTTTGTTAAAATGGTGTGATTATTACAGGCCCAATATTGTCCCAGTTTCAAAATTATGAAAAAATATGTTTTCTTTTTCATTGTTTTTTTACAGGCCATGTCTACAAAATGGATCCTGCTGCTGTGTCTGTTAGCATGATGTTAACATGCTATTTGAGAGTGTGTATGTGTGTGTGTTTGGGGGGAGAGAGTGGGGCCGGCAAGCTAGCATGCAAATAGAATGCTAAAGACTTTCAAATGTGGATGCAGATGAGGGGTGGCATTTGCAGTGCAATGTGAAAAATATTCAGACACCCGTGAGAACAGAACACGATGCCTTAGCATTTAAAAAAATTGCCAGACTTATGTATGTGGAGGTCATTGCTGAATCTGTTAGAATACATTTCCCACCTCACAAACCAATCAAAGTAGCATATGTGTGGCGCGCTGCTGCACAATATTGTGAAACACTCGCAAATCTTTCTAGACTGTCTCAAGGTTTCTGATGCCGCTTGTAATCACGCAAGCGGTCTGGCACGGTCTGGTTCCTCCCTAAGTGTGCATTACACCGTACCACCAACGGGCGTGATGTATGCAGGAGGAATAAGTAGACCATTTGCTCATGACAGTATTCCATTCAATCATTTCCCCCAGAGGTAGCGGCTCCCCCTGTCAAGGCAGGAAATGCCTCTTTAACCTTGGCGTGGTGGGACTCGAGGACCAGTGGTGGGGCCGATCATCGCTGTGACATTTACATCTGGTGCACTTTCCGCCTTTCTCGCCCATTTTATTTCCCTCCTCAGAGTATCACCATGAGGGCATGTGCTACTGCAGTGTTTCCTAGCCACCAGCGCTTTGTAGAAAACAGGGAAGCCAGCATGACACCAACACATCCTTCCTACCAGCTAAACTGAGTTTTCACAATAGAATATGTAAAAGTGCACTGTGCAATATTTTTAGTAGTTTATTTCCAGAATTCATGCTGCCCATTCAGAAATGCTCTCTTTTCCACGAATACTCACCAAACACCATCAAATTCCATGTAGTCATTATGACTAGAAAAATTGCACTTTTCATACATAAAAATGGGGATCTTCTCCATGGTTTACCATTTTGAATGTCTAGAAATAGACATGTTTAGCTGCAAAACGTATTATACTTTAGCCATACTAGTGAATATGACTTTATTATTTAGTGAACAATCATAAAAAGATTAAAGTGTATATCGCAGGTTAACCACTACTTTGGATCAATGTGTACACACTGTATTCAATAAATGATCCACATATATAAGTCCCTCCAAAAACGATGTTAAACAACGATTTTTGTTGTTTGTTGTGGCAAATGTGGGTTTAACCGTAACCTGGCGACTACGTCAGGCGAGGCCATGGGTGAACGTTCTAATTTTATTTGCCTGGAATTTTACATAGGCGAGGTGACGATCACTAATGATATAACGGCCGTGGCCTGCAGGCCTATACTAGAAATCGCAACTGTAATCGTGCGGCTTTTCTCATGCAGGGCACTGTAACAACTTCCAAATGATTTAGTAACTTTTGGCCAACTAGTTTTAGTAGAAATGCTATTCATGCAGGGTTGCAAATTCTGCTTGGACCTATAGGCTAGACTATGCGACATGGGCTTCTTTTTTTTACTAGTCCCGTCATATTTTTGGGCTTGCTTTTAATCATGTTTAATGAACTGCCAATATCGTGTCAGCTAAATGCAATAGGCTACCTAAATTACAAACAGCACAAACGGGAAATGATCTGCGTAGCCTAAAATGTGCTATTCGCCCGACTGGGGAGGGGACTGTCCATGGTGCTGAAATTGCGTCAAACTTTTCCAAGGTGCAAAACAGTAGGCTAAAGTAGGCCTATACCACCCGAGTCATGTCGCTGTTGTAAAAATCACATTTTCAATTTCCTTTGACTGTTCTATAGAATTACATGCAACTTCAATAAAGGTCACCCACATGCGTATCACAAATCAATAGCATAGGTAACCCACGCGGCGGCGGGACTATTTCGGTTAACCTATATTCCTTGAAAAAAAAAAAAAGTCCCAGTGTCACAAAAAAAAAACTACACTGTCCGTAATTATAGGCCTACCAAACGAAATTATCCAATAGAAGAAATCAAGTCTTCAGTTTCAATAATCCACGTTGTGTGGTGCAAATGTAGCGCCTTCCAAGTCTCTCGCGGCCAAAAGTGACTAAGCTCACCTCTGATGATATAGCCTATATGTTCCAGGTTAGACGATGCAGGATAATCCATGGAAAGTCTTCAAGTAATCCAAACAGAGCGATTCAAGCAAGACAGTAAAACAACAATAGTCGCCAGATCAAACGTAAATACCAAAACTAGCCTATAGGCCAATGTAGATTTGGTATGACGTTTGATAAAAGCATCTCATTCAGATGGCCAGGGAGAGAGGCAAACAATCTTTCAACAGCGTTGGCTGGAGCCTTCGAGTAGAGCCTTTTGGTTGTATCTTTTCAGTCTCTATTTTCCTACTACGCGCGTTGGATCCATGTTTTTAGATGCGTCCCAGCAGCATCTCTATAAAAGGGTAGTTAGGCTGTCCTGTCCGCCCGTCTGAAACGCGTTCTTCAAATTGTTCCCTTCTGTGTCCACAAGGTGGGAGAGTTGACTAGTTGGCCCGTAGCACGCAGCTGATTGCATTGTGAGACAAGTGCAGCGCGAGTACAATGAAAGTGCTGCTGCATTGAATAAGAAGCAGTGATAAACGCGCCAGTTGCCCTAGCCAGGACAACTGAGGGGGCCATTTCAATTTTCGGCATTATTTTGCGTTTGGGCCGTGGGAGGCAACTTCGTTTCGTTTTCACCACCACCACTGTGAAGTGTGTGTCACTATGTTCACGGTCTTTACCCCCTTATGAGAACTTCGGCCCGAGGATGTCAAACGTGAGTAGACAAATGCGCCATTTGACATACGGTGTACTAATGTTCTCGGACGTATTCCAAGGGAGGTTCATTCGTTTTCTGCTGACGGCCGTGTGGACCGCACAGGTGCTTTCCGCTGTGCCCAGACAGATTGCTTTGCAGTCGTTTGAATTTGGTAATCTCTGGCACTCTTACAATGCAGCCGACTGCTTTGCACCTTGCCGTTAAAAAGCTTGGAGCGAATGATTCACCCAAACGGTTTTTATTTATTTATTATTTGTCGCTGTTTACATTATTTCCCACTTGGACATGATGCTGAAATGGCGTGATAGACCTACTAAAGGTTGATACATAGGCTACAATGTCTGGTAATTTGTAGTGTAGACCTAGGCCTACTTGAAATTTGAAATCACATGGTAGGCCTACTTCTCCAAATTCAAGCTTTCGAGACTCGCACTTTGAGGCAAGCGCAATCGTAAACCCCCCCACCCCCCCCTTTTTTTTTTTTTTTTTTTCTGCATAGTTCGAACACTGGTTTTTACTGCCTCACGGTCACATGGCACCCTGTAGCGGTCATGATATAATATTGGCAATGATATTTATTTCATACCCGTACGGCATAATTCAATCATACACCGTACAGAATGCAGGGCTACCGCTACTGCGGGCTACTGAATGGCCTCGCCTGACGTCACACAATAGATTAGAATTCTTTGAACATGTTACTGAAAATACACACTTTTCCTCATTATATTTCATTTTCTGATGTCCTGTTGCATGAAAAAAATGATGGATAATTGTTCAAGTGGTAGAACTATCAAAGGAAGTCCATTATTTTGAATAAAAATTAACCTGAGATATACACTTTAAATTTGACAACACAATGTTAATGAGCAGCATAGTTGCAATACCTAATCTGGCCACCATCTTACTCGGTGCCAGGGGCATCGCCAGACCTATTTTACAGGGGCACGTGCCTGGGTATTGATTTGCTGTGCCCCGGTATGAGATTCACAAAAAAACTAACAACCTTTGTACTATGGAATTTAGCTAAAGTTTAGCGCACTTTGCACACTCGCATTATCTTTCGGTGCCCTACTGTGCCCTACTGTGCCCTGTATAACATAAGGTCAGCTGAAGCCCCTGCACGGTGCTCCTTTAACCAAGTAGGGAGCCAAACATACATAGGGATGGAACTCTAGGATACTCAGTAGATGTTTGAAGAGAGCTTATCGATTCCTTCCCATTCTAACATGGCCAGCTAAAAAGCTTTTGTACGACTGGGCAACTGCAATGAAAAAGGATCTGACATTAATTATTCTGGATATATCTATCAAACAGACCCCAAATCCTCACAGACGAACAAACCATCACTTTACAGTTATTGACATATTTCCCATCACAAAAGAAATTCACTTTTTTTGCAGACTCCGCTAGCCAGAGCAAACAAAGCACTAAGTCTTTGAGTCTTTCATAATGCCAACGCCAATCGAGCAAATTAAAAAGAGCTTTGTGGTACAAATCAGTCCATCCTCACCAAAGCCAATGAGTGTTCTTGTCATTATGTCTTCTCATGAAGCCCCATACATAAAGCTGAATAAAAATCGTGAGGCTCTGGCTATGAAAACCAGGTCAGTTATATAATGTTGTTGACTTCATGTTCGATTTTTTTCTCTTCTGCAAGATGGACCCAGCAGTGTATGTGCATGTCTCCATTGTGTGAGCCAGCCTGCTGCGTTTCCGCTAACTCTTCAGATCTCTGCTAGTGCCCATTCGCGCTGCTGTATAGAGCGAGATCACACTTATATAGGCTACTGCATGGGGGGCGTTTGTTGTGCTACATGAAAGGTACAGTACAGCTGTAGAGTGCTTCTGTCCCCCATGGCATCTGGTGAGATGTTCCCGCGGCCCACTTGGAGAAAGCTTCATGCTATGGTGAGAACATGAGTACAGTACCGTATGTAACTGATGTTATAGGTATCATACTTTTCAATTTGAGGAAATATACACAAAGTGTTATCTAATTGTGAAAGATTATAACTACACAACACAACCGCACACACTACGCCGCTTGTTACATGATTACATGATATTGTTACTCTGAGTTCCTTTTCTTCTCCTTGTCTGATGCTCAGTGAAGATCACCTCACCAAGCATGTCTGCCTCCCCCATGTCTGTCTCCAAAACAAAAACGTTTACACTTACACTTTCTAAATCAAATATGCATTGATAATAAATTCAAAATATAGTGTGGAAAAACTGCAATTACAAGTTCCTCCACAAAATTAAGCCCTAGTCATGTCATCACTTTTAATGTTGACTGCAGAAAGAAGACAGCTCTATGGCACTTGTAAACAGGCATCCCTTTATACACCTCTTATCGAACATAACTATTTTTTTCACCTTCAAATTTACCGCAGAAACTTTGCGTGACTTAGTGTATTCAGAACTCTGGGTGTCACACAGTGTGACCATCCTGCCATGTTTTTTTTTGTAGTCCCTAAGCTATTAAACCTGACAGGAACATAACTGAGGAGTTGGTTGAAGGGTACTTTGCGTGTTATCTCGCAGTGTGTGCCTGTGGCTAAAGGGGCTGGATATTCACTGATAACGACAGAAGGTTAACTTCAATGCCACTCCGGCAGCGCTCGCTGCACAAGTGTCGACGGCACGGTACAGTACGGTAAGGTGTGCTATGTGCACATACACCGGGAGGATGTAAAGCAGTGTTTCTCAAACTTTTTCAGACGGAAGACCACTTTGTCCCCCAAACATTTTCAGGGACATCCTGTCAATTGAATTGACAGTTGAGGGGTGCTAATTTGACACTGCTAATTTTGATGCAGATCACATACTTTTATTCACATAAAAAGCCTGTCTTATTGTGGTGAAAATATGATTTCAGCTATGTTTATCTTTGTAATAATGTTACAAATATAGCCTACTTCCAGCTTGTCTTGGAAAAGTAGGAATCCCTTCGTGAATCACCTGAGCTCTGTCGTGAAGCACCAGTGGTTCCTGAACCACACTTTGAGAATCACTGATGTGAGGGAAGGAAGTGGTTGTTATGAGGTGAGGTGAGTGAGATGAGGTGAGATGAGGAGGACATACAAAGAAATGCTGACTACGCAGGATGTTTTACAGGCCACCGGGACAAAATTAATAACAGCAGAGGTGAGTAGTCTTAAGTAAATGGGCCCACGACGACTGAGAAGGATACGACTTTAGGAGAGGGAGGAGGCATTGTACTGTAACCTGAAAGGCATTGTACTGAAGCCTACAAAGACGACTTAGGGAGGCAGGAGTTATCATACTGTAGCCTACATGGACGACTTAGGCAGGGAGAAGGCATCATACTTTAGCCTAAAAGGCATTGTACTGCAACTTACATGGACGTCTTTGGGAGGGAGGAGGCATTGTAGTCTTGCCTCCAAAGGCGATTTAGGGAGGGGGGAGGTATTGTAATGTAGTCTAAAAGGCAACGTACTATAGCCTAGTAGTGAGGGGGAAATTTACAGTAGCCTACAAGGACGACTTTGATATAAGGTGACAGAGAGAAGATTTAAGCACTTTTAGACACATTTAGAAGCTGTTTACACATGTGAATATTTTTGAAAACTCACCGGTTGACTAATATCCCATTTAGGGGGGCTAAAATGCACCTGTTACAATGGAGCTTTTATGTTTATCCACATTGTGTTTACACGTAAATGGATCTAAAAAAAAATTGCATTTAAAAAAATATCTGCATATGTGTGTAACTAGCACCTTATACTGTACAGTACCACACATGAGGACAGGAGCACAATGCCATACCAAAGCACTTCAGAATATACTGGCTCAGATATTCCCCTGGACAATTACCTCGTGCCACAATGAGATTTCAGCGCCAAACCATGTTATACATGTATTAAAATTTGGTTAGGCAAAGCTACGCTTCAAAACAGCCTCGCTTTGTTTTTTTTCGGGGGCCACGTTGTGGACTTCTCTATTGCAAAATCCACTGTAATGACAAACATAGTCATTGGAGGTGTTTGAAATTGAACAAGCAGTGCACACAGGATAAAAAATACCCATTCCCCCCACCACACACAGCCACACACACACACACACACACATACACTTCAGCTCTCTCTCATGCAGCCTCAAGCCTTTCAGCCACCTCTGACAATGTGTGTGTGTGTGTGTGTGTGTGTGTGTGTGTGTGTGTGTGTGTGTGTGTGTGTGTGTGTGTGTGTGTGTGTGTGTGTGTGTGTGTGTGTGTGTGTTTATTTGTTAATGCCCGTGAGTGTGTGTGTGTGTGTGTGTGTGTGTGTGTGTGTGTGTGTGTGTGTGTGTGTGTGTGTGTGTGTGTGTGTGTGTGTGTGTGTGTGTGTGTGTGTGTGTGTTGTGTGTGTGTGTGTGTGTGTGTGTGTGTGTGTGTGTGTGTGTGTGTGTGTGTGTGTGTGTGTGTGTGTGTGTGTGTGTGTGTGTGTGTGTGTGTGTGTGTGTGTATCTGTGTGTGTGTGTATGTGTGTATGCTTGTGTGTGCATGGTTGTGTGTGTGCCGTGTGTGTGTGTGTGTGTGTGTGTGTGTGTGTGTGTGTGTGTGTGTGTGTGTGTGTGTGTTGTGTGTGTGTGTGCCGTGTGTGTGTGTGTGTGTGTGTGTGTGTGTGTGTGTG
>NC_085880.1:17578527-17583527 GCF_034702125.1 Engraulis encrasicolus | reverse complement strand
CTTGTTTTTTTTTATTATTTAATTCGCTCTATTTAATCTTTCACTATCTATACACTAGAACTACATACAGTAAATAGGATATAATTAACAAGAACTAGGCAACGAGAAATATATATATTATACTATATATGAAGGGTTTCATTGCAAAACGGTGTATCCACCATTTTTCACTTTTGCATTTTATTATTGTAAATGACTGTTCAGAGGTCCTATCACCTATGTGTGAATTCCTGATGCTCAAATATTTTGGGAACATACTTTTTAAACCTATATAAAACGCATTTTGCAATGCAATGCAATGGAATGCCCAATACAAAAGGTCAATTTCCCAAAATTCTACAAAATGGAGATACACCGTTTTGCAAGTAAACTCTTCATATATAGCCTTTACAGAACAGAGTCCAGTCCCTTAGCAGTCCCAATGTAACAGTCAGTAATGAATGTTTAATCCCTGCATTACAGCAGCAGCCTGTTTTATATAGATTTCATTTCATACCATAGATTTGTAGCATCTGCATCTCTCCACGCCTAATTCCAACTAATAGAATGAAATACACTGTTGCATAAAATGTATTTTTTTTCACATAGCTAAAATACTGTATGACTATGCACGACCATGGATGGTGGATTCCAGTATATAATGAAAAACGGACACAGGCTATATTTCACACCAAAGCATTTGTCGAATCTGCATGTCTGCACACATAATTCCGACTAAAAATTTGAATAGTCTACCGTGCTGTATTTTTCGTTTCACCTAAAGCATGTAGCATGTGCAATCATGTTATGAGGTTTCCAGCATATAATAAATAAAAAAATATGGTAAGGAACTGAAAAAAACATTAATGGGAGCACGAGCAGGAACGGGCAAGGGATTTTGTTCCTCTGCATATTCGTCAGTGAGGTACCGTAGGAGTCTCCGGCTCCCCTATTATGATTTATTGAGGAGCGTTTTCAACAGGCCTTTGATGCCGCGTTCATAGGAGCTTGTTAATGATTATTTCATTGGCTCGTCCAAATCACAGGCGAGGCGATCAAAGTGGGGATGAGGCCGTGCCGCCGGGCGGGCAGGCTCCACTGATGCCACCTTGTCATCATCGTCAGCCTGTTCACGTCTCGCTTGCCACATAGCCACCTCGTCATCGTCCTCTCCCCATCTCGCATGCTCCCGTCTTGCCACCTCGTCGTCATCCTCGATCTGTCCCCATCTCGCATGCCACAGTACCACCTTGTCATTTTCCTCTCCCCATCTCGCATGCCACCGTCTTGCCACTGGTGCCACCTCGTCATTGTCCTCTGCCCATCTCACATGCCACCGTCTTGCCACCGCGTCATTGTCCTGTCCACATCTCGCATGCCACCGTGTTGCCACCTCGTCATCGTCCTGTCCCCATCTCGCATGCCACCATCTTGCCACTGGTGCCACCTCGTCATCAAGCGTGTGCTATATGTTTACTGTAATATGTAGTAATGTGTAATATGTCTTTGTATATGTGTTGTATTTGTGTCTTTGACTTTATGTAGTGTCAGACATCTTCATTTCCCTCGGGATTAATAAAAGTACTCTACTCTACTATTGTCCTCTCGCATGCCACTGGTGCCACCTTGTCATCATCATCGTCCTCTTCCCACCTTGCATGCCACCGTCTTGCCACATTGCCATCATTCTGTAAGAGTATGCTGGACAAGACGATGGCTGTACTGTCCTGTTCTGTTACCACATTGTCATCCACTTTTCTAACATTTTGCATGCCACCGTCTGGCCCCATTGTCATCATCTTCCTCTTCAGAAGGACAGGAAGATGGAGGAAGTTTACTTCCAGTTTCTCTCTCCTCCCCCCACACACACACACAAACTTGCTTGTTTCTGGAGCTTATGGTTGTGTTGCACGTCCCTGTTGGTGGGGGAGACTGGAGATGCCTGTGCTGGTTCTGCTGCACTTTCATCTTCGCCCACAGTGGAGGAGGAGGAGGAAGAGGAAGCCCAGTGATGTAGGGAGGAGGAGGAGGAGAGGATGATGACGCACAGTGCAACCCAGTGGTGTAGACAGAAGGAGGAGGAGGAGGAGGAAGAAGAGGAGACACAACGCAACCGATTGATGCAGGAAGAGGTGGAGTAAGAGGAGGATGAGGCACAGTGCAACCGAGTACTGTAAAGAAGAGGAGGAGGAGACACAACACAACCCAGTGGTGGAGGAAGGAGGAGGAGGTAGATGAGGAGGAGGAGGAGGAGGAGGAAGAAGGAGAAGAAGGAATAACACAACCCAGTAGGCCTACTATAAGGAGGAGGATGGGGAGGCACAGCGCCACCCAGAGGCCTGAAAGGGTGGTGGAGTTGGAGACCGGGCCCCGGAACAGTCATATGAGGGGCAGGATATATTTTTGAATTTTACACCACAGAGGTTTACTTTTTTGTCTTCTTTTTTCTGGGCATCCAAAATCTCTAGTTCAACGGAACACCTGCCTCCTCATAACCCTGGGCTGCGTTTTTCGAAAGCAAAGTTGCTTAATACATTAGCTACTTTGTCGTTTACAATGGCTAACTGGCTAATAACTACGCCCCAGAAGAGCAACTGGAGTTGAGGACTGCTTCTCTGACGCAGTTAGGGAAATGCGAAACAGATCAAACCATCTGAAATGAAACGCCAATTCAGTTCTGCAGACTGCAGTTGGAGAGTCCTAGTAATGCAAAATTGAAACTGCGAACAAGCCAATACTGGCAATACGAAAACACCATGTACTTGGAAATGAGCTCTTAGAAAACTAATTATCTCGCACAAGCATGTTTGTGTGGTAGTAGCAGCAGCACAGTGTTTCGGCAGGGACTGCATGGCCCCATTCATTCGCTACTGCTTCGTTTTGCTCCTTTGGATTCTCTGGTACAAATTGAAGTCCCAAGTTTTGAATGACGTCCAGCATTTTAGTCCTCATTTGGGATTGGGGCGGGGGGGTCTCTAATGTGGTTTTAAAATGGATCATAACTTGCTTACATTTCCATTAAGTTAGTTTTAAAGTCATTTGTTTTTGTTTCAGCACCATTTACTTCACAAATAGCGTCGGGAATATGAGGAGGGAAAAAGAGGGTCACGGCTTGACCTATATCTGAGTGAAATGTTTGGCATGATGGCTGTCAATTTGACAGGCACACATAAAGCATTCATAACACATTCAAAAATCCTTGAATCGCAACCAAAACAGCTGTGATTAACAATGTTGATTCACGCATGAATGTTCACAGTGGAGATGGGCTTTAGGGGTGTCTGGATGATGACGTCCTGCTGCTGTAGCTTCTGCCTTCTCAAAAAGACCTTTTTAAAAATCACACACACTCGCACAAGCACACGATAAAATTCTGCGGACAATGCCAAGCCACTGCATCTGCCGGGTGAGAAACATCACACATTTTTCCTAGCACCTATCAACAAATCAGAAAGCCCCCCACCCCCCTCTCTCTCTCTCCTCTCTCTCTCTCTGAGCCATTCCACTTGATATGGCAAGCAAACACATGACCTCAGCTGAAAAACAAAACAAAATAAAACAATAAACGAAATACAACACACACACACACACACACACACACACACACACACACACACACACACACACACACACACACACACACACACACACACACACACACACGCACACGCACACGCACACACGCACACACGCACACACACACACACACATGCACACACACACAGCCACAGCGGAGGATGCGATAGATGGGATTATTTTCCTTTTCAGTGCACTTGCCATGAATACTTTGTGCTTTCATGCTCATAAGAGAGATACTTTTCAGCTTTAAGCACTATCATGGAGGGGGAGAGAGAGGAGAGATAGACCGCGAGATAGTCAGAGTGTGTGTCTCGTATGTGTGATACAGAGAAAGAAAGAGAGATAGGAGGAGGAAGAGGAGAAGGAGAGAGAGAGAGAGAGAGAGAGAGAGAGAGAGAGAGAGAGAGAGAGGGGGGGATAGGGCGTACAGAGAGAAAGAGATAGAGAGAGTAAGTGTGTGTGGGAGAGCAAGCTAGTGTGTGGAGAGAAGTAAAAAAGAAAGGGAGTGATAGTGGACAGAAAGGCAGTGCAGTGTGACCATAACATGCTTCATTTTTTCAGGTTTGTCCTGTTTTGTGGGCAGAGACCCCAGTAATTCACTATGGCGGCTCCATTGCAGCTGCAATCATGTCATTTTCTCCTTTCTTTCTTTCTTTCTTTCTTTCTTTCTTTCTTTCTTTCTTTCTTTCTTTCTTTCTTTCTTTCTTTCTTTCTTTCTTTCTTCCATATTATTCATGTACCCTTATTATAAAGTGTTACCTTTCTTTCTTTTCTTTCTTTCTTTCTTTCTTTCTTTCTTTCTTTCTTTCTTTCTTTCTTCCTTTCTTTCTTTCTTTCTTTCTTTCTTTCTTTCTTTCTTTCTTTCTTTCTTTCTTTCTTTCTTTCTTTCTTTCTTCTTATTTTCTTTCCCTTCTTCCCTTCCCTCCTCTCCCTAGCTCAGCCCATGTCAGCTGCTGCAGACTGCCACCCTTCATTTCCATGACATGGGAGCATGTTGTCAGGCATCTGACTCAGTGGCGGGGAAGATGCCCAGAGATTGTGTGGGCCTGCATCACACACACACACACAGACACAGACACACACATGCGCGTACACGCACACGCACACGCACGCGCACGCGCACACACACACAGAGAAACACACACACACCACACACACATACATGCACGCTCGCACACACGCACGCACACACGCACACACACACACACACACACATCATTTCACACACGCACATACTATAGGCATTCATTCAATGCAATGTCAATTCAATTCAATTCATGCATGCATTCAATGCAATGTCTGTGTGATGATGTGTGTGATGATGATGATGATGATGATGATGATGATGATGATGGTGTGTGTGTGTGTGTGTGTGTGTGTGTGTGTGTGTGTGTGTGTGTGTGTGTGTGTGTGTGTGTGTGTGTGTGTGTGTGTGTGTGTGT
>NC_085880.1:17563527-17571027 GCF_034702125.1 Engraulis encrasicolus | reverse complement strand
GCAAAGTGTAAAAAAACTGTCTCTTACGAGGACTGCTTCCTCTAATCTAATTTGATAATTAGATAATACAGAAAAAAACTGAGCACAAGTTCAATGTCATCAGTGGTTTGAATCTTCCTATAGTGGTTCCATAAGTGCTGCTTATAGGCTTATGTTTTTTGCTTTATGCATTATGCTGCTGTCACACGAAACTGATCACCCAGTTCAAAATGGCAAGGCAATTCTCATGGAAATTCTCAGGGACATGGACCAATCTCTTGGCGACATACGTAGAATAACGCTACATAAATATTGCAAAAAAGAGTCCCTAATCAAAGTAGTACAACATGTCCACTTCTCTTCCTCCCATCTTCTCTGACTGTCCAATGCCTAGGCCCCGGGGGATGGTGCTGTGATGTGGGGTGTGACCAACACAGATTTCTCTCGTAATTGCATCAGATCTTGCAATACGATAGCTTAAAGGGACAGTTTGGTCAATTTTAACATGCAGTTGTATTGCTCACGCTACCCTTGACTTGTCAGTACCTGGTGATGCCACATTTTTCGGCTCAGTCATTTCCGAGATATGAGCAATTCTAACGGGGGCAGCGTTTGTTTACATTTTTAAAAAATAAAACATAGGCCAACTCCAAATATTTTCCCAAAAGGTATTGCTGCTTGCTAGTTGTCTGCTGATGTTTTATAACATTTTGGATGTTTTTGGGAATAAATAAAAATGTTTTTTTGAAATGTAAACAAAGAGCTGCCCCCATTACAATGACCAGGATCTCGGAAACGGCTGGAGAAGAAGAAAAAAAAATCTCAGGCACTGACAAGTCCAGGGTAGTGTGAGCATTACAACTGCATGTTGAAATTGACCAAACTGTCCCTTTAAGGCTAGGGAACCTGTAAGTTCTTCAAGTGTAAAGGGCTCATTCTGCAGCTCACGTTTTTACTTGAAGAAACACTTACTAATAGCCACTGTGCGCATGATGTGCACGGTGCAAGCAAAGATACCATAAATTGGCAATCAAAACATAAAAAGGCCATCAAAACATCTGAGACAGGCAGATGACATCTGCCTTTATCATTCATCTGGAATGTGATAATGTGACTAAATGATGAGGAAAAAAGAGAAAAAAGCAGTCATGGGAGGATGCTGTGGTGCAGCACGCTAGTACCATATACGTATAGCATTGGGGACCCAGGTTCATATCCAGCCTGAATGATTTCCCAACCCTGCCCTATCTCTACCCTCTATCTCCCTCTTTTTACTGTCTAATCTTACACACTCTTATCCTAATAAAGCCAAACATAATTTTAAAAGAAAAGAAAAGAAAAGAAAAGAGAAGAAGAAAAGAAAAAGCAGTTACCATTATCAAAAATAACAATGTTCCCAAGATAATAAATACATGTATTACTGTTGGTTTTAAAGCTTGCACATGTAATGTCAGAATGTATTTTAAATAATGTATATCTACCGTATGTTATCCATATCACTGAAATAACAATAATTAGTTCCTTCAACCTTACAATAATGTGTCCAAAATGGCTCCAGTAAGCCTTCAGTTGGCCCCCTCTGCGGCCTGTAACCACACAGGGTAAAGTTAGAGAAGCTTCCAATCTGCAGTGTGGCCGGAAACATAAACTTCTTTGAATTGCTTGAAAAGTGAAAGTGTGAAAAAATTGGCTGACTTATGGTAGTACATAAAGAAAAAATCTCCTCTTTTTTAAGTCATAACTGCAGCCTTTTAGCAGCACACAGTTAAAAGCAAACTTACAGTATAAATAAATTGTGTCTCAATGGAGTTAGCAATGGAGGTGTGAAGAGGTAGGAGGTGTGCTGCTAAAAAGCTAAACCCACAGCTCCTCACAGGAGAATGATGCTGTAGTAGCACCTCCTGAGGTGAGGGGGTGGAGAGACATGTGCACCTCCAGATGCACTGCAGAATGCATCATACTGTACAAGCAGAGGCGGACTTGCCATTAGGCAAACCTAGGTAAATGCCTAGGGCCCCAACCAAATCTGCCCTCCATAGGGGCCCCCAACTGTCACACTAGTCACAGTAACCACACAAAATATAGGCATGACCTTAATTTGTCACTTATGTTAAGTAATCGAAGATATTTACGAGACAAAACACTAAAATAGCACCCTAACTACTTCCATTACAATTGGTGACGTGTTAAAAGGAATCATTTTATAGGGCGCCATGTTTATATTTCACCTAAGGCCCCAAAATGACTAGATCCACCCCTGCATACCAGGGATGGTTGACAAAGTAGAGACGTTTCAAGACTTTTACTTTTTCAGGGATCCCTATGACGTCAGGTGAACGCCCCTTTCAGAGACCAGTGGAGGGTGACAATGTATGGAGTTCCCTTAGTGCTATAAATGTCGGTAGCATACATCTTATGCAAGCTGCCACCAAACGCCACAGAAAAAGAAGAAGAAGGGAGAGGATCATGCTCCCTTAGAAGACCGAACTTCCCATCGGTGACGCGTGTTTTGATTTATCTTGGTCTACCATATTGACTATCTTTGGTCATACCTCCCGTCTTGTATGTTTAGCACATGGAAGAGGAGGAGGGCTGAAAAAAACGACGTGTTTAACTTGTTAGCCTCCATGCTAATGATTAAGGTTCCAATCGCTTGTGCTCCCCGCAGTGCAATTCCAGGGGGAGTTATCACAGCAGATCCTGCATGCCAAAAAGGCTCCGCTGAACAATTTACATCTTGCTTCGTTCGCCAGATCTATCCAGGGACCTTTTAATTCATTGATTTTTCTTACACAACATGCTAAACAAATTGAGGGGCTGCCCAAACGACGGCCGGGGCATCTTTCAGGCTAATCCAACCAAGTCATAGCGGCCAGTGGTCTGTAAAGGGATATTGACTGGTTTAGAAACCAGAGGCAGCAGGATCATCAAGAACAAGATCTGTAGGCACTGATAAGCTACATTATAAACACACGAGCAGGGAGGCACAGCCTTGTTTATTCGTATAGTGATATCTATTCAGTAGGAGAAAAAAAAAACACAGCTCCAGTCCACGGCCTTTCCTCAGACCTTGCCAAATGGAAATGAAACAATGACAACAGACCCATTTATAGCTAACACAGCCAGCCATTGAAGGACTATCACTAAAAGGAAATATCACAAACAATGACCTGACACTGCAAGAGGAGAGGAAAAATACTGCTGTATGCAGCAAAAGAAGCGTATATTGCCTTTTGTTTAAAGGTATATTAAAGCGAATCCAAACATTTTTAGAGGCCTCCCCCCGGAGCAGCCCACACTTCAAAGGGAAGCCGTGTATCACCATATGAAAGGTCTTCTGCCAGGCCGAGTGGAGGTCTGGAAGCGGGATTATAATTATTGTGACATCCGCAGACCATAATATTTGTGCGAGGGCCAGAGAAAGGAAGCGTTACGAGGCTCGGCTCGGCTCGGCACAGAGAGAGAGAGAGAGACGCTACTGCTTCTCCATTGCTAGTTATGGAAGTTGGCAGCGATCCTATTTTAAGTAAGTAGGTCAATACGAGACGTGGGTATGATTCCCCTCTGCAGACTAGTCTTGTAATTCAGTCACATCTAAACACTGCCGACTGGTTTAAGTAGGTCTCTTGATGTTGTAAATCCACTAAATGCAATTAGGTGAATTCATCTTGCTGTTCTCAATATATCTAGCAAAAGCGCTGACTAAAGCATTGCATTGTGCAGACACAAACCCAGGCGGCCAAGATATTTCACATGTGCCAGGGAATCTCCAATGCTTGGCTCCACTAAAACGCGCATTCCACAAAACAACTGTCAGAACATAGCCAGATAGGCTACCCATCAATGATTTTCAAAAGCAACATGCATCATCTGTGACGCCCGAGTTGAAAGATGAACCACGCATACCAGAGTATACTGCTAATAAATGACACACATTTCACGCCAACTAGTTTTCAAACTCGCTTTCCTCCTACAGTTATAATGTGTGATTCATCACCGGGAAACAATTAGGTATTCTAGCCTGGATTCTATTTATTGCCACGAGAGATAAACAATTAAAAAAAAAAACACTCAGAAACGGCAGAGCTATCTTTTCCCCCCTTTAAGAGCCTTGCTTCTGCGTCGTTCCTAATGCACATCGATGGCTAAACAGCTCAAATTAATGAGTCCCAGCCGCTTCTTGACATCACTTTATTCATAAGTTAATGCAAAATGTAATACTCTCATTTGAAGCTGGAGCCATCAGCACTTCTGGTGTCTGCCGGGTATTCCAAAAGAGACAGCATTCATTATAGGACTTCTTAAATAATTCACCCCGCATTCCTGTGACCCCTTCCCAGTGACTCCTTCTCTCCCTCTCTCTCTCTCTCTCTCTCTCTCTCTCTCTCTCTCTCTCTCTCTCTCTCTCTCTCTCTCTCTCTCTCTCTCTCTTGCTCTCTCTCTCTCTCTCTCCCTCTCTCTCTCTCTCTCTCTCTCTCTGCCACTCTCTCTCTCTCTCTCTCTCTCTCTCTGCCACTCTCTCTCTCTGTCTGCCCCTCTTTTTCCCACTCTCTCCTAGTCTTCCCCTGCTACATTCCTCCTGCCTCCTACCCTTGCACCCCCCAAATCACTAATATATAAACCCATAAAACCCTTGCTCTTATACATTAAGCTCCTTCAAAGTGACCCTCAGAGGGATCTGTCTCAAATCTGATTCATTCCCCTTCCCCTTCTCTCATCTCAACATCCCCATGTCCGTCCCCCCTCCACCCTCTCCCTGCGCCCTCTCCCTCCACCCCAAACCCCCCTGGCCACTCACTTTACCAGCTTCACCCCCCCCCCCATCGGCCACCAACCCTCCTCCTCCTCCTCTTCCCCCACTACTCCTGGCCTTCTTCCTCTCTCCCCCATGCATCCTCAACCTCCTACTCCAGCCCTCCTCTCCTCTCTCCATCTCTCTCTCTGTCTCCCTCCCTCCCCGATCCCCGGCTTTCATTTGCCACGCAGATTGTGCAAAACCAGGGACTTCCTAGGGGAGTCTCGGGCTGAAGACAAATCAATTGGATTTTTTTCCCTTTTCTTCCCACCACCCCACTATTTCCCCACTTCTTTTTTATCCTACATTTGGAGCTGCACATACATTCCCTCGGTATGTCTCTCTTTCTCTCTACACCTCTCTCTCTTTCTCTCTACACCTCTCTCTCTTTCTCTCTCTCGCTCTCAAGCTGTACTGACCCTCACCACACACACACACACACACACACACACACACACACACACACACACACACACACACACACACACACACACACACACACACACACACACATTTTCTCTTCCCCCCTATGACTCACTGCAGTCTCTCTCTCTCTCTCTCTCTCTCTCTCTCTCTCTCTCTCTCTCTCTCTCCTCTCTCTCTCTCTCTCTCACACACACACACACACACACACACACACACACACACACACACACACACACACACACACACACACACACACACACACACACACACACACACACACACAAGAACACACGCCTACACACACACACAAATACACGAACACACGCACGTCCGTGCCACCCTCCCTCGGCTGCCTTACTGCTCCCATTTCCCCACAAACTGATCTGGTGATTTGAATGATTAATAACACACACACACACCCCAAAACATTTACTAGGCCCCGGAGTATGAATAAAGCCCCTCTACTGGGCCCTCCTCTCTTTGAATCTGAAACACGGGAACACAGGAGGGAGGGAGAGGGAGAGAGGGATGAAAGGATGAGGGAGAGAGGGATGGAGGGAGGGAGAGAGGGATAGAGGGATGGATGGAGGGAGAGAGGGAGAGAGGGATGGATGGAGGGATGGAAGGAGAGAGAGAGGGATGGAGAGAGGGATGAAGGGAGAGGAAGAGAGAGAGGGAGGGAGGGATGGAGAGAGCAATGGAGAGAGAGAGGGAGACGGAGAGAGGGAGGGAGGGAGAGAGGGAGGGAGGGAGAGGGTGGGGGGGAGGGATTGAGGGGGGAGGAAGAGAGGGAGGGGGGAGGCCTCCATTGCAGAGCTGAGCCACCCCTGCGGCACCCACCACCACCCCCACCACCACTACGCCGACAACCCCACCATCATCACTACACCGGCAACTCCACCACAACCACTACTACCACCATCACTAGCACCACCAACACTACCACGCTCACCACCACTAACACGACCACCTCTACGCCGACAGTCCCACCACCACCACTACCACACTCACCACCACCACTACGCCGACAACCCCACCACCACACTGGCAACATCCCACCCCCACCACCACCACCACCACCACCACCCCTGGCTCAGCCCTGTTTGTCGGGCTCTGTTACAGCGGGCCTCGGAGGTCTCTCGCATTGTCAGCCTAACAAAGAGCTGTGTACCAATTCACTGCAGGCTGTCTATCCTCATGCCTCCAGTGCCTGGCAAAATACTGTTGCATCACACGGCTTATCTTTTAATCCAACAATTCCGGCCTCTCTCTCTCCGCTCTATTATTCTCTCTCGGACTCCATGTCTCTCTGTCTGTGTCTCTGTCTCTCTCTTTCATTCTCTTCTGCTCTTTCTCTTTTTTTCTCTCTCTCTTTCACGTTCCCAAAATAACATTTTTATCCCTTCTGAGAATATCCGTACAGTTCACCATAACTAAAGTCTTCATCTGTATTTTCATCCCAGGATGAACTGAAAAATGAATAGAAAAATATGTTTTTTTCCACATTATTGGCATACACAATTACACTCTCCACCGGGAGATGCCAAAAGCCAAATAAAAGAAATAACGTAATAAAGTAAAAAATACAAAAAAGAAGAATTCATGCAAAATACATAATTAAATAAACCTAAACTAAGAGAAAAAAAAATCTTTCACATTTTCCTGTTACTAGGCAACTGACTTCAAGAATGTTGCATTCTATCTCTCCCCCTGCATGAAAGGGTCGGCTTAAGAAAAAAAAAAAAAAAGGAGGCTTCTCTCGTCAATGTTTCTTCTTCTTTCCGCCTCCCTCTCTGACATAGGTTGTTTGCGGTGGATAGATGAGAGAGAATGTGAGCCATAGATCAGACCGCTAAAAAAAGAAAAAGAAAAAAAGAAAGACAGGAAGGTGGAGCAAAGAGTTATTTTTTCGTTGTTTTATTTTTTTATCTCTCACCCCCTCACTCTTTCCTATTTTGCTTTCTTTCTTCCCTGCACTCCTCTTTTTTTCTAAAAGGCTTCAAGCTTTAGTGGATTGAGAGGCGACAACCCAGTTTTGGGGCCGATGTGACTGGCATGGTGAGTAGCAGCGTGCGTGTGTGTGTGTGTGTGTGTTTGTGTGTGTGTGTGTATGTGTGGGTGTGTGTGGGTGTGTGTGTGTGTGTGGGGGGCTCCTTTTCCTGGCACAGACAGCCATGAACAGGGTTGAGGGCTTTTTTTCCCTTTTTTTGGAGAAAGAGGCACAGTGAAGAGCAAAGGGAGACTGCGAGGGGGGGGGGGGGGGGGGGGTGTTGAAAAGGAGACAACTGTTGTAGACCCCC
>NC_085880.1:17533527-17556027 GCF_034702125.1 Engraulis encrasicolus | reverse complement strand
ACACACACACACACACACACACACACACACAAACACACACATACACTGGTCATATTTAAATGTATACATGCATCCTCAAGCTAATAAACTGTTTCTGTACGGGCTATCACACACATGAACACACTCAAAAAACTAAATTGTGGCGTTGTGTTGTGGAATTGTGTTGTGGTGTTGTGCAGTGTTGTGTAACATAGGTTATGTTTGGTGTTGTGCAGAGGCTGTGTGTGTGCGTGTGCGTGTGTGTGCATGCTGTAGTGCACTAGTTCTTAACCTGGGGTGCGGGCACCCCCGGGGGTGCGTCAGAGATTTCAGGGGGTGTGCGGAATTTTGTTTGTGTCGAGGTTGTCACCAAAATTCTGCTAGCGAACATTATAATTAGGCCAAATCAAACCAAATTAAACACATTTTGGTCCCCATGTAAAGTCATTAAGGTATTGATTAATGTCCCAAGCAAGAATCATTGTAATTATCACTTAAATAATTTTTTTGTGCGTATACACATGTAGAAGTTTCAGTTGGGGGTGCACGGCTTGTCGTGGGCACAGGTAAGGGGGTGCGTTAAAATAAAAAGGTTAAGAACCACTGCTGTAGTGCATGCGTGTGTGTCTGTGTGTGTGTGTGTGTGTGTGTATGTGTGTGTGTGTGTGTGTGTGTGTGTGTGTGTGTGTGTGTGTGTGTGTGTGTGTGTGTGTGTGTGTGTGTGTGTGTGTGTGTGTGTGTGTCATGCAGTGCTGCAGTACACTACTGTACTGGGTCATTCTGCCCAGCTCCAGGTGGGTCCTCCAGGCACAGCTCAGAGGCCAGTGAGGCATATGTGTGTGCCTGCGGGCCTGCGTGCATGCGTGCGTGCGTGCATGCATGTGTGCTCCAGTGGTCCAGTTCTGTGTTGCAGTGAAGTGTAAGCCTAGTGGCAGCCGCAGGGACTGCTGTCACCCTCAGCATCCCCCCACTCCTCTACCACAACCCCCATTCCCCCATGCAATAACACCACCACCACCGCCACTAACAATCGCTAACCCCCCCTCACACACACACACTCATGTACCCCAACCATTCCCCCATGCCATAACACCACCACCACCAACAACAACAAACGCGAACCCCCCCCATACACACACACACACACTCATGTACCCCAACCATTCCCCCATGCCATAACACCACCACCACCACCACAAACACCCCCCAACCCCCCACCCCCCCACACACACACACACACAAATTCATGTAGCCTACCCCAACCATTCCCCCATGCCATAACACCACCACCACCCCTCGCCATGCCTCTAGTACATTCCCAACCCCCCCGGCTCCTGTAACCATGGGTGCCGCGAGGGGGGGGGGGGGGAAATGTGTTAATAATAATAATAATAATTTGTCATTTTGGGGGGCCAAAATTTGAATCTTTCATGGGGCCCAACATTTGTAGCGGCGCCCCTGCCTGTACCCCCTCCATTCCTCCATGCCATAACGAGGTGGGCGAGGTGGTGTGGAAATGGTGAGTCCCTAACACCACCACCATCACCACCACAACCACCCTAGCCCCCCACTACCACCCCCGAGCCAAAGAGGGGGAGATAGGAAGCACTGGTGACTCAGGTGTGTGTGTGTGTGTGTGTGTGTGTGTGTGTGTGTGTGTGTGTGTGTGTGTGTGTGTGTGTGTGTGTGTGTGTGTGTGTGTGTGTGTGTGTGTGTGTGTGTGTGTGTGTATGTGTGGGTGCGTGTGCTTGCGTGCACATGTGTGTGTGTATAAGTGTGTGTGTTTGTGTGTGTATGTAAATGTGTGTGTGTGTGTGTGTGTGCGTGCGTGCGTGCGTGCGTGCGTGTGTGTGTGTGTGTGTGTGTTTGTGCATGAGTATGTGGGTGGAGGAAGGGCTATGATGACATCATCAAGCGTCAGGGGACATTCTAATCATAGCGCAGCGAGCCACAAGCTGGAGGAGGAAGGAAAATTGAAGAAAAACTGAACAGAAAAAAAAGAGCAATTATGATAAATACCTGCAAAGTTTGTCTCACCCTCTGCCAACGCTGAAACAGCACGAATAAGAATACTGAATAATTTCAGAGACACAGGTCACGGAGTAGGCTATACGTAGGCTTTTGTTGCTAGGTAGACAAACCCACGTCAACAACCAGACTCACCAACTTGTCATTACATTACATTACACTGACGCTTTCATTTATTCAAAGCGACTTACAACTACTATTTTTCAGGGTATTGGTTACAGTCCCTGGAGCAATGTGGGGTTACAGTAGGTGCACTGCTCAAGGGCACTTCAGCCATGGATGGAAATGTAGGGAGAGGTCAGGGGGGGATTCGAACCAGCAACCCCAAGATTGAAAGACCAACTCTCTAACCACTAGGCCACGGCAGCCCATTGCCAGCGATGTGTAGGTGCGCAGGTGTTTAACTGGCTGTTCATTTCAGATGATGAAGTAAACACGAGAAGCGTCTGAGCAGGAAATTGAATTAAAATTCGCATACGTACTGTATATATATCCAATTGTTTCCTATTGATCGCTGTGAGGCATTCAATATATGTTATGAAGTAATTAAGTGAGACTTTTACAAGCCCTTGCTCGTCAATATTTTTTAACTGCTCATACATTAAAACAAATGAACTTTTACGGCAATCGATATCCGCATCGTAGGGGAATGGACTGCGACTTGTAACTCAGCGGTGACCACACAACAGCCAGGAAATCAATGGCCGATCTCAAGGGCCGGTTCTAGTCCATTTGGTGCCCTAGGCGAACATCCTCTTTCTTTTTTGTGCATTTAAAAATTGCCATCTGTAAGCATAGCATTGCACGTCTGATCGAACACAGCTGATCAGGACCCCATGAATGAGTAATCCTTGTAGCCAATGTAACATTCAATGCTGTTATTTCTCTAGACATTCTAATTCTGTGGGCCTTTTGGGCTTCTCTGGTGCCCCCGAGACATTTGGCACCCTAGTCGACCGCCTATTCTGCCTTTGCCTAGCGCCGGCCCTGGACAATTTTCCACAATCACCCTAACCTTCTAGAGTCCGGCCACTACTGACCCCGCGTTACATTCATTACTCTGCTTAATTTATGATTTCTTCAAAACAACAGCCAACCTCAAGGGCCTCACAAAAAAAGATTCTAAGGTTTTTAACGGTTTACATTTTCAGAGAATATAATCGCAATCGATTTATATGTTTTTCTCAGAATACTAGGACATACTGTGAGCATAAACTAGGAGGCAATCTACGTCATCCACAAAACATGTACATTAGCAGCATTTATACTTCCATAGCACTTGTAACATATCAACGCACATATATTTAAATTAACATTTAATAACCTGGTGCAAGGGCAAAAAGATGGAATTAAATTTTATGTTTGTCTCTGCTATAACTGTCTGTGTGGTTGCAGCATATGTACGTAGATGTTTGTGACATTTCTGGAGAGGTTAAGACAAGCTCAAACAAAGATTCTATCATTAACAAACTAAATGTTAACGATAAGATTACCCTGAACTGTCATGACGTCATCTAAACAAGAAATATTTTTATTGCAGCAGCAATAATGCTTTATTCAACATTACCATTATGTGCTATGTGAAATTGCACCAACTGGCACATAGTGTGACCATTATTGCATCATGCATTATTCACCAAATATCCTTCTGCTTGCCGTTCGCCATGAAATTCACTCACCATGAATATTCCAAGTTAAGACCGCAAACTCACTGCTGCTCAATATGTGCAGAAGTGCACAGTCGTGTTTTCGGATCTTTTCAAATAGACCCAATCGATTGTGCCCTGAGACATCATCCAATCGAGGAGAAGAGTTCGAGCCGGCATTTCAGCTAGCTGTCAATCGTGACTGCTGAGTGGCAGCCAAACCAAAGTGACCTGGATTCAACCCCAGCGCAGGCTAAACAAGGTGATTCGGCCAGCAGTCAGGGTTGTCATGTTGACAATAAAGCCACCACACACTCAGGACCACTCTATAAACACACACACACACGCACGCACACACGCACGCATGCACACACACACACGCGCACGCACGCACGCACACACGCACGCACGCACGCACACGCACACACACACACAGACTGTATGTATTCTATATACAATATGTACACAGCAACTCAAATGTGTTCAAAGGACAAACACACACACGGACACACGCACACGCACACACACACACACACACACACACAAACAAACACACACACACACACACACACACACGCACAAAGTAAACACTTAGGAGTGGTTACAAGCTGTCTTCATATGACGGGCAGAACGGCGCGCTTGTCACATATGTTTTATTTACCTGCGCTTAATGCACCAGACTGAGAGAGAGAGAAAGCGAGAGAGCCTGCTGTACTCTACTGCAGGGTTTCCCAACCAGGGGTACGTGCCCCACTAGGGGATTGCGTGGCTTGAATTGAGCAATGGGGGATAATGTGTTTTTATACAGCATTCATGAAAATTATGTGGGTTAGTTTTTAATTGTATGGTGAATTGTATGCTTGAAGAAACATCATGTCTATCGGAAATGAGGATTCCCCAAATGACTCTGCATAATGTGCAATGATATGTGCAGTGAACCCATGTTTAAGTGGTCATCAGCACACAAAAACATTCGCTTAGGGGCTGTGCGAACCACCTTGAAATGTACAAGGGGGTGCGCAAGGAAACAAGTTTGGGAACCGCTGCTCTGCTGCACTGTACTGTGCTGTACTCTATGTTCTATGCATAGGCGAAGGCTCATCACCACAAGACAGACTACACAGTTGGTGTCAACCAAAGGAGACATGTCAGACAAGTGTGTGTGTGTGTGTGTGTGTGTGTGTGTGTGTGTGTGTGTGTGTGTGTGTGTGTGTGTGTGTGTGTGTGTGTGTGTGTGTGTGTGTGTGCGTGTGTGCGTGTGTGTGTCTGTGTGTGTGTGCGTGTGTGTGTGTGTGTGTGTGTGTGTGTCAGACGAGTGAGCGCATGTGGTTAGTGGATGGGACGCCATAGAGAAGGCCTGGGTAAACATCTTGGCAGCTCACGGCGGGACAAGGCAACAATTAAGGCGAGAGTGCCGCGCCGCTCCGCAACTGTTATAAATGACATCATCCATTCTGAAATCACATCCAGATCCTGCTGAGGCGTGTGATCTATGATTATCCCGGCAGACAGAGAAGAGGAGAGTAAGAGAGTAAGAGTGTGTGTGTGTGAGAGAGAGAGACAGAGAGAGAGAGAGAAAGAGAGAGAGAGAGGAGTGCTTGTGTGTAAGAGAGAGAGAGAGAGAGAGGAGGAGGAGTGTGTTTGTGTGTAAGAGAGAGAGAGAGGGAGAGAGAGAGAGAGAGAGAGAGAGAGAGAGAGAGAGAGAGAGAGAGAGAGAGAGAGAGAGAGAGAGAGAGAGAGAGAGAGAGAGAGAGATAGGAGTGTGTGTGTGTATGTGTGCATGTTGGGGTGGGGAAGGGGGGGTGGTTGAGAGATCAATTTCGCAGTTCACAATTTCCTTAGAAGTACAGTTGCATTGCAATCAATGTATGTATGCAGTGCTGTCTGTTCTGCAACAGTAGTTTGACAGACTGTAATCGTGGGCTTTCACTAGAGAAAGGCGATGCGTTTGATTTGAGGCATTCCACTACGGTGTGTATCTCATATCAAGGTGTCACGGCATGTGGAAGCGATGTGTATAGTATACGTAATTGGGGCAACTGGATTTACTCCCTCCTGCAATTTACGCTACGAAAATCACACCGAGTCCCAAAGAGTAGAATTCTTTCAGGCCCATTGCATCATGCTGTCATGTTTCTGATGTCTTGGAAGTATAGATTCAACTCTGTCCATCACATCTGTTCAAACATAACGTCACATCACATCACAGCTCAGAGCTGGAATGATATTACCTGTAATGTGAACCTGACCGCCTATCCTGTCCTACTGCCACCCGGAGACCGTCGGGGAACAGGATGTGACGCTCGCTCTCCATTTTGGACGAGGTGAGCAGGGCTGGACTGAGGGAGGAATAGGGCCCGGGCACTTTTGGCAGTAAAGGGGCCCCTCATAATTAGCAGCGCAGAACTGACTCATCTCGTGGGCGTGGGCCTCGTGGGCCCCTGTTTTCAGAAATGTAAAAAAAAAATCTGAAAATAAGAGGCCCACAAGGGTGCGGGGGGGGGGAATGCCCGCTATGCCAGATGGCCAGTCCAGCCCTGGAGGCGAGTGAGCATGTGAAAAATGTAATTACTTATTTGCCGTTTGATTTTCCAGGTGTCGCTTCACTTTGGAGTCGCGTGGCCCAATGGTGTTGTCATTGTGTCTCTCGCAAACAGCTCATGCATCATCACACCTCTCTACACACGCACCTCTCACCTCATATCCTGTCTGTAATCTTATCTCCCATTGATTTTTTTTTAACAACTCCCCCCTTTTCCTTTTCTTCTTCGGTGTGTACTGCGTCTGTGCACGGCCAATTTTTTGCATCAAAGCATGACCTGCGCAGTCTTCCCTTCGATGCTATTGGCAGAGGTCAGTTTTAATGTAGATAGCCAGGCAGGGTTGCCAGATGAGGCTGATGATTTCCAGCCCAAAAAAGGATCAAAACCCGCCTGACGAAACCCCGCCCAATTCTATTGATTTCTATGACCAATTTTTTTTTTCTGCTAAATGCCATTTTTTACCCACAGACGGCCATCCTAAGTAGCCCAATCGGGCGGGAAACCACCCAATCTGGCAACACTGTAGCCAGGGAGCCAGTGGGCCACAGGCCTGGCAGCATAATTAGCATGGAAGGAGCTGCAGTATATATCATACGATTTAGCCACGTACTACTCTCTGACGTCGCTTCCATTTCTATACATTCATTTGCGATTCATAATTCATCATTGAAGGGATGAGGTCATGAGGACGAAATGGCGGAAACACAGTAAGTTATCTCATCAGCCAGTCCCATTACGCTCTGCATGATATTCTTAGCGAGCCCCCCTGTTATCCACAAGGGAAGGCGAAGATGCAGGGGATGGGGAGGTAGCACACACACGAACAGCAGCACTGCATGCCTCTAGAATGGCACCACAATTGCAGCGGCTGCATGGAGGTTAACATCCTTTTTTTAACGTTTTTTTTTTTTTTTTTTTTTTGGTTTTGGGGTAGATGGGGAAGGGTCGGCAAAGGACCCGGGCCGGAATCAAACCCGGGTCGGCCGTGCAGCACCGTGTTAGCGCCACGGCAGGGCTTAACGTTGTGTTTCTAACAAGTGCTGACGACATGCAAATGCACGGGAGGCTGGGAGGCGGAGGAATGAATCTATATTTTCATACACCGCTCAATCTGAATAAAAGCTCATGAGTAATGCAAAGCTACAATGGGCAACGTCAGTGTCAGGAACACCGCATTTCATTCACGCTAAAGTGAAACGAGGTGCTTGCTCAATGTGGCGCGCAAAACACAACTGAATACATAAATGCATTGTTCAGTGTCATGTAAATACACTGAATTGAACGGCCCCTTAAATCTCCTCAGCAAAGCGAGTGCCCTTATTTATCATAAACAAAATATATTATTATCTGTAAAGCAAACATCTGACAAGACCAGTGAAGAGGGTGGAACGTAATGCCAAACACATTTATTGAGCCTTTCCCGCAAAGGTTATTTTAATTTATTTGTTTTTTGCTTTTTTTCGCGAGCCAGGCCTAGTAAATGAAATACATTCTCCTCCTCCTCCTCCTCCTCTTCCTCCTCCTCCTTGTGTCACCTCATCTCGCTCTACGCCTCTGTCTCACGGTGACCCTTCTCAAGGCTTCAACAAAAAGGCTATTTCCCTTTTGATGTGACTGCCTTCCTGCCTGTCAGGGAGACAGAGTGAAATCCCAGTGGTACCCCCATATGCCAAAGAGAGGACATCCACTTAATAGAAAGAAAGCCTTCGCGGTGAATAGTCGATTTAAAGGAAGCTCGTCATATCCTACATTATAAGCTGCCAGCTCTTTAGAAACAAGCCAGAGAAGGCATACCTGCCTATCCTCACAAAAAAAAGAGAAAAAAAAGAAAGAGAAGAAAGAAAAGAAATTCCGAGGAGACATAATATTCATTGAAAGCTATTCCCCAGAGCTATTTAGCTCTCTCATTGTGTTGATTAGCGGAAGCTAATATATATGCTCGCTCGAGCGGCATGCTGGTGAAGAAGGCAGTGTGTCTTGACGTGTCCCTGAACGGCCGAGAGAGTTTTGGACGGGAGCAGCATCAGCTGGGTTGCCAGATGAGATCAGACTGACGATTTCCAGCCCAAATTGTGCTCAAAACCCGCCTGGAAGCATTAAATCCCACCCAATTTGAACTGAATTCTATTGTTTTCTATGGCCAAAAAGGTGCAGAAAAACCAACCCAAAGGCCCTTTTTTTTGCCAATTTTTACCTGGAGACGGCCTTCCTAAGCAGCCCAATTGGGCGGGAAAACGCCCGATCTGGCAACACTGAGCATCAGTATGCCTCAGCGCCTCTGTTGCTTCATTGGCAGATGCTGCACTCTCTCCAGCTGTCTAGCGAGCACTCTGGGATCATCTATTTCACATCTTCTTCCTTAACTTTTGCAGTGTATGAAACTGAGTTGTTATTGTCATGCCGGTGTGACCGCAAAGAGAGCACAGATAGAGAAGAGGTCTCCTACTCTGCCGGCCAGGTTCAAATGAAGACTGACTCGAGATAGATGGAGAGACGGGTGGACGGACAGACAAACGGGCACAGAGACGGACAGCCAGACACAGGGGGCAGGTTAGGTTGAGGCAGAGGCCAGGATGGAGGCAGAGGGGAGCAGGGGCATCCGTCACGTCTCTGGGAGAATAGGCTTTGGGTGTTTTCGCAGCCTGGTGTCAGCTGGTGAATAATTAAATTGGAAATGCATTTTTTTCCCGTCCTCCTAGCTTCCTTCCTGACGAGACAGGTGGTATTAATTTGACACAGACACAGCCCACATTTGACAGGCCTCTTCCTCACCCTCGGCTTTCATAGGGCAACCTGAAGTGGGGCACCGCAAAAGGGTGCGGGATTTCACTCAACTCGACTTGCCATTTTCATCTCTCTCTATAGATTTTTGTTCTTTTGGGAGGGGGGTTGGGGGGGGGACTGGTATTCAGTATTCTGCACACAAAACCAGATGCAGCTGGTCAAAGCAGCAGTGTTTTGTTTTATCATTTAACCAGAGGAGGTGAGTTGTAGTCTCATAATGTGCTCTGTTGCACTAGTGGAACACTACAGTAAACTACCACGCAATTACAGAACTGCAGGTAATCCATTATGAATTGACCATTGGCATTAGAAGAAACTTTTAATGGGCGCTGTGTCTTCAAAAATTTAGATTCAGCCCATAGGAGGTGAGTAGTAGAGTCATAATGTGCACTGTGACACAAATGCAGTGGTTCTCAACCTTTTTTAACAAACGCCCCCTGGACCTCATCATAAGCATCTCAATGCCCCTTTGACCTCATCATCAGCCTGCCAATGCTCCCCTTAGCATTCAAAAATACTAAAGCTCCCCAATGGAAATTAAGCACCACCTCCTCTCAGCTGTATCTTTCTCAAATTTCACTCCAAGGCCCCCCAACACCACCTGCGGGGCTGTAGAGCCCACTTTGAGAAAAACTACACTAGTGGAACACAACAGTACTAAAGTACCGCAGAATTACAGCGTTCCAGGTAGTACAATATCAAGTGACCATTGGAATTCTGATAGAAACAAAGTTTTAATAGACACTGTGTCTTCACAAATTTAAATTCATATCCCATATGAACTACACCGGTGTGGAGATGACACATTTAACTGATGTCTATTACAGTGGATGCATGCATGTACAGCAAGACACAAACCACAATATGACCAAAAACACATACAGTACATCATCACATAATATCATCCTCATAGAGATATAACAAAAAAAAAACCAAAAAAACACATTAATGGATTCTTTCTTTTTGACCAATTTAGACTTTCTATGGAGTGTACGTAGACAATAGAGGGAGGACGGAAGGGTCCAGACAATGACAGCTAATTCCCTTTTCTTCTAGAAGACAGCCCTTGGTATTACCGAGCCGCTCTTAGCCCCTCTCTTTATTCAGGTAGCTCATTGGAAACAAATTACTAATGCGCTGGAGCCTTTAATGAATATGTATATGTGCCACAGCGCACACACACTGACTACAGTGAGAGAACTGACAGCGAGAGAACACAAGGGGAGGTGAGAAGAGATGGAACGAACGATGCAAATGGCATCTGTGAGAGATAAATATGCGTTTAATGCCAACAACGCTGCATGCCAACGGCATGGGCTGTGCCAGCTGATGAAAATGGGACTAAACAAGCGTTTGGTGCTGAAATACATTCACGCTTTAACTTTTTATCAAAGAGGGCACCACTTCAGCCATCTTTACAACGGCTTGAAATGAACTACAATGAAAAACATGATGTACATTTTTACTCCGCGATGTGCTGAGATATTGATTTTTTACGAAAGCCTCCAAATGGGTTTTAACACACAGGCGCTATACTATACACAAACACATACACAGAGGAGAGGGCGAGCGAGAGAGAGAGAGTGAGAGTGAATGAGAGAGAAGAGAGAGAGAGAGAGAGAGAGAGAGAGGGAGAGGGAGAGGGAGATAGAGAGCGGAGAGAGAAAGAGAGAGAGAGAGAGAGAAAGATACGGAAAGAGAGAGAGAGAGAGAGATAGAGAGAGAGAGAGAGAGCAAAGAAGCAACAGCTTTTCATCTAGCTGAGAGAGTAAACATGGCCAAGTGGTCCACACATGTACTCAGAAGTGAATCTGTGAAATCTATCGATCCGCAGAGCAGGGAACCTTCACTACCATATGCCCTCAAACCCCTCCATTACACACACACACACACACACACACACACACACACACACACACACACACACACACACACACACACACACACACACACACACACACACACACACACACACACGCACACACACACACAACCCTCAGACCTTTTTACACCATTACCACCACTCTCACCACGCCAATAAGGCACAAATTCATTAACCCCCACCAACAGCACTTAACTGCTGCGCTGGCAACATATGTCCCCATTAATCTAACGCAGAGGAAAAGCCTCCTTGTTCAAAGTTACCCATAGAGATGCAAATTATAAGCGTGCAGGAGTATGGAAGTGCGTATGGAAGACGTGACAGTAATTGGAGGGTGAAATTTAGCTATAAGGATGCGAGGGAATGGAGGTAGGGAGAGAGAGGAAGAGCTATGGCGCCACCAGGGCCGGAATAATGAACATGGTGGACATGGCTGCAGACTAGGACCCCCCCAGCTGCTGTGGGGCCCCTGAATAAAGAGAAAAAAAAGTTTTTTTTTCAGAATTCAAACAAGACACGTTATTGAATTAATTAGTCTATTGTGTTGAACAAAGTGTCAAAGCCCTCTCCATTAGTTAGTCTCCATTAGCAAAGATTTTATCCTTCATTTCTGACTCAGAAATACAACTCTGTTTCTATTTTTTTTTCCTTTTTTGCAGAATTTTCCTTCTACTGGGGCCCATAGCAGCGATCCTGTAGCCTAGGGCCCCCCCTTGCTACTTTAATGCGTCCCTGGATGCCAGAGAGCCTTGCTGGGGTTGGAGAAGGCGACCTGTATACCATATTTCCCATGATCCCACGGCGCTGCTCTCTGCCATAGGGCTTTTGGGCAGTGTGTGATTTAATCAATGGTTTAGCCAACTGTGCGGCCCGCTGCCACCCACCGCCAACGACCCCGCAGCTGAACCGCGATACAGTCGGGCTGCGCTGCGAGGTGAAGGGGGTTGGGCGGCTAATTCGTCACGTCGGTCAAAAGGTGCCCGTCGTGGCTTTGAGCAGCTCCACTGGCTGCCTGTTAGACGCTTCACTGCAGTGAAAACCATGAATTAATGTGAAAAGGATGACACACGCTGGTCTGAGTGTGTGAGGGGTTTTATGCAGTGTTTTCCGGCGTATTGTCATGGAGTATTAGCCGGCAGAGCGGAAGCTAAGAGGGTGCTACGTGGTGGTGGGTGGGTGCGTGTGCAATCCAACTTAAATCAAGTGAGCCATACAAAAAAGGAAATGTGCTGAAAATCTGCACTTTCATTGGACTCAGCGAAAAAGATAAAAAGGAAAAGCTCCTGTTTGGATTGATTTATACGGCGAGATAAACAGTCCCAGGCAGCACTGTCACTTCATTCTTCCTCTTGTCACCAACCAGTGTGTGTCCATCCATCCATCCTGCCAAAAGGCAGAGCGTTACACTTTCACCCGCGGCTTCTACTGCGAAAAAAGATCTTTTTTTCACCCACCCCACTTTCCCTCCCTCCTTCCCTTTCTCTCTTTGTCTCTCTCTGTAAATCTGTCTCTGTCTCTCTCTCACTCCCTCTCTCTCTCTCTATTTCTCTCTCTCTATTTCTCTCTCTCTCCCTCCCCCGCTCCTCTCTGCTCATTCCCATTCTCTAATTTGTCACCACAAATCAGAGAAGAAAGCTGCAATTATTGCACTTGACTGTTGAGTCAACAAAGTCGCAGCCAAAGACTCAGCATGCGTCACGTTAGCAGCTACGCAGCACGCCACGCCACGCCACGCCACGCCACGCCACGCCACGCCACGCCACGCCACGCCACGCCACGCCACGCCACGCCACGCCACGCCACGCCAAGCACTTCCTGTGGCCTGTCTACCACGCCACAGAGGGGACCAGGATGCAAAACAAGCCCATCACAACCAATCACACCGAGGCTCAATATGGAAAATCCGCTATCACGGAAACACAGGGGGAAGTTCTGACTTCCAGTGTTGAGAGGAACGTGAAAATGTAATCATGAATTTAGAGAATTGTATTTTTAATTCAGTTCGATGAACTTTACACCCTGTGACCTCACTGTCATGGCAGAAGGAAGACAACATTTTTTTTAAATCCATTACATCTAATCACATGGAGATAATGTTTTTTTTAATTTAATTTAATTTAATTTAATGTTTATTCGACAGAGACAATGCACAACATACAGTTGAGACAGATTATAGACAGGAATTGTTAAGTAAAAAAAGAAGATTAGAAATAATACCGTAATCAAAAAAATGATAATGACATCAAAAATATGTTATGTACCTGTATATTACAGTGTATATTGCTATGTCTATTGCAGTGAATATTGCTAAAGGGTGGGTACAACCACTCAAAGTCCATTAGGTTGCTGAGTTGTATTGGTTTGGCTCATTTCAGCTTGATAGAGATTACTTGGAAATTATTAGTAAAAACATGTAAACACACTGAGATCAAAGGCAGATTTTTGTTCATGTTTTAAGATGTACCGTGTGACTAACGAGAGCTCATTAAGACCTTACACGTCATCTAATAGTGGAACAAATTCATTATGAATATTAAGAATACGTACCAAAAAAATCTGGGTCACAATATGACCGTCCGTTACGTGTGTGGTCTCACTCTTTTTTCCCCTCCTCCTGCTCAGCCAGACTTGTACTTTTCTCTGGTGATTTTTTTCCAGAAAAACACAACTCATCTGTTCTGTCAAAATGAGCTAAAAACACTAAAGAGCAGCAAACTAATTTTGTCGTGAGCAGAATGCCATATGGCGCACCTTCTCTGAGGATACACGCTTCGTCCCAGTTGCAGCTTGCCCGCCTCTCATTTCACATCTGAGCACCTCAATTATCGGGGCACCTATCTTCCCCCATTCAAATAAATGGTAAAGACATCGAGGAAGTGCAAGACTATCTACCCCCCCCCAACCCCCCCCCCCAACCACACCCTCTGCAACTGCTCAATTTGGAACAACAGTTTCCATGGAAACCATGAGTTCTTGCTTTTGCACCTGATCTTTACTGGTTAACAACTACAGATCTCATCGGTTTGTTCTCTGTGTGAGGTAAAGATTTGTCACTTGGGTTGCATTTTGAAATTGTTAGCTGCACTGCACAGCCCATACGCTACAAGAGAATGGCTTAGACATCAATTTGTTTGCTGCATTTAATGAACTTTGTAGTGCCAATAACTGGAGGAGTGCTTTTTTATACATTATTAACAAAAGCCTCCAAAAACTGCTTTGCACGAATTTCCAGAACTAGAACATACGCCATCTCCAATAGCCTATAAATGATTTATCAACTGTGAAAATATGCAATGTGACAGAAACCTCGAGTCTAGTAGGCCGTGCTTTATTTTTATCCCCACCACACTGATGACTATTTCTCAAACCCAAGGCGGGCGGGCGGGCCGTCTCCACAGCAAATTGGAGCCTAATGAAAAGAAACCGTTGTGGCATACGTGCAAACGAAACATGAAAACTATACACCAGCGTCACGGCCCGCGGCTGGGCTCTACAGTACAGCCAGGGACCAAGGAGGAGGAAGAGGAGAGGCAAGACAGAGGGAGAGAGAGTCCAAACAACGTTGGCCGTACACCTGATCACCAAAGCCCTTCCATCTGTTTAATCCAATTAGCAGGTTCACATCATATCAGGGAGAGCAGAGCGAGCTGGCAGGAAGCTTAGTGCTGCTCCTATCATCGCCATGATGCCTTAGTGAAGAAGGAAGGAAGGAAGGGAGGAAGGGAGGAAGGGAGGAAGAAGAAGAAGCGGAGGAGGGAGACTGTATCCAGTCAGTTCAGTGGCAACACCGAATCCTTTCCTTTTTTTTTCATTATTATTTTTTCCTTTGTTTCCAATCCTTGTCTCACACACCATCCACCATGCTTGTTAGCACCGGGGGAGGAAACGTCGAGGGCAGAGTTGTTTTGACTCCCCTTGGGGCCAAGAGAGAACAAATTTGGGAGCTGTGAGTGAAAAGTGTTAAAAGAAATGGAGGGAGATATAACAGCACAGGCAGGCCTGTAATAAGACTAGCTGGCTACATTGAGCTGCTGCTAGGCATACCTGGCAGTGTCTACAGAAATAAAGGAAGGAAGACAGTGTTCACGGTGTGTGTGTGTGTGTGTGTGTGTGTGTGTGTGTGTGTGTGTGTGTGTGTGTGTGTGTGTGTGTGTGTGTGTGTGTGTGTGTGTGTGTGTGTGTGTGTGTGTGTGTGTGTGTGTGTGTGTGTGTGTGTGTGTGTATGTGTGTGTGTGTGTCCTCCATAACTCTGTACTGATGTATACCACCCTGAGAGCCAGTCACTTAAAAACAGGGATACAAGAATACAAGAGTAGTATTATTTTTTGTCATATGCATTACATGCATTGAGATACTGCATTAAGTGAGACATGAATTGAACTTGCTGTTTGTCAGCCTGTACTCTGGAGAGGGGGAGCAAACTACTAAAAAGGCAGATGGGGCTGTCTAGGGCAGGGGAAGAGTATAGGTACAGAGGCGGACTTAACATTCGCCAAACCTAGGCAAATGCCTAGGGCCCCGACCAAAACTGCCCTCCATAGGGGCCCCCAACTGTCACAACAGTCGCGATAAACACACAAAAAAGTAGGCCTGATCTTAATTTGTCACTTATGTAAAGTAATCGAAGGTACAGTATACGGCATACGAGACAAAACAATACCACCCTCACTCCTTCCATGCCCATTGGTGACGTGCGTAGCCTCTTACTGCAGATTGTGTCGCCGGCGGGCCTATTCACTATTTGCTGAAAATGCTCAATTACATCATAACAACATTGCTATGACTAAGAAGAGAGCCTTAAGTAACAGATTAAGACATAGCCATTACAATTTTGGTGACAGTAAGGTTATAACATATGCGCTGTGCTAAGGGGTTAAGGAATGATTTTTGAGGGTCACATGTTTATATTTCGCCTAGGGCTTCAAAATGGCTAGATCCGCCCCTGAGTAGGTAATGGGAGTAGCTGTTGGGGAAGGAGGAGAAGAAGAGTACTGTAGCTAATGACTGTACCGGATAGGTGGTGGGGTAACTGCATTATGTGTAGTTGTGTTGGGTTTGGAGAGGTATTGGGATGGGAGTTACTGCAGAAGGTCAAAGGGGGGCAGAAAAAGGTATGAAGGCAATTAAGTGATGTGAACAAGGTGGGCAAAAGCTGAAGGAATGAGGAATGGATGATCTGATATCATTCGTCAGTGGCGTGGGGGTTTTGAGTCTTGAGGTGGGTTTAGGTTAACATGCGTTTGAAGAGCAGCATGAAAAAGACGATATCGAACAGTCTTATAGGTAAGTGCAGTTTGCTGTTAACACATTTGTATATCAAATAATGTGCACAATTAGGTTTCATGAATCATATAATACAATAGATACAGTGCAGAATTATATCAAATGGGAAACAATTTGTTTCCATAGCCATAATGAATTAAGCGTGGATTCACTGCACCTTTCCAACAGGCACTTATTGTTCAGCATTTTTGTCAAGAAATTAAACGAATCATTGGCATTTTCAGTCGGCTATTTTTCATTTAAACACGGGTGTAGCATATGCCAGGAAAAGTAATCTCTGCAAATTCAGGAATCTGAGTATATTATTTTGTCACAATAACACCACCCACGATTTTCCGAGTAGGCTGCAGTATTTCTCAGACAATGCATCATAGTCCTGGAATGTCCTCAATATTTTGTTCCTGTTTGTTTTCTTTTTTGGTAAACTAAAGACAGATACATTAAAGTGGCCGAGCTCAATTTTATCGCAATACAATTCTGTAACAAACCCAGCGATGTTACTGAGGAGCATTTATGAGGCCGGGGGGTAAATACTAACCCAACATAAAATACAGCCTCCAAATGAGCAATCAATACACATAGGCTTAGGACAGAAACAACACAATGCCCTATTACCACCCATAAAAGATGTAGTATATGTGGAAGCTCGCCCCTTAAGATCAGGTGAGCCTGTACATTACCCAAACAGCCATATTCTTTAAGCCGCACTTGATTTAAGGCTTCATACACACACACGCTCTTTAATAATATAAGTCCTGACTGATTCACAGCGTCTTGGCGACCTGCAGTGCCAATGAGAGACTATGCTTCTGACTAATTACGGGGGGAGAACATTTAATTTCAATAATCCAAAGGCTACCAGCGAAAGGTTCCCCGCCCTAGAAATGTCAGCGCAAGGAGTCGGGGAAAGCTGCCTTTCTAAAAAGGCCATGAATGTGTTTCTTCATCGACGCTCATTACTTGAGGGTACCTGCAGAGCCACGAATCTTAACAGACGCCAAAGGCACTAATTGAGGCACCTGAGGGTTGTGGAGGAAAAAAAATACGACACCTAAAGAAAGCAGCCATATAGGGTAAAGTAAAGCGACAACAACAACAACAAGTAAAAAAACGAAGTGTTTGAAAGCAAGTGACAAGAAAAGATGGAGGTGCCACAATATCGATCCGGTGTAGAGGGGTCAATTTCTCAAGCACCTCCGTTTGGTCTGTCACACCGCATCAGACGTCAGGGCTCTGAATAGCACAAAGGCACCATGTGTCATGACACGTTGAGTCTGTCACACACGCACAAGGTGTAGTGAGGTTTAGTGTTGACTTTCCTACCTGTCTACACTCTACACAAGGATTATATGAGCTTGTTTCAAGTAACCTACATCTAAACAGATATCTTTCATTCCTTTTCTTTTTCAAATGAAAAAACGTCTATATTGAAGGGTCAGGGCTGTTGCCTTGGCTTAGCACATCACCCTGACACATACAGAGCACTGAGAGAGAGAGAGAGAGAGACACACAGAGAGAGAGAGAGAGAGAGAGAGAGAGAGAGAGAGAGAGAGAGAAAGAGAGGGGGAGACTGGGGGATGGAAGGACATACTGACATACAAAAAGAGACAGCTAGAGAGGCGGAAAAGGTGGGAAGTGACTAGTTATTTCAAAGGACAGGAAGTACCCTACAGTATGTACAGAGTGGGTGCGTTCCAATATGCGACCTTGTGTCCTCCACTTGTGCTTGTGGCCTCGTAACAGGAAGTAATACGTCGTGATGACATCACTGACAACAGCATTATATTTCAATATCTCGCAAAAGCTCAATTGTAGAGCCATTTTCTCATTTTCAAACAGGATGGTAAATGAAGAAGAGTCCCCCAAAAATTGTTTGACAGTGGGGAAACTTAATTGTTTTCTCCACGGAGGCGGAGCATCAGCAAAACATGAGGCCAGAAGCCCAAGTGGAGGACGCAACGTCGCATATTGGAATGCACCCTATGACTCACACCGTACATGCCCTCGGCTTGGATCTCAATCAAGGGTCCAATCAAGACAACAGTGCCTGGCTGCCATGTTAGCCTTTCTTCAACCCTTGCAGTAGAAGACACACTACAACTCCAACATACTGTAGTCGGGGGACTGAAAGCTTTGTGCTTCATAGTCCATTCACACTAACTGTGTATGAAGCCTAGCCGAAATGTTAAATAAAGAATGCTCCATTTGCACGGAACAGGTTAGATCTTTGGTATGGTTACATATTTAACAGTAGTAATGCACTCGGGTCGACAGGAAAAATGGATCTCTGGGGACTGGGAAAAATACATTTTATTGCTTTCTTGCTGTCTGGGAACGGTTCACCTTGACCTACATTTAACTTAAAGCACCTTTAGAAATAAACTGAAGTCGCACTTCTGTTGTTTTCGGTGTTATTCCAGGTTATGTTTGCCAATTTGATGTTGCTTTGAAGACGGGCTCAGTTCTACTACGTTGGAAGATGCAGCTCTTTCTACCGCAGTGCTTTGAAAATTATATATATATATAAAAAACCAACCAAAGCAGCGTGATCATGACACATTTGCATTTCAGACACAAATTTTCTTGTCCCTTACCATGAAATAACACTGCCCCCCACCACCATTGATGGTGACATTTGTTTAAAGCTGCCGTGGCTATCTGCTTCAAAGAGAAAAAGATGTAAATAAATGTATCAAGGTTACTTGCTACAATTATCAAAGGAAGTCTGTGGCGGAAGGGAGTGCTGATGCACTAACTGGAAGGAAATTACCATTTTGTTTCTATAATCAACTTGGAGCACAGTAGGAACAAACTATAATGACCTTTCATAAAGTCACTCACATCCTGCAACAACAGGATTAGAAGTACACAACTATGAAAAGAAAGAAAGCAAGAAAGAAAGAAAGAAAGAAAGAAAGAAAGAAAGAAAGAAAGAAAGAAAGAAAGAAAGAAAGAAAGAAAGAAAGAAAGAAAGAAAGAAAGAAAGAAAGAAAGAAAGAAAGAAAAGAAAGAAAGAAGGATAGAAAGAAAGAAAAAGAAAGAAACTAATTTACAAACTACAAACTAGAAATGCACTCAGATAGTGCAAACCTACGCCAAGTAAGCTGTTTGGTAGCACATTTGACTAGTTTCTGCCGTCTTTTTGTGGAGTTAGAAACTGGAATGTCAAAATTCGCCCTGTCCCGCAATTCGATTTGCAGTCACTAGATTTGTAGCAATGCAAGCAATGGTGAAGAATCTTGGCTCCGGTTCGTGATCCGGATCACCACCAAAATTGAATCACTTGTCTCTTTCGTCATTTCCAACAACTCCACAAAGTTTCATCCAAAACCGTTCACACATTTTTGAGTTATCCTGCTGACAAACAAACAGACAAGCGGACAAACAGAGAGACAAACAGACAGACAAACCAACGCGACCGAAAACATAACCTGCAGTGCGGAGGTAGTGAGTGAGTGAGTGCGTGCGTGCGTGCGTGCGTGCGTGCGTGCGTGCGTGCGTGCGTGCGTGCGTGCGTGCGTGCGTGAGTGAGTGAATGAGTGAGTGAGTGAAAGCATGAAAGGATGCATCCATCCATCCATCAGTCAGTCAATGAATTAACCAATCCAGCTACTCCTTGTAATGTGATATAGAGAAATCCAGATTCACTACAGCCTGAATTCACTCCTGTGTGGTAAACAATAGTGAAGCTGACAGAGGGCAAAGGGGTCGCTTATCCCAGGCCCAGAGAGAAAGGGGGCCCAGAAATGGGTATTCATTACATTATATACATTGGGTGGGGGGCCCATTGTCCCGGGCCCAGCCAAAGCTGTCACCGGCCCTGGTAAGCAATCCACCATCATCATATCTCCCTGTTGCATCTTATCTCTGCGTGCCTCCGGTTACAGACAGAGGAGCAGGCGATGGCTTTTTAAAACCCATATTAGGACAGCGGTCTTACAGAAAGGTCACTGTATAGGTGCTTGTCTGGCCCATCTGCCACCCGTGAAATATATGCACGGCAAGCCCACGCCGGACTGCTGTGCATCGGATCGCTCGCTAGCTGTGAATGTGAGAGATCTGTGCTCCCGACTGCTGTCTGTGCTGTGCTGTGCTGTGCTGGCTCAGACACGCCGATGAACAATGGCTTATAATGCAAAACTGGATTCGACCCAGATGGGCCAACTGGAAAGGTAGCAAGTGGCGCAATAATATCTCCGTATTCGACTGCCAAATATCATTGGCAGACAGCGGAGTCAAAATCTGATGTGATGAAGGGCATGTTTCAGTGCTTTTCTTTAAGCGCTTGGATTTTTGTTTTATCACATGGCGTCGCCTCTTCTAAGTGTCCTCAAACATAACATACATCAGCCATTATGGCATCATGTCTCATTCATTTCCAAGTTCCAGCCTGAACACAGGAACAGCTTGTCAAATACATCTCGTGTTTATAAAATGGCTCTACATTCATCAGTGGCACACTGTTAGAGTGACTTTCATTAACTGTAGAGGCCCATCTTCAACACAATCAGTACAAAGACCTGTCTACAACAAACATTAAACATTCAAATAAAAACTATTTTCACAAATATTGTGATGTCTACACATCTGTAAAGGCAGGATAATGTACTGTGTACATTTCAGCAGAAAACCCTGCATCCCAGCTCAGAAAGGTAAATTTAACAGTCTGGATGGTTTGAAACAGCCTGGTCCAGGCACATCAATTTCCAGGTTGCGTTTTGGTAAATGAACGCCTAATAGCTTCGCAATCACAAGTTGATGCATGTAAGCTGTCATTCTCTAATGAGCCTGGTCTGACTACTAATTTAGTCAAACAGCCATGCACCAGATATCAGAACTGCCTGACAACAGAGAACAATTTATGCCACCTCAGGAGCATGCATGATAAGTATGGCAGAGACGCACACACACACACACACACACACACACACACACACACACACACACACACACACACACACACACACACACACACACACACACACACACACACACACACACACATTCACAAACGCATCCTCACCTACTCACGTCTTTGCCGTCTTAAGGATAACAGCTGCTTTGGATAACAGCAGTTAAATAAATGATGTGCAGAAACGGTCAAAAGGAATCCTTGTATGCCATTCGCCTCGTATACTGTAGCTGTCTTTGTTTTCCTCCCAGAAAGCATCTTGTGTCCACAAATGGGAGCCACAAGAGTCTGTGTGTGTGTGTGTGTGTGTGTGTGTGTGTGTGTGTGTGTGTGTGTGTGTGTGTGTGTGTGTGTGTGTGTGTGTGTGTGTGTGTGTGTGTGTGTGTGTGTGTGTGTGTGTGTGTGTGTGTGTGTGTGTATGTGTGTGTGTGTGTGAAGGCTCGGCCCACCTCATAAAGCCCCCCCAAGTGACCCCCTCATAGTGGCGCCTGTTAAGCAGAAAGTCTGGAGCCACAGAGGACAGGAGGTTGTGTGTGTGTGTGTGTGTGTGTGTGTGTGTGTGTGTGTGTGTGTGTGTGTGTGTGTGTGTGTGTGTGTGTGTGTGTGTGTGTGTGTGTGTGTGTGTGTGTGTTTGTGTGTGTGTGTGTGTGTTTGAGAGAGAGAGAGAGAGAGAGAGAGAGAGAGAGAGTGTGAGTGTGTGCGAGAGTGAGTGTGTGCAAGTGTGTGTGTGTGAGCGAGTGTGTGTGAGTGTGAGCGAGTGTGTGTGTGTGTGTGTGTGTGTGTGTGTGTGTGTGTGTGTGTGTGTGTGTGTGTGTGTGTGTGTGTGTGTGTGCGCGTGCCTGTGTGTCTGCTTGCGTGCATCGCTGCGTGCGTGCATGCGTGTGTGAGAGAAAAATCTGGAGCCAGTCAGGAAGGTGTGGAGAATAATCACCACTTTAACCGGCTCCCTGACCCCCACTGGCAGCTAGCAGGGAGCTCCCGCCGGTCCCTAATGACTTTAAACTGTTGCCTTCTCCCTGGTGCACACCTTTGAATGAGCCAACATTCAAGTCACCAGAAAAATAAAGACAGAAAGAAAGAAGACAAAAAAACACACATTGGCAGCAGTACCAAGGACAAGCTTGTGCTTGGATGCATCACCACAGTCAGTAGTGCCGTTAATGGCAACAGAGAAAACATGGACCTAAATAGCGATCGCAGTATTTTTGCTAGATTTCTTGGGACAAACCGTGGCCAAGTGGTTAAAGAGGTGGTGTTTGGATCAAGGGGTTGCAGATTCGAAGCCCACCCTTACCACTTGCTACACCTGCGTCCATGGCGGAAGTGCCCTTGAGCAAGGCACCTAACCCCACATTGTTCCAGGGGCTGCAACCAATACCCTGCACATAACTGTAAGTGGCTTCATATAAGTGTCAGCAAGGTGTAACGTAATGTAATTTCTAG
>NC_085880.1:17508527-17528527 GCF_034702125.1 Engraulis encrasicolus | reverse complement strand
AAGAAATGTGTGTGCCACTCAGTGAAGATTTAGGTGTAAACAGTGTGGCAGTCCACTAGTATGATTACATCTAAGCCTCCGTGAATGTTTGGAAAGATGACAGCACAGCACGGCTGAAATGAACAGCTAGGCAAGGGCTCTGGAGGTTTAGATGAAAGTCACGGCGAACATCCTGCAAAAGATCCTTGAAAACTCGTTCAAAGCTTCTCTAAAAAGGAGTGAAATGATTGTCTCAGAGGTCATTCGTGGGGCACCTTTAGAAAGCAGAATATTCATTATGTGTGCCGCCGTGTTTACAAAGTTCCTCTAGCACAAGTTAATAAGGTTGTTTCCACTTTGCACATGCGTTGGCTGTTATGGTTTCAGCTTTATAACTTCAGGTTTAGCAATTACATGGCAACCTGGATGTATGCCACGGTAGATTGTAAAATGCATTAAAAGCATTAAACGCATTAAAAAAAGAGTGAAGAAATAAAAAGGAGCCTGGTACAGCACCTCCTTGTCTGGAGCTTGATCTGCACAGTGCACTCGCATACTGTATACTCTGCAGAAAAAAAGCTCTGTGGATACACTGAACAGGACTGATTACATTATCTTTGTATGTACTTTGTATGGAGATTTTTGTCTGTAATGTATCTTTGTGTACCGTATGCTTGTGATACACACTAACTGCCCAGGGCCTTTTGCAATGCGTTGCAGAGCTTGAGTAAGCCACCCCTGGGGACTGGGCCCTACATGCGGCGGGGACATTTAATAAGAGGGTAATGGGGGAAACGGCTGAGATGCTGAGCACATGACATATTGGAGCCTCTTGCTAAGGGCCAGCAGCAGCACCAGCAGAGAACACACACACACACACACACACACACACACACACACACACACACACACACACACACACACACACACACACACACACACACACACACACACACACACACACACAGAAGCAGTACCGTATGCTCAGGGGGAGTGCGAGGCAGAGTGCCCCTGCTCACACCCCTGTCTAGAACACTATGCACCACAAGCAGTGCCCCACTGACAACTGTATGACTTGTACTGTACCCTATTGGAATAAATATTAAGCTGCATTGTGTGGCTTATGTAGCAGAATATGCTATGCTTTGGATTTACCGTATATAAATTGGATTGGGGAAAAAAGCCAGTGTCAGAAATTTCGGCTTTCCTGCTGTACAATAGTTGTTGTTAGGGATGCTCAGAGCCAGGGACATTGTGAAACACCAGTTCAGAAAACCAAGGGAAAAAAATCTTGTCTAAATAATTGACAGTTCACATAATGTTTTGAAACACATTCGTTAAGCTATACTTTCCCAAATAGTCCTGCAAGCATTTAATGCATTTCTATTTTACAACCCTTGATCTTACAAAGACCAACCGCTATGATAAAAAAAATACTGATGACAAAGGCTGTTGATAAAGTCATTATTATTTCAAAGGTTGTGAAAGAAAATGAAACTTTTTCTATGCAGAACAAAGCCCCAAGCGCCCCCTTGCTGCATACTCTGGACCCCTCCTGCTGTGTCTCCGTTCAACTGATGGTCCTTGGCTTTTATTTATTCCTTAAGATAAACAAGGCTTTCAAAAAATAATAAACAAAATCAAAGGCTTTCTCTGCACTGATTGCTGACCAAACAGTCTGTGCACTACTTCCTCCTAACTGTGTGTTAAGACGATTCCAAAACACCCCAAGAGACACGGGAGGATTAAAGGCCTACCCGCATGCAGAAAGAGGGCTCATTACTTATATTTTAGACAAATAATGGCAAATGAATATTTATGACGAATTTATCACCATGTTTAAATAATGCAGCGCGGGCCTCACTCGGCACACTTAGAACCTTCTATTTTTAATATTTAAACGCCATAAAGCCACTGTGTCACAGCTTACCATGATGTGAAAGGAGAATGCTGGACGCAGAGCTTTACTACTCATGACAAATGAATGGAAGGAATTCAAACATTCCCAACAACAGGCTAGAAATATTGTACGTAAACCTAAAACTAGTGGTGTGACGTTCGCGAATGAGATGATTCTTTTGAACGGCTCCCAGAAGTGAACGATGGGAACCGGATCACAGCTGGGGGAGCCACTCTATCGTTATTTCATTAAGTTAATTTCTCATTCATTTTTCATTCATTTTAAGCACGCGACCTCGGCGCGACTTCTTACATTTGGAAAAAAAACACACAATTATCTGCCTTTAAGAGTGGCAGATATGGTCTTAAGAAGCCGGAGGATAATCAGTTGTTGTTTGGACAAAATTACCGCATTATGATCCTGATCCCATCAAAGAGCCATAAATCCCATCTCTACCTAAAACACAGCACTCCCAAAACTTTAGCCTTAATAGCCTGACGATAATATTTCACCATGGCAAGGCCGTGCCAGAAACACAACACATTTTTAAACGCCGTCGTGTGAACTTGGGGAAATGTATTCCAGTGAAACGCATTAGTCACCATAATGCCATCCTCACAGCAGCGTTATGGCTGGATTTGTCAATGCGGCAGTTTACCTCGGCATTTCATTGGCCCAGCAATGGTTTGTAGGCCCAGGGAGGTATAATGGCAGCCTCTTAAACATGTGTGCGGCACGCGCGATTTAAATGTCATGGTATAACCAGAGCTATGATTGACTTCGGCAGTGCCTTGTTCCTGGAAGCAGCAGGCTTCAAACATTCCAGGTATATAAAACATCCCACATCCATGCTCCGTGACCCGTGCCCTTCCTCAGGTCCCTTCATGAGAATTTTAATAACGTCGGCCGACTGTTTGCCTGTGTGCGTGCTGCAGCTACATTATGCGATGGGTGCGGCCGGTGACGGTATCACGATGAACCCAGGCGCCAAAAAAGTATTAATAATATATTGTCATCCGCATCCGCACAGTGAAACCCGTGTGTTGTCTTAGGCCCTTGACTAGGCTGGTGGAGGGAGCTGCAGGGTGTAATCAGAAGTTGTTCATTCAGCTGTCAGAGGCATGAAAGCAGTGTTTTTGGTGCAGGGTCTGTAATCTTCTGTTTATTCTTTTACTTGCTCAATAAATTATGCATGAGTCCGTACAACCGCTGCACTATATTCAATGTATGTGTGTGTGTGCGTGTGTGCGTGTGTGTGTGTGTGTGTGTGTGTGTGTGTGTGTGTGTGTGTGTGTGTGTGTGTGTGTGTGTGTGTGTGTGTGTGTGTGTGTGTGTGCGCGTGCGCGTGTGTGTGCGCGCACACGCGCGTGTGTGTGTGCGTGTGTTTTTTGCTATGTATTGCAGGCCCTTAAAGAAATATGGTTTCCACCCCATAAATCATTGGGCGCTGACACACGTAGTGGGTATATGGGTGTAATTTCCCACATTTGCTTTGCAATCCTAGCCTGAAAAGCCAAATGAAAAGTAAAAACTAAATTATACATGCAGACTCGCTGGTCTCATTCCCTGGACAGTCGCCTGTGTTTGCACACAAAGAAGTTGGTAAATTGAAGGTAATTGTGGCAAATTACCTTCTGAAGCAGAGGTCAGGCCTTGACACAGAGCACAAGCGTTTTGTTTTTATCACGCTGCAGCTTTTTTGCTTTTGTCGTCTGTGATGACGGTGCTTTGAAGTTGAAATGGGATGTATGGCGCCTCTGATTGAGCACAGCTGCGAGAGCGCCTTTGTAGAGGCGGCCTCTTTTGTTAACACGTGTATGCTCGCACACGCACGTAACGGCGCGCCGTCAAAAGAGGTGTCACACACCTCTACTGTACCTTAGACACATCACATCAGGGACAGCAGAACACTTGGGGATTCTGTGCTTGAAACTCAGGGGGGGATCTTATGTCGCCTTGTCCCATTTTTCCCGATTCTTTAAAGCTCTACGGCACAATGGTAATGCCAATGGTATGCAAAGTGGCCAAAGTGCATGCCAATTGGAGTTAAGGTAGTTACTGCATGTGGAGTGACACAACTTGCATTGAGAGGTGGGAAGTAGAATAACACTCAGCATTTGTATATGGTGCACGAAAGACTTGAAGCCCAACTGGGAAACTACAGCTCCCATTGCCATTGTGACACAGCAATCCACAGCACACAAAGAGATTGCATTTATGCCTCACCGGTGCAAGGGGGCAGCCCCCATGGCACCCTAAAGTGAGCAGTGCGGTGGGAACGTACCATGCTCAGGGTACTCAGTCATGGAGGAGAGCACTGGTTAATTGCTACCCCCACCAACCTGGTGGGTCGGGAGTCGAACCGGCAACCTTTGGTCTACAAGTCTGAAGCCCTAGCCGCTTACCTATGCCTGCCCTCAATGAAAATAAGCTTGAACAAATATGATTGCAATGGAACACCATGGAAAATAATCAAATAGTAGCCTCTTAGTGCAGGTGGGCCCGTCGCTGTCCCCGTTCACTCACTGCAAACTACATCATAACAACATTGCCATGACATTGCATGGAGCAATGGAGCAAATTGTAAGACTTGGTCATTACAATTTTGGTGCGCGAAGGGGTTGAACAAAGAAACCCATCATAGGAAATAAATCTAAAAGAAAAACACACAACGGAATGATGAGTGAACATTAAAACAACACTGGGTAACCTGAATAACGGCCCAAATAAAGCCTGTTGTTTAAGTGTCCAAGAAGGTGTCTGGCTGAACATAAAGAAGAGTTATTTCATATTCCTTTTGGAAGCAATAACGGTGAGAGCTTGACTGCACGTTGATTTAACATTAGACAGAGATAAACACAACAAAAGGCTCACCGGTGGACCATAAAGCTCTTGATGGACTTAAAGGGTCACAAAATAATAGATGTGGACTGAGGAGTAGATCATTCACAGCCTTGAAAACAAACACTAAAATCATGAAATCAATCATGGATCTTGTAGTGTTTATGGCATCTGAGGAAAGCATCATGGACAGGTAGCTGTAGTTGGAACCACCGTAACGTAGCCCGTTTACTTCATTCTGCCTCGAGCCAACTCTGAACATACAATACATTCACATACGTCTACGTAAGGTCAGGACGTCATCAAGTAATGTGTACGCCACGGTATCTAACTAGGGACAATTACATACTCATGCAACAGATCTCCTCTGGGAGTGTGAGTTCATTGGCTCTCGTACATGCACAATGTGGCCAATTTGCTTGGTCTTCGTTGACTTTAATCCATGTAGTGGTGATTGGCTCATTTCTACATTCCATCTGCTCACTCTGAGAACTATAAGCTCAATCTCAAGATGGACAAGTAAAAAAACATTTGCAAACAGTTAAGGGCAAAGTACAGAAACATGTGGTACTCCATGTAGGATACTACCTAAACAGATAGCATGAGCATAAGTCATGAGTCTTTCGTTCGATTAATAAAGAGCTAGACCATAGACGGATATTGATACAATAGTACAACTGTTCAAGAACAGTCGAAAAAACACAGGAGCACTAAAGTCATTGGTAGGGCGTCAGACTTAGAGCTCAAAGGTTGCCAGTTCAACTCACGACCTGCCAGGTTGGTGGGGGGAACCAGTGCTCTCCTCCATCTTCCTCCATTACTGAGGTACCCTGAGCATGGTACCGTTCCGCCACACTGCTCACTTGGGGAGCCATTGAGGCTCACTTGCACAGGATTGCAGCCTTTCATTGTGTGCAGTGTGCACTTGTGTGTTGTGTGACAATGACTGTTTCTCAAAGTGTAGTACTCGGCCTTGGTGTCAGCCTTCGTAGCCATACACTCAGAAGACGAGGCTCAAAGCCTCACAAGCATCTCAAACAATGGAAGAGTGAAGGTGAATGTCATAGCAGTTATGTTTTGCGGCCACTACTCCACAAGACATATGGGGTGTGTTCCAATATGCGACCTTGCGTCCTCCACTTGTGTTTGTGGACTCCCCCCGCCTCCTGTCCCCTCCTCCGTGGAGAAAACAATAGTTTCCCAGCTGTCAGCCTAGTCACAACTTTTGGGGGACTGTTTTTCATTCACCATCCCAATTGCAAATGAGAAAATGACTTTACAATTGAGCTTTTGCAAGATATTGAAATATAACATCTTATATAAGCTGTTGTCAGTGATGTCATCATGACATATTACTTCCTGGTACGAGGCCACAAGCACAAGTGGAGGAAGCAAGGTCGCATATTGGAACGCACCCATGTTTTCAACTGATTTTAAATTGTACTTGGCGAGCCGTGATGACGTGGAATCCTTGAGAAACGGGCGTCACTCATACTAGCAAGGCAAGGACACTTCACATTGGGAAGTGCCCAATGACAATGGGAATTGGAGTTTCCTAGATAGGCTTTGACTTTTTTCACTTTCACTAAATGATCAACTTCAAACAACCCTGGCAGACTGTTACAAAACTCTGATGTTCTCAAACACTTCAGACATTGGACTAGTTCATTAGTATGACAATGTAAAATATTCAAAAGCACTTTAGAATGTGACAAAAGAACTATGTGAACCACAGGAACATCTGCACATACTGTAGGAGGCAATGAGATTTGTAAAGGAGCAAAGGAGTCCTCCCTACACACATAATTATGAATCAAGATGTCAAATTCTATGATTTTAGGTAAAATACACATACGCTGCTACACTATTAACCAAGCAAAGGAGTCCGCCATAGACACATTATTAGACACCAATCAAAGGCTGTTATTCTACTAATCTAAATTGAAATGTCAAATCCTACCATTTTAAGTAAAATACACATTAACTACAAAAATAAGAAAGTGATCTTTTGTGTGCTCCTATCTAGAAATATGTTATAATAAGGCTGCATGTCATTGATATTCTGATGGAATTGTGAATGATATGGATGATACAGAATATTAAGTTAAATGACTGCTTGTGAAGTGCTATGAAATACGCATAAAACCAGACTATTTAGCATTGACAGAGGTCAGTATTTTTGAGTGGTCATTATACAAAAATTCTTAACAATGCCAATCAAGCAGGAGGTTCGTCAACGTTCTAAACAGCAACATAATGAAAATATTTAACCCCTTAATTTTGCTATTAGCACTGCTATGGGGTTTCATAGACAATCACATTGGTATGGAATGACAATTCAACTACTGCAAAGGTAGCCAGGAATAGAAATGCCCATGCACTTCTCAGGAAAGGAGAATCTCATTGGAGCAGAAATGGATCTCGAAAAGACATGGCCTGAGGGGACTACAGATTCATGTGATGAAAAGGGTGGGGAAAAAATGATACGATGGCAGTAAACATGGCTTGCTATGACGCACTCATTTTGTGTCAGACATGACCGCATAAAATTCAAGGAGTTCAGGATGAAAGACTGAATGGACATGACATGGACTGGACATGAACTAAATGCATCTTTATGATAAGAATGAGGCTGATGGTCTTTTGGCTGATGGTCCCTATGTTCTCTCTACTCTCTACTACTGGTTCTAATCTATACCCAGGAAGCATCCAATGGCATACTACCATACAGTAGGCATATTGCTGCACTGTTTTATTATTGAAGCTACGGCTTCTTTCTCATCATTGCACTGGCAGAAATGTCACAAAATGTTAAATATTTGATAAATATATGACTATATTTCCCATCACTGCTTTACACATATACTTGAAAAATTAATTTGACATGCGATGCGACCCCCTCCTAGAACCCTCTCTAACACATTTCTCTATCCACCCTCAAGGCAGCAGTGAGGAGATGAGATAGATTGGCAAACTAAAAATATGGCACCGCAAGAGAAAAGTCACTTACCTATATTAAATGTTAGCTGCAACGTTTGAGTCATACTACAGACCAACAACAGGGGAGGCAACACATATACTGTACACACTACCCTTTAGGCATCATCCAGGCAGCGTACGGTAGCAGCACTCTCATTGTTGGAGTCGGGGGTGGGTGGGGGTGGCAGGGAGGATGCACATCCACCACCACCACCACCACACCGCATACAGGCAGGCAGCCCTCAACGGGGCTGTACTGGGAGTCGAAAAATATAACAGCCCAGGCATTTTCAGCCAAGACATTGAGACAATGAATGAAGCCCATAACAACATTTGTAGCCATCTATTACGAGCTATGCTTGACCACAGCATCCAAAAATGAATATTTGCTGTACAGTATATCTGACTCAGAGAGGTCAGCTGCAGTGGCATGAGGACTGATAACCACTACCCTAAAGACTGGACCAGGCCAAAATCATCAACAGTCCGCACCGGGCAAATGCCCTGTATGCCTTATGGCCAATCCAGCCATGCCTCCTCTCCACTCCACTCCACTCCACTCCGCTCCCATTGCTGGGGATTGAGGGACAGAGCAGGGCAGGCGGAGGGAAGAGGGAAGCGGGCCGGCCGGCCAGCCAGTAAAAAGCGGTGAACAATAGGCCTGAGGATAATGAGGGGTGACTACTGAGTGACTTGACTGGGATCCAAAGTGAATAAAAGGCCGAGCCGTGCGGTGCTGCCGCAGTGCTGCCATGCTTTACGACATCTGCTGCCATATTAAAGGAGACTCGCTCGCATCCTTGGCCCGCCCCCAGAGCTACGAGCCGCACTCTGCTGTAGCAAGACAAGACCACCTTTTTTTATTTCATTGCACAGTTTTACTTTTTTTCTTTAACACGACTTATAGTAGAGGACATCGATGCTTTTTAGGCTGGGGTTAGTTTGTATAATGTGCTCCTCAACAAGGTCACGGTCTTTATTGCTAAGGAATACAAAAGTAGAATTCTACTCGTACGTAATAAAGCAATATTCCTACAGACATGTAGTAGAAGGCCGTCCTAATTGAATTTCTCCATATGCCACACTTGGGTTCGAGGGCTCGGATCATTCACAGCATCTCCTAAAACATGTGGCTGAAATGCTGTGGTATTGTACAGTATGATACTGTTATCAGCCATGGCAGGTTTGCATCAGCTGCGGCCCAACTCTACTCTACTCTCAGCTCTACATGTGGGCTTCTCTCTTCCCCCGCACCACAGTTCACTTAAGGGATGATGGTGGTGAGGACGCCTCCACCGCCCGCCGCTTTTACATATATTTAAAGTAGATTATCGTCCATGGGAGGCACACAGACGTATTGCATGCAATCATGCTAATGCCTACACATCCACTAGCTCTGACAAAGGGAGACGGGACGGACACTGGCAGGGCCGGGGCTATAGGGATGGCGAGCAGGGCATTTGCCCCTGGGCCCAGGGCACCCTTGCATTGGTGGTGGTGGGGGCCCAATTGTGATCTTGTCAGGTCATATAGGGTGCCCGATAAGTGTTTTGCCCTAGGGCCACACTGGCCTGTTCCCATCGGAGCCAATGGCCCAGTGGGAAGTGTGTTGCTGGTCTATTTGACTTTATTAACACTAGTGCTCGTCATTACTCAGTTATCCTCCTCCTTCCTCCTCCTCCTCCTCCTCTTCCTACTCATCTTTCTCCCAGGACCCACAGGCACAGTAGATCAGAGAGGACCGTGTGCCACAATGCTCTCTCCTGTCTTCTCTCTCTCAAACATGCTGAAGTACGTAAGCACTGCAGAGGCCTTATTTTCTGGAAAGCAGCATCTGGCGAGTTCGGCTGGGGGATGGCGAATATAAATATATAATAATAAAACCCTTATAATCGCCTATGGCAGTCTCACAGAGAGTGTCACATAATGAGACAAACGCCTCAAGATGTTCCCCATTCGCTTGAGCCAGGCTCATGTGTGACTAATCTAAGTGGGACAATTTGGCAAAGGCTGGATCTAATTCCACATGAACTGTCAGAATGCTTCGGATATGGATAAATCGCGCTACACAGAAAGCACCGAATGGCTTCACCACAGCAGCCCATGCCAAGTCAGGAGAATCAGGACGGCTCCTTGCGCAACACTTTTAATGCATCACATCCTGGGCTGTGTGTGTGGGAAAACCTGAGGTCAGCCACAAGACTAACGCCGCCCGAAAATGTAATAAATAATACCCATGCAGCGCGACTATTGGAGTGAGCACAATACAAGCCAATTCATGTTCAGCCTGATACTGTGCATAAGGTTAACAGTCCATTTTACATACCCTACCACCACTCCCTTCACACGACAATGGTTTAGTTCTAGTAGCCCTGCCATTTGTGAATGCCATTAATACGTAGTACAGTACATACATAAAATACTGCATCTGTGCATGTAGCAGAGTAGGCATGAATCTGTAATGGACGAAATAATTCATCGCATGTCTGTCTGTCTGTGTGGTATGTGTGAGTGGTAAGTGACTAAGTTGACGAGCAGAATGAAACTGTCAAAGAGCATGTTGGCATGCATGCATGCAAGACTACAGCCATGAGTACTGTACATCACAACACACTGGGCCGAAACACGGATGGGCAACTGAGCCTCTGTCGCTCTTTTGACATATGAAATAAATACATATTTTGTATATTCTTGAGGAACAAGAACACCCTTTTTTTTTTTTACTTTGGTTGAGTTGAGCGTGTTACACCCCTTAGTTTGACTCATTTGATGTATACCACAGCCTTTAGGACCATGTAGAAAACCACCACTACCAAATTGCCATTAATGTCAATGAATGGAATGACTCTATCAGAGAGCAATGAATGGGTTAATTAGCAGGAAAAGGCAAGGTTACTTTGACAACATATGCATATCCACATCAAAGCAGACCAAGCTAGCAAAGCATTCATGAAAGCTATCTTAGAAACCATTTTCTTTCAAAAGAAGCGATATATGTTTTTTTTTCTATTTCCATTTCTCAGGCTTTTTCCACCGCCACATAATCCAGCATTATGGATTCAGCCTTTCAGCGCTGCATTAAAGAGAAATGCACATAACAAGGTTTCCGGAATTATTTCACGTTGTATTTGATCGACAGATCAAAACAAAACCCCCCAAAAAACCATCCCACTGGGCTACCATGGGCAACGTGTGGCTGCGACAATGTCAGCTGAGTCTTCATTGGCCAGGCAGGATACGAGAGCGAGAGCGAGTGTGAGCTGAATGGTGGCGGTGATTTAAAAAAGGAAGGACATGATGGTATTTTCCTTTACACCCAGTCGTGGTCTACCGGTGTGTGTGTGTGTGTGTGTGTGTGTGTGTGTGTGTGTGTGTGTGTGTGTGTGTGTGTGTGTGTGTGTGTGTGTGTGTGTGTGTGTGTGTGCGCTTTCCTTTAAACCCAGTCGAGGTCTACCAGTGTGTGTGTGTGTGTGTGTGTGTGTGTGTGTGTGTGTGTGTGTGTGTGTGTGTGCGTGCGTGTGCGCATGTGTGTGTATGTGTGCTTTCTTTTAAATCCAGTCGTGATCTACCGGTTATACAGATGATAAGGGATTTAGACTCTAACACACACACACACACGCACACACACACACACACACACACACATACTTTTTTTTAGTCCCTCTCCCTTATTTGATGTCAAAAGCGTGCATGCACGCACACACACACACACACACACACACACATTCACACTCACACCCACACACACACAAACGCCATAAATAAATAAAAACAGATATTTGTACACACAGGCAACTTAATTTATGCTGTTTCATTCCAAGTATTAAAACAAATCCAAATGTACACTGCATAATTACAAAAAGCACTTAATTCTCTCCAGTTCTGATATCCAGCCAGAAGGGAGATATACTACCGCTACAAAAGCATGACTTAACCACTTGCCAACAGCTCTCCTGGGGTGCATTTCTGTAAAGCCTAGTTGCTAACTATGTTAGCTACTTTGTTGGTTGCAAAGCAAATTTCCCATTGGCAACTACCAAAGTTGCTAAGTGCTAACAACTACGCTTTCCAGAAATGCATCCCTGGTAAATAGGCCTCTCCTCTGTCTCTGTATTCACCGTAAGAGACATGATCCTCAGTGGACCGGACGCCATCAGTACTAGGAGAAGGCAGATGTGTGCTCTGCACATCCAATTTACAAGCCAAGGAAGACATTGCTTCATTAGGTAGGCTACCCAATGCCAACAACATCAAAACTCTAAAATAATAATAATAGTGATGATGATTAAGCAAATGCTCATTTACATCTTCAGGCTTTGCAAAAGAAGAAGCCTTCTGAGACAACAAGCCAGTTCCCCTAATAGTTTATGTTTCCATCTCGTCTGATCTGAAAGGACAAGTGTCCTGGAGGAGTGTACCAAAGTGGAAAAGAGAGAGAGGTTGCCAGGGATTGCTTCTTTTCTGTTTTATTATATATTTATGTTTCAATATAACTCTCTTATTTCATTATTTTTTTGTCTTCAGCAGTGTAAGGATTAAATCAACGTGTCCTCATACATCCTGATTTTACCACTGCATTGCTCTATCATCCTAACTTTTAGAAAGCATTGAGTCCTGTTTCTAGGCTTTGGATCAGGTGATTATCTGTATAACACGGCCTTGTTGGATCATTGAACCAGAATATCACTGCTAAGGGAGGGAAACACTACCCCCTTCAAAGCCACAGAGTCTAGTAGCCTAACAGTACATTCATGTGGGATTGGCAGTCACCATCTTAAATCCCTTGCAAAATGAATATCTGCCTTTTTTAAATACCTTCAAAAGGCTTTCTCTGCCTTTAAAAAACAAGATTACAGTCAGTGTGATATTCAGAATTTAATCTTCACCTTCTTGGTATATGGACTCGGTTCCTTTGCTGTTACTGAGGGAATGGGTTTTCAGAATAGGCCTATTTTACTACGCACGTTTGTAGAGAAAATCAAGCTATGTGTTTTCTAAAATCAAGAGTTTGTGTTTAGGAATGAGAGTTGTACATGCTCACAGTTTTAGAGCATCTTGTCTTAACTGGCACATGACTAGACCTTCTGAAAGCCCCTTCAGACAATAAAAGTAGAATTTCTCCATCTTGTTTCTGACACAGATTCTCGTTTTTTCCATGGTGGATTCAGGATAAGGACCCTGTGGTTAAATGAATGCGTAAGTGAAACAATAATTATATGATATCTAGGCTATATCATGTGGTCCTATGAAGGATCCAACTGAAAGAACCAAAAAATGGATGGCTACATAAGGCCTTCCATCTTAGAACAGAAATGTTCAGGTTCTGTATGTGTTGTATAAAAAATGTAGGCTATTGCTTACCTAATTCTGTAATTTGCAGCTCTTCTTCGCCTATGCTGTGGCTGTGACACGGCCTCATAATTGAGTGCTGTGCAATAAGCTTCCTGACCTCTCCCAGAAAAGACCCACACATGATAAATGCGTTATAACACAAGAGCTAAAAACTGAGCTATGGCACACGGCAGATAACACAACTGTATTTCTTCTCCAGCCTAAGAACCCGTCATTTCTTTGTGAGATGATGTAGAGAGAGAAAGAGATGAGCTGCACTGGGAGCTTTATGGCAGCTTGTGCGAATCAGCCTCTTTGCTGCTTGCTTTTCCACCAGCTCCATCTCTGCTGTAGACCTGTGCCAAATACCATGCTTAAGATTTTTATATGCATTATGTGGCACATTGTCGGTTTATCAAACACCTCTGAACACTGCATGTGCTGATAGAAAATAGGCCTGTGGGCCTCCTCCAAGTAATTAGTGAGGCTTCAATTAAACGCATTAAGACGTTGAAAATAAATGGACAGTGCGATTATCTTTTTTTCTGCTGGGAATTGTCATTTTCCCTTAAGGATATGAACAATGCTGACTGATATTTTAACCCATATGGAAAAGCTGTCCTAGGAAAACAGTCTGAGCTCATCCCATGGCATTTACCCATTCTTCGAATTGCATTAAGTCACTTGTATCTACCTATTTTTGATTGAATCAAGGCACATGTGTGGCTTTCTATTCAAAGTGGTGCCGTAATTTGTTTTAATAACTAGCCTACAATAGGCCTAAATGAATACAGTGTCTGTCTGGTTGCGATGTAGCTGAGGTTTGACGTCATCTCTCCTCTTGGATGGGACCTAGTCCTCTGAAGGAAAGCGACCTAGCCATGCTTTGGGCTACGTGGGAGGGGAGAGGGTACAAAAGGGGATATCCAGACATCACAGTATACGTGCGTCGTTAATAAAATACATCACATCAATCAGTAGACCGTTTTTTTTAGCTCTACCAACAAATGGTGTGTGTACTCACCCTCCTTCAATGGCCTTTTCACTTCAGCGCTCAAATTGCACACCTGTGCAGTTCGCAGTTGCGGGGTGAGGCATCCCTCCGTTTGGGGATTTAAAGGCAATACCACATTGTTGAGTAAGAGCATATTGTCGGGATCTCCATCGCCTAAATGCTGAGGACAGGTGCATTTTGTAATAACCATTCCACACGTTTCCACAGTCATCAGCTCTGACTTCAAGCAGTTTTCCATCCATGAACAGAGGACCTGACAGCCAAACTGGCTTGGGCTCGCTTTATTCATAACCAAAAACTCGACCATGGACTTGAGATCTTCATCCGGTTTCTTCGGTGTCAATCCATTGAAATCGTAAGGGAAAACCCGCCGAAGTTGAACAAAATTCTTGTCGTACTGCAAAAACACATAGGCGAGCTTGGAATCGCAAAGGTATACTATGGACTCGTTGCTCCGCAGTAGCTCGTTGATCTTCTCGTGAGAAAAATGATCAAACTGATAAGCCATCAAAGAGAATTCCGAGCAGCTCAAGTCTCGTTTGTAAAGTTTAAGGTAGATGCTGTATTTGGTTGGGTCGGGGTTTTCCAACGTCCAAGTACAGTTTGTATAGTTCTTCGGAAACATCTCTGAGACCGAAAAAGATCCATATATGACTCCCTTCACCAGAGTGGAACACCAGTAGTCTTGGGCACCAGTTAATCCAAACATAACCAGGAGATAGGTGGAAAATATATAAATCAACAGGTTACGAATAGCCTTCATCCTATGTCATTTGGCCTGCAAGAGACAAACACAAACACAAAACAAGTCACACCAAGGACCAAATAGCTGGTAAGATTACTTTAAAAATAATTTTGATAATTGAAAACAAATTTACAACAACCTATGCGAATCGTCATATATTTGTTGGTATATTTATTTTGGATAACCAGCAAAGATGGCCTATAGCAGTGTAATGACTTGCTATCATCATTTGGTCTATTCGCTGTGAATGAAACACACTTCGGATAAACATTGCCACCTTGTGGTCCTATAAATCGCAGATAACATTTTTTGCAACTCCATCCATAAGAGATAGGAGCATCTTCTAGTTTCCCTTTACCAAATTATTGTCACAGTCAAAATTATTTGGCAATTTTGTAGATTGGGGCATGGCAAACAAAGCCTTTGACTCCCCACACAGGGCTTTGTTTGGCTGGTACCATACCCATCGCAACCTATATCGACGATGAAAATGCTTCCATGTTATTAAGCATTAGGCTTACATTGAAAAATGAGCTCGTTGGTCTCATGCTGTATAATGAAACACTCCTTTTGACCAATAATAGATAGGTGTTTCAGTTTCACCACAAATACCCTCAGTCTTTAACCGCGAGAGCTATTTAAGAAGCAATACATCATTCTGACTTTGGCTGCCATATCATCACCACCGTCAGATTGACTGCGGGAGACTTCAACCTAAACCTCTTTCATGAACTATCGTCGTAGGAGGTTTGTTAGCAGAACAAGGACCGACGTCAAGACCCGAAAATGTCATAGCCCCAACAGTCAATTCAACAGTCGTCGGTCCAACAGAAACGAGCGACAAAATGAAATGGCACGCGAACAAGACGTCTTCTGTTAACGAAAGACTCGAGGTCAAAACAGTCAGTTGCTTTATTGTGCATGTTTGGCATTACTCTCATGACAGTCGCTGTCACGCAATCAAAAGCTCGCTTGTAATGCTCGTTACTTCTGTAATTCGTCAGACCCATGCAGTCGGTCCATCTCCATCAACAAGACAGAGAGAGAGAGAGAGAGAGAGAGAGAGAGAGAGAGAGAGAGAGAGAGAGAGAGAGAGAGAGAGAGAGAGAGAGAGAGAGAGAGAGCAGGGAAAAAATGTTAGTCGATGTCCTGATTGCATTAATCCTGTAGGCAATGCAGCTGTGCGCGGTGTCACAGTGGTGAAGAGGCGTTGAAATGTAGTGAAAAGATGGTGTCTAGAGAATCGGCGTATTTTCTTAAAACGCAGATTGGGAATTTTACGCATGAACATTTCTTGGTCGTATTCGCTCCATAAGGAAAATATAACGACATTTTGATGCAGAGGGCGCGTAGTCTATTGTGTAAGAGCAGTTTCTACAGGACGAAAGGACTCTATAACGTGAATTCACTTCGGCGAATAGGCTGCATCAGATGCGTTATCGCCTTATTCCTCGCACGGAATGGATTAAATAGGCTACCGCTATTCGTGGCATGCAGCAATGTGGCTGTTCAGTCCGATAGTCAAATAACGAGTTGATGGGGTAGGGTATATTTAGGGGTCTAAAATGAAGGTGCTTGTAGGTTCTTGAATCCAAGTTTTGATAACAATTACATGGATATACATAGTCACGGCTATAGACTAAGATTTCATCAGACACAGACGGCGCCAAAACTCATTTTACATATTTCCCCCCCGAAAATGGGAATCATGCCTGAACTTCGTTTTCACCGCGGTGTACCCGCTAACAAGTCAATAATAAAACACCCTTCATATAGACCACACACCGCATATTCATTCTTGACAACTGGGTTCTGTGGCATCTCCATCATCAACATGTAACTTTGATTTCAGATGCGTCTAAGGGGTGATACAGCACGGCTGAGATCATGTCTATTGCAATCCCCATTCCCATGTACTATGTACAGAGATGGCAGTCTCTATAATAATAATAATAGTAATAATAATAATACAAATAATATTAATATTAATAACAAATAATAATAATAATAATACTCACCGTACACTCCGAAAGCTATGGCTATTTTTCCCACATACTTGTCCACATCCTTTAGAAATAACAAAATGCGCTGGCTTCTCGCAAATCAATACTTCCCATTGCCAACGAAAGAAGTCCAGCGCAACAAGATGGTCAAACAGCAAAAAATGCGTTAGTTTTCGGTCTGGCTCATCTCCCGTCGTTTCCTCCACCTAAACGGCACCCACCGAGAGCGAAAGAGCGCAAATGGAAATAGCCTGTTCTAACGAGGTAACGGAACAATCCACCACACCAGATTTATGCCAGGGTACCTCGATGAATCGCCTGCTCTTGTCCTGGCTTTCTCCACAGACGGCAGCAGGTAGACAAAAATCCTTACCGGGGCGACAGGGAGATGTTCAGATCCTGACTTAGCATTGAGTGAGATGGAAAGCGCTTTCTCGCCTGCTCGCTCTCAGAGCTCCAGCACTGGGGCTGCAATATCACGTCACAGCCACTAAGAGAAAGCACGTATGGACGTCTCCCACTGCATCTGGCACCCCTTTCCCACCCTTTCGCACTTACATAGCACTCATTTCATTTCAAATCAAGGTAGAGGGATGTTCCTCTTGAACGGACCCAATTCACTCATAGGAACAACACGAATTTGCCGAAACAGCCATTCACTCTGGCCCGCTTGCACTGCGTTGGATTAAAATGGTACTTGCAGCAAATGCGCGCAGCGATGTCGTTGCACAGGGAGAGGAACGCGCCGGTTTTGGTTTAGTCGTGGGACATCCAAGTGGAGCTACCGATAAGAATCTCAATGTGGGGTCTCAAGAAGTCGCTTTAGGTAGCTGAGGCAGCCACAATTCAAGTTAAACAATGCTAGAATATGTGCAGGTTTCTTCACACTGATGTGAATTCACCCACCATCACTTTTGAAGAGGGTCTCCGTTGTCAGGTGCGGCAAATACGCTCAAGAATGCGCAGTAGTTGACAGGTTTTCAATATTCTGGACTACATTTCATTACTACATCGCCTAAAATGATCATCAAAACAATGGGCTAACACACACTTAATGAAAGTAATTGCAGGCTGATTTACGTTTACCATTGGCACCTGAGTGGGAGGTTTACCTAGCTTGATTTATTGTCAGTCAATCTATAGATTGGGGAAGTTTGCCATTAACAAAAGACACAAAAACACGTTCTGTCTCTTCCCCATTAAGAACTATCACGCCCTGTTTATTAAGGCACTAAATATGGGCACCATGTGCACATTGCATTAGCGTTGCAGCATACGAGACGATGAGTTGAACTCAGTAGTGCTACAACTAAAAGAAGACAACCAAAGAGGAACTGGAACTTCCTTGAAAGGGGAACCGCGTGGACCGGGACCATGGATCCACTGCTGCCCGGAATATATTTGGTGAGTCAATGCAGATGTCACTGCAGTGAAAACTGTGGAATGTTCCTGATTTAATTCCCCATGTTGAATTTTGGGATGCATACGATAACTTTTTGTATTTTTTTTTTTTAGAAATGCACCTTGCTCCTTCTGTTGTGAAACAATTACCTTGTTGAAATAGATAGTGGCATGTTGCATGTGGTGCTACATTTTCCACAAAGTGCTGAATTGGGTTACTTTGACCTCCGAGCTCCATAACGCAGAAGGAAATGACGTTGCTAGGCACAATTTCAGGTAATAAAAGCTGTGAAACATGAATATTGGATTGAAAAAAATAAATGAATAAAAAAACAAATAAAAATATCAGTTCTACTAAAATTGAAAATGTAGACTTACATATAGGCTAGTCTACTGGCTTGAGGGAGTTAGAGAGAGACTTGTGTAACATTTTCTGTTCATTGGAACCATTTGTATATTATCCATTTCTAAGGACAATGCCTTACACAGAGCCATACTGTACAATGCAAAGCCCTCATCAATGGGCCTTTACGCATTTCTAAGACTAATATTGACATGCTGTACAAGAAAGGTCAGGAGTCCGCTGGTCCAAACAGCGTCAAACAAAGGGACACAGTGCTGCTGCTGTTCTCTTCAAGTTCATGCAGACTTGTAATTGGCTCAGATTGTATGCAGCTGACTGAATTGTCCGTCATGTACAGTAATACAGTATTCCTTGCCTCATGCTGTCCTCTTGGCATTGGCGTGTGCATGACTTGGCACATGTGTCAGCCATTCAATGCCATAATGTGCTTAGGTACACCTGCTGTGGCCCACAGTCGCTCTGTTTCGCATACACGGGTTGAATTATACAGTATAAACAGAGAGCATAGAAGAGTAATCTTACCATCTCTGGCATAAGAGCTGGAATGTAGTAGCTGTCTGTTTATATTTTATTTGGCAGGGATGACGCAGTGCATGTTATTACAAACATAAAATGGCAAGGCCATGACAACTTGTAGATGTGAGTACATGTAAGGTTTATAACCAGATGGCTAATTTGCAACCTCAGTTCCTGATCAGGATACCTACCTTTTCTAATAAAAAAGAACAATAGAAACATCGCAATACATAGAAATATACAGTACACTATAGGCCCGTTTCCTTATTGCCTTTGTTGGCCCCAGTGTTGTCAGATGGAAAATGCTGTACCAAAACCTGAAAATTATTGTTTTTGGGGGCTTTTTTGGGGGACATTATCGTACAAGACCCAAATTGCCGTTTCAAGGCATCTAAATGAACTGAATGACAACTCTGAAATTATGGTACATCATGTTTTTTTGATCGGACAAAATGGACAAAATGATGGTACAAATACGATAGTTATTGCACATCTGGCAACACTGTTTGGCCCTCTTCTGAATGGGGAGTGTCAGCACCTTTGCCACCTACTAGTCCGGTTTACTGCAGCAAGGAGCGGAGTGCCATGAGTGTTCTCCTGTGCCATTGGTCTGTCAAAGAACCATTGTCAATGTCACGGCGGCCAGGCAACTGCACGTGCATGAGCATGCGTGCAGACACACACACATGCATGCTTCCACGCACTCTCACAAACACACACACACACACACAAGCACAGAGTCAGACGTACATGCAAATGCATGCATGCATGCACACACACCAACACCCACACCCACACACACACACACACACACACACACACACACACACACACACACACACACACACACACACAGGCTGTTGTCCACAGCATTTTTTAAGCGTATGGCAAATTGCATAAAAATAATAACAAATATTTGTAATACT
>NC_085880.1:17473527-17503527 GCF_034702125.1 Engraulis encrasicolus | reverse complement strand
GCTTTTGGCTTATGGCATTTGTTAGCTACATCTTGTGCCTTGCTTTGTGAGCTAGTCAGTAACAGCACATGTTACATTGCTTGCTCCATTGTGCACTTGAAGTAGATGGTATGGTTATATTTTAAACTTCATTAAGGAAAATATTTTGTATTAGTCCCCACTAGATTGTGTTCATACATGCTCAGCTGAAATTTCTCTCACATTGTGGTGCAGTACAGCATAGACTGATATGTCAAATATAGACATTTTACATGTTTTCAGCAACTTCAAACATTATCTTAAGAGAGCAGTGTGGCAAACTGATGCCAGGCGCAGGGTGTTTCAGTCATGGTGGAGGATGGGAGGTGCTTAATTACTCTTTAGTAGGGTGCTCCCCGAAACTGCTTTACTCTTTATAGTGTTAGCTTAACACTATAAATCTAACACCAGTGTTTAACACTGATCTGGAGCAGGACCAAATAGACACTAGAACAGTGTTAATTTTAACTCTTTAAGTGTTATTTTAACACTACACAATTTACTGTGTATAAAATTAAATGTGATATTACGCTTCAGGAATTCAAAGGAAGCCACCACCACCTCATTTTAAGGGATATAGTTTTGGGCACAATCAGGCTTTCTCTGCCTAATACTGTCTAATAGTCTCAGAAATGACATTTAGATTTACATTTTTTTAACGTTACATAATACACCTTTTATCCTCTGCGATAATAGAATGAACGCCACAGCTTTCGGTGACTATTGTAATACAGTGACTGACACATACAAAAGGAGCCCTGGAAAAACATGAAATGGAAAAGAAATTGAGTTTGCATTCATAAATGAAAGTCATTATGAGACAGAAAAGGTTTTTTTTTGCATTGAATAATTGTCATTAGTGTCATAATGGGATGAAAGCGAGATGGGAGCTATTATTTTATAAATTGACATAAATTTGCATTTGAAATGCCCAGAAATGTTAATTTTAATTAGATAAATATGTATTTATTATTGGACACAAACTAAAGGGTTATTACTATGATTGGTAGCCAAGATTCCTGTCTGGCAATTCCACTGTTACTTGAATAGATCTGTTACTTAGTGCAGGGCTAAAGAACAGAGAACAGAGTCATGAACAGAATAATCATACCACACATGGGGTTAAGACCAGACATAATCTTCAATTTTATAAAACTATAGACCTGGATGCTTTGACTTACAGTACACTGATAGGCCGTCTTGAGTTTCACGCAGAATGTTACACACCGTCTGGTGAAAACCAAGCTAGGTCTTTCCTGGCTCTTAGGCCTAATTTAGACTAGAGCAGAGCGTAACGGCAGCGAGACGACTGAGGTCTTTCTGCTTAGTTTCGGTCGATTTGTTCTACTCTGCCTTTCACACCGACAGCGTTGCCGTGCGCGGCCAGTCCAGTTCAAAATCCCCCCACAGCCAAAACTAGTTCACTACTTTGCCATTCATTTAAATGGGACACCGCCGGTCGCTGCCGTCCAAAATCCGCTCGAGGTCTATTTTCCAAATGCAGCGTGGAGCTGAGCCGGCTCCTGCGCGCTGCTACTGCCTAACTACAGCCGGTTGGTGCGGAAGGACAGATCTGTTTCCATGTATTTTCGCCACCGCCGGTAAAAATCGCTTCCGTCCCGCAACGCTTCACCACTCTGGTGTGAGTTAGGCCTAATGAGGGTCAGACTCAGACAGACACTCCAACTTATTTGGCCCAGTAAGACACGGCCCCTGTTATAAATTAGCTGTTATATTTGAAAGAGGAAACCAACGCACACCAGAAGTTTCGCGGTGCAGGTAGCTGGTGCAAGATCACTTTCTGAGAGGAAGATACCGCACACTCTTGTCCATCGTGCTGAATTTTATTTACAGAAACAACGTTTCGGCCAGTGTGGCCTTTCTTAAGTTTTTACACAAGCAATGTGACAGAGGACAACTTATAAGGGGTGTCTTCACTTTGTTTGTGTAAAAACTTGAGAAAGGCCACACTGGCCGAAACGCTGTTTCTGTAAATAAAATTCAGCACGTTGGACAAGAGTGTGCATAATCTTCCTCTCAGAAAATAAATTAGCTGTTACCAGAAGAGCAATGACCATGTCTTAATGTATTATAGGCCCTGTGCACTATAGGCCCCGTGCACTGTCATACTGGTGTAGTACTATTTTAGTAAAGGTTTTTCAGTGACTATTAGTTCCACTGGTGGAATGGCATGCATTCAGGGGTAACTGTCTTTATAGTTTGCGCATCAGAGTGATTTCAGAAATGCGTGCCTTTCACACCCTTTTACAAATTGGAAAGGCACAGACATTATAGTGAATCTTGGAAGTGTTATTTTAAGGCTGGAATTTACTAATGCCTCTTTTCCACTGCCGGTTTTCTGGTAGGCCTACTGCTCAACACAGCATGACTCAGTCGCCACTTTTTGCTTTACGATTGAGCTGTGTTGTGCCTATTCGAAAGGCAAAAAGTGGCGGCCCAGACGTACTTTGTTGAGCTACAGTATAGGCCTACCAGAAAACTGGCAGTGGAAAAGAGGCATACGTTTCCTTTTGTGAACTTCCTAGTAGTTTCCTGCTGTGTCTGTGACATGAGGACACATTCACTCATTTGGATCGATCCATTACGTGATCGGTCGACTCATTGAAGAAGAAAGCCATGGCACTGGTGCTGTTGACCACAAAGGTACAATGGTGCTCTTAAAAAACATCCATAATGAGTATCAGCCTGAATGCAGGGAGAGCATTAAACATTTTGAATGAAAGCCCCTCATTTCTTTATCGAGTTTAGTTATTGAATGAACCAAAGACTGGATTGTGCCATATGCTTCTATTTCAATGTATTTCCCATTTGTTTCCTGGCGTTTTCTCATTATGGTTCATTTTCTATGTTGTGATTTTATTGATTATTTGATTCTTCATTGTTTCTCTGATCCGACGTAGACAGATTTGGCCCTGTACACTTGCTGCTCCATACATCAGTCGTCCCTGACCTTCCATTTCTCTCTCTCTCTCTCTCTCTCTCTCTCTCTCTGGCACTGACAGACGCCAGCTTATGGAGACTCCAGTTGAATCTGTAATGGCTCAATCTCTCTCTCATTCTCTCTCTCATTCTCTCTCTCTCTCTCTCTCTCTCTCTCTCTCTCTCTCTCTCTCTCTCTGTGAAACATGTCGCCAGGACAGAGAGTGCACTTTTGATGAGGCAGAAAATCATCATTTCTGACCAATCTGACCGTGCACTACGTCTTGTGGAAGCAGAAGCATCACATGGAGGTGATGAATCAGGCCAGTCGGGCAATTCAGACAGCAAGTGAAACCCTGCTAGTGGGACGTCAGAAGCGAAACCCCAGGCAAGTGAATCTCTGCTCTTTAGGCAGTGCCTGTTCTTTGGGCAGTCATGGGGTAAGCGGTTAGGGCATCAGACTTATAGCCCGAAGGTTGCTGGTTCGACTCTTGGCCCGCCAGGTTGGTGGGGGTAGTAATTAACCAGTGTGCTATCCTCCTTGACTAAGGTACCCTGAACATGGTACCTTTTTTACATTTCTGAAAATAGGGGCCCACCAGGGTCTGGGGCCCACTGGCCACTATGCCTGATGGCCAGTCCAGCTCTGCTTTGAGTCCAGGCTGTATACCAGGGGTGTCAAACTCATTTTGGTCCGGGGGCCGCATACAACCCTCAAGGACCTCAAGCGGGCCGCATTGTAACATTATCGCAAAAAAAAAAAAACATAAAGCAGAGGGTTAGTTTTCAATACTATCGCATTATCTTTTCAGCATGTTTTAAAAGTGTGTCAAATATCTAGAAAACAATGCAATACAGATAATCCTGTGCAAAATTTCATTGATTCCATTCATTCATTGGTAACTGTCAATTAATAAAATAGTGGACAGTTGATTTTGGCGGGGGGTCTGGGGCTCTTCCCCCAGAAAATTTTGTATTTCTTAGATGTAATTTCCTGCATTTTAATGTCCCGTTTCCTGTTTGAGCTCAATACGAACCAATACAAGTACAGTTACATTTATTATTTCATTAAAAACAATACCAATACAATACGAATAAGAAGTATTAACATTTGACATCTATATATGAGGTCTATATATGAGCTTTATCAAATGCCTGTCACAGTACAAATTCACCATTTATACTAGAAGTCTGATGTGCACTTTTCTACAAATACAGTGTAAGAGAGAGAGAGGACCATTGGGTTAATGTCATGTAGGTCTAGATTCTGCCCCCACTGGCGTAATTGCGCATTTCGGTTAGTTCTTTGTTAAAAAAAAATAAAACAAAATAAAAAATTGTAAAAAAAAAAAAAAAAAAAAAAAAAATTTAAACATCCGGGCCGGATCGAACCTTCTGGCGGGCCGGATGCGGCCCGCGGGCCGTATGTTTGACACCCCTGCTGTATACAGTTGAGATGAGAGGCCTACCTTACCTCAGGGGAGAGTGGAAACTTCCTGGAAACCTTTAGCCGTGCCGTTCGACCATTGGAACATTGTAATAATGACTGAAAAACCTTTAGCCTACTACCATAGTACTACACCACTATGAAAGCACACTAGGCCTTTAGTAGCCTGGCTCTCATGCAGACCCTTCGTGCTTCGTGCATCTTTGTTAAACTTCGTGAGCTCGCACGAGGGTCTGAAAATCTTAGACGAGCCCGAACAGAATCAGATCTTTCACAGCCTGACCAATCAGAATCACAGGGCGGTATCGTGGGGCGGGGTATATACAAGTCAGTGGTTGAAGTAGTACGTGATTCAAAAAAAGCCATGTGAATTCTCCAATCAGGTTTGAGCTGTTTTGAACACACCTACGCCTTTCCAGAGCTAAGCGATTGACAATATTCCAGATGGTTGGTAACAACCATCGCTTGAGAACCAGGTTAGGCCTTTGGTAAAGACATTACGATTCTTTAGGAGTCATTGCCATTCTAACAGCTAATTTATAGTAACAGGGGCTGTGTCTGATGGGGTTAAACTATTAATTACTGCCATGGCAAAGCAATAGGCCTAGAGCAGTGTTTCTCAACCTTTTTTTAGGTGAGGCACCCTTTCAATTCATGAAAAATTTCAAGGCACCCCAAACCAACAAGCCTTAACTTGGCATCGCATCCGATACCACACAAGCTTAGAAAAGTAACACATTTGGAGGCATGACACGACCTACGTTCGAAGTTGCAGTTGACTGGGGTGACCTATATTTACTTTATTGTGCGTGAATGGCAGATGAAAGATCCCACTGACTAGTATTAACTTATAAATTTAGACAAATATGTATTATATTACATAACTCATTTATCAGCCACTTTTCCGCGGCACCCCTGAGGAGGGCCTGCGGCACCCCAGGGTGCCCCGGCACCCCTGTTGAGAAACACTACTGTCCTTCAAAGAACAATTACAATCTCTGAGAATCGTTGTTGAAAACCGTCATTGTAGAAAAGGCACTCCAGGGACAACATCCAAGGACAACATTCAGCACTTAATATATCCTCCTTTTGATTCTCTTTCAGTTACTACATTGTTGTGCACTTTTCAAAAAAGTAATTAAACTATTGTACAAAAGACTGGTGCAGTCCACAAAATCTTGCCTTGTAGTTAATCAAAGTGACTTAAATTGTAATTTAAAAAAAGTCACTTTGAGCCAAAAAGAGATCTAAACTGCCGGGGACATCCTGCATTGTGTTCATAGTAAGTCTCTTGGAGGACTTCATAAAATTTGACGTGGCCCCTGGAATGAAAAAAGCTTTCCCACCCCTGCCCTTGAGCAATGAGGGGTCACTTCAGTCTCTTGTTCCTCAGTACCACTGAACAGGCAGTCATGGGTAAGCGGTTAGGGCGTCAGACAAAGGTTGCCGGTTCGACTCCCAACCCGCCAGGTTGGTGGGGGGAGTAATCAACCAGTGCTCTCCTCCATCCTCCTCCATGACTGAGGTACCCTGAGCATGGTACCGTCCCGCCGCACTGCTCCCCAGGGGCACCATTGGGGGCTGCCCCCTTGCACGGGTGAGGCATAAATGCAATTTTGTTGTGTGCAGGGTTCACTTGTGTGCTGTGGAGTGCTGTGTCACAATGACAATGGGAGTTGGAGTTTCCCAATGGGCTTTCACTTCACTCCTGCAACCCTAGTAGGTCACTGAGGTCCTCTCTGGAAAGGACCAACATCTCATCCCCCATGCCAGGCTTCGCACTGTAAGGTGACAGAGCTTTTTGTAGAGTAGAATAGAGTAGAGTAGAGTAACTTTATTGATCCCAAGGGGGAAATTCAGGTATCCAGTAGCTTACATAAATACACAAATACACAAATGCCCACATGGACATTTCAATACATAAATAACACAGGAATAGTCAGGGAAGGGAAAATAAAATAAAATAGTAAAGATAATAAATGTAAAAAAGGTAATTGTGCAAAAAGACATTCTGTGAGTTGGGATAGACCAATGCAGAATACATACTCTGTCAGTTAAGGTAGACAATCTTAACATGACCTGGAACAAGTGTTGATGTGTTGCTGCCCCCACCCTCTGGAACAGTCTATACCTCCCAACATCCGCCCAGCCTCCATACTGGCTACGTTCAAGAAGCACCTTAAATTCCATCTATTCGCCACGGCATATGGCCTCAAGCCACCCTGCCCCCTGCCCCCCATTCCCCTACACCCAAAGGCAGTTTTACCAATAGGCAGACTAAGCTATTGTCTAGGGCCCCACCACACTGCCCTCTGTAGGGGCACCCAACAGTCACTCCTGCCATGGCAAATGCCGGCAAAAACAATTAATGAGGTCTCCATGTCTGAATTTTGCCTAGGGCCCCCAAATAGGTAGAACCGCCACTGCCTACACCCCCCTTGTAAAGAGATCTTTGGCTCCATGAAAGGAGCTATGTAAAACCAAGTTACAGTATGAATAATATTATTATTTTGTGCTTTGATCAAGGGCACTTCAGTCATGTGATTCGAACCTGCAGCCTTTTTGAAGACTAACGCCCTAACACTACAGCTGCTTACATTGATATTCCACTGAGAGTGTCAAATGCACGGTATGTTCAGTAATTGTATACAAGGCATTTCAAGTTTAAAGTTTCAGTATTGAGCTTGTGTACCTTTTTCTGATCGAGCTGAACAGGAGTGGGGGAAGGGCTGGGAATCGACCCAGAATAGAAGGGTTGGGAAAAAATCCCAGACTGGTTTTACCATCTGGGTGGCCATGGAAACTTGCCTAGGCAGTATTGGTGCTGTACCAACTGTGCCACTGCACTTTAGTACCAACTGCGCTCTCAAACGTACTTTTAGTGTCCTCCTCTTGAATGTGTTGTGGCTGAGCGTTTGGCAACTGGACTGGACTCCTTCTATCTGTGAGCTTGACGATGTCAACAAGCTTCATCTGTTCTACTTCCTAAATGAATACTGCATATGTACATGTACGTATGCATATGCATATGTGTCCACATATGAGAAAGCATCACTGAGAAAGCATCACTATGACTGTGGATACAGAGGGAGAAGGCTTGGATGGGCGCTTCTTGGATGCAGGCGGGGAACTGATCAATCCCGTTAGGGTCGCCTGGCTGAGGGGGTCTGAAGTTGAAAGACCCCAAAACCCCCTGTGTCCTATTATCACTGATGATATGTCCAAGATTCTGCATCACAACATGTATCTAACACCTGCATACATGCGTACGCATAGGTGTCCACAAATGTTTGGGCATGTTGTGATTAGTCATTGTGATTGCAGCTGTGGTGTAATGGTTATGAAGATGGACTGTAGATCACAGGATTACAGGTTCAAATCCCACCCTTACCAATCCTTTCCTCCCTCCATGGCTTAATTGCCCTTCAGCAAGTCACCTAACCCCACATTGCTCCAAGGACTGTAACCAATAACCTGTAATATCTTTAAGTCGCTTAGGATTTAAAAAAAAAATAAAGCGTCAGTTAAGTGTAAAATAATAGCAGTCCGAGTGCTGGTGTAAAAGACTCTCCCACTGATCCCAGCTTTACAGAGGTCCTCTGGGAGTTAGTGGAGAGACTGACAGTGGACCAGGGGCCTCATTGGGCAGCATGGGAGACTGATTACCCACAGTAAACCAGCATGTGGTGTGCTTACGCTAAGCATTTCACGACCTTACTGAATTTGAAAAAAAATCTGCACACTGACTATTTAACAAACAGGGAAATGGTCAGTGTGCTAGAGTTTTTTCAAATTGTCTGCTGTGCTGAGTGACTCATGGGCCAGCTGACAGCTGATATGTACACAAAAAATACAAGTTAGGTAGTGTTTGGGGGACTACTGGTATTCAGTAAAATTGTTATTAAACTTACTGAATACCAGTAGTCCCCCAAACACTACCTTTACATAGGCCTACATCCCACAACATGATCAAGTAGGTGCACAAAGATTTACTTCATGAAATTTGCATGGACATTTAAAGGTGATATTTGGGCAGATCCATGAAGTCCAATCTGCTGTGGCCTGTGAATATTAAAGACAGATTTTAAAATCTCTTCCCGTTAAAATGAATCTACAATTTTACATGCAAGGGCCTTCCCCTAATCTACCCAGCTCATCCCTTTGACAGTTGCAACAAACAGCTTTCATTAGTGAAACGCTTAATACTGTATAAACACAAAAAGAGACTTCATAGTTATGAGATACAGTATATTCATCAAATATTAAACCGTGCCTCACAACCACAAACGCAACACAGCTGCAACATTCCACAAATAGACCCGATAATTGTTTTTTTCTTGAATTAATACAGTTTTGGATGTAAGTAAAATTAAATGTTTCTGTTTCTATCTGTCTATCATGATACAGTATTATTAGGAGCCTTTCAAATTACTGTAAAAGTATAACAGAAAAAAATGAATGCTACTGATATAGGTATTTCTCAGCAGAAGAATGTATTGGAAGGGCAGTAGGATGGTTGTTGCTAGCCATAACTGCACATGCCATCAGACCATTTTCTTGATTTGCATCACGAATGCCATATCACGAAATGATTAGAATCTCCCTAGCTAGCCTACGTGTATATTAACCTTAACCACAATGACTATTTTTAGACCCATTTTTATTCATTCATAATGAGTCATAGCAGGTTGACGTGAAAACCTGTCACGGAGACTACGTTTGGAGCCACTTAGAGGAAATGAAGGTCCAGTGCAGAAAAAATGACATTAATTAAGTGCCGGGTAGAAAAGAAAATGTATTGATATATTTCAGAAACAAGGGAAAGAGGGGACCGTATGACTCATTCTTCTCTGTCCTCATGGCACCTCAAAAGACCCCTGGGTTCCTGCAAGTGTGAGCTTATGGGGCAGCCGTGTCCCAGTGGTTAGAGAGTTGGTCTTTCAATCTACGGGTTGCCGGTTCGAATCCCCCCTGACCTCCCCCTACATCTCCATCCATGGCTGAAATGCCCTTGAGCAAGGCACCTAACCCCACAGGGCTCCAGGGATTGTCACCAATACCCTGAAAATAATAATTATAAGTCGCTTTGAATAAATGAAAGCTTCAGCTAAGTAATGTAATGTAAAGTTTGCTGGACTGGCCATCTGGCATATGGCGGGCATTTCCCGGTGGGCCCCGCACCCTCGTGGAGCCCTATTTTCAGAAATATATATATTTTTTAACATTTCTGAAAATAGGGACCCACGAGAGTACGGAGCCCAACGGTCAGTCAGTTCTGCGCCGCTAGTTATGAGGGGCCCCTGTAGCCCCTTAATGCGCGCCGTACCTCCAGTGGCACGCTGCAATAGCCATTCAAATGTAACTACCATAGCACTACAATACTATGACACAACACAGGCCCTTTAGCAATGCACCACGACTTGGTCATTACCATACTGGTAACAACAAATTTATAAAGCCGCGTCTTAAGGGGTTAAGCCATAAGTACCCGGCCCTATTTCTACCCCAGTCCCGCCCTGGTTTACTGTGATACGGGCCTGCAGTTGTCACAGATTAAAGGTTAGACCAGATATTTAATAACGTCTGTGAGTTGGACAAGATCTCCTCATGTCAGCTTACATATTTAGTGCTTCTTGCCCCACAGAAGTGAAGTGTGGTGAATCTAAAATAACCAGCAGGTCATGGTCAAAAAAGCGTAAAGTCTCTCTCTCTCTCTCTCTCTCTCTCTCTCTCTCTCTCTCTCTCTCTCTCTCTCTCTCTCTCTCTCTCTCTCCCTCTCTCTCTCTCTCTCTCTCTCTCTCTCTCTCTCTCTCTCTCTCTCTCTCTCTCTCTCTCTCTCTCTCTCTCTCTCTCTCTCTCTCTGTCTCTGTCTCTCTCTCTCTCTCTCTCTGGCCCCTGATAGTACATTGTGCAGAAAGGCCCGGGGTGTGCTTGAAAATATTTCCTTCCAATTACTCCACCAGGCTAGGCAGGCAGGCGCCCGGCCCTTGCAGAGCTCGAAGGATGCCTCTAGACAGCTTTAGTGGTAGAAACAGTCAGGGACGAGTGTCAGTCCACCTGTGGACATGATTTGAACCCATGGGAGTGTTTAGTCAGCACTGAGCCTTTCCAGACAAATAAACTCACTCCTGTAGGTGCACAGCACACCTCCCTTGCTCCAATACACTGCTGTATGGCAGAGCATATTACCCCTACAAAACTGATAGAGGCCATCTCTATTTCCGAAATCTGCCACCTTCAAAATCTTCAACGGTGCCATTCCAAAGTTAGACCCAAGATTGAAACTTTGTTGACAACTGCTGATTTAGCAGAAAACACACATAGGCTCAGATAAATGAGCACATACATTTAGGTAGTCTTGTCAGCATGCAATAGATATGTTTATTCCATGCTCTCAGAAGAAGCGAGACATCAAACTGAATTCAAAGCCGGTTTATTGAGCTCGGCCTCTGGATGTGCCCGAGAGTCCGCAATGCTGCGTTTGATGCAGTGTTATAGGAAGGAGCACCAATCAATCAGCGTTGCGCATATACAGTATTTATAGGCCTCCGCACAATAAAAATAAACAGCAACTCTGACTTTGGCCCTTATGCCCGGCCCGCGGAGGAATTATGATGTGATGTATAATCTGCCATGTCAGGTTAAGGGTAAGACTGGAGGACAAACTCCTCTGGCATGTTTAACAGGCTTCAGCAGATATTTGACCAGGACGTGGTGTCTTGTGTTAGCAATGCCTTTCATGTAGGCCTACTGCACACCTACAGTGTAGAGCCAGGCACATTACTCTGCTTCAAAGCCACTATATATTTCCTCTGATGGCTGATAGACTTTTGATTAGCACACGCTAAAAAATTTTTCCCTCTGTGTGTCTTTTAATAGAGGCAACACATATTTTGGAAGATTAGAATGACTCAGCATTTCCGTTCTTTAAATTTGATAAAGATGTGAATTTGAATGCTGATCCAAAAAGTTTGTGTAAAACACTTTTAGGGAATGAATAATCTTAGCATGTCTTACATGGCACCGTGAAAATCATTTATATCCTATAGCCTTGCCTGCGGCGGGGGCTGGACTGGGGGAAAAATATGGGCCGGGCACTTTTGGCTGAAAGGGCAGAACTGACTCACCGGAGGGCCCCGCACCCTCTTGGGCCCCTCTTGAGCCCCTATTTTCAGAAATGTTTTTTAAAAAGTACATTTCTGAAACTAGGGGCCCACAAGGGTGCAGGGCCCACCGGGAAATGCCCGCAATGGCAGATGGCCAGTCCAGCCCTGCCTGCCGTGAAGACATGCTGAAATGGCATAATGGAGGACTGGGACGTACTCTGCAGGGGAGTCTAGTCTGCCTGTACATCTCTACCAGTTTATGTTGAAGTAGAACAGTGCAAAGTTTATCAGGTCGGACTTATGAAAATGCATTACTTGAACACCCATGGGTATACTGCCGAAGCTCTTGTTAAGGCAGGCAGGCGATGTTTGAATATGAGGATGTGGAACAGAAAGGGGGGAAATTGTCTTAATTAACTCATACTTTCCTGTAAACAAGAAAACAGTCTGGTATTCACAGCTCCATGCTTCCTCTTTCTTCTATGTAGAAAAATAGCATAATTACAGGGCCACCAAATGGAGATGAAATGGTAATTGGCAACAAAGATACGTGTAGAATACTGAAGTATAATAATTGAATACACTCTGATAGCAACACATAGGCATATACAATAATATGACATTCAAAATGGGCACACGTACACATAGGCAAGTACAGCAATATCAGAATATGAATATGCACCCATACACATAGATCTACAGCAATATCAGAATCTGAATATGCACACATAAACATAGGCATGTACAGCAATATCAGAATATGAATATGCACACACACACACAGTACTTAAACACCACAGAGTACTAATACAGCACGGATAAAAAGGTAGACCAGACAATTAATAAATAACATAAATAAACAACTAAATAGGAATATAAGCCAATGAATATTTTATTAAATTACTCTTAAATTAGTCTTAAATTATTTATGACATCAGTGGATGACTCTTACAACTTAAGGTGGAATGACGTTTCTAAATAAGTCAAGGTCTACATTGTTGTAACAGGTGCAGGGATAGAAAAAAACGAACCAAACTCTGTAAGGAAGAGGTGGTTATTGATAAATGGGCTTTACTTTGTGAGCTAGATAGGAGTCCTGAATTGAGTGCACGCTCAAATGAAAACATTCTCCTGAAATAAATGATCCTGCCTGTCCTCACAGACACATTTGGATCTCTTTGAAGTTATGTAATCATCTCCGCTCATTAAATTTGCCTGCCCTTATGAACTAAAATAATTAGAATCATTGTGGCTTTTTGGGATGCAATACTCCCAGTCACCTAAGGTCTGCCTTGCCTGTGAAACTTTTGGTAGTCATTTGGTACCATATACGCAGGTGTTTGTGACAAGGTTTCAGTTTCACCTTCCCCTCGTAAAAGATTTCCTTGGTCTCTTCTTTTCACGTTTGAGTTTATTCATCTGCAAAATTAAGCAGCCAGTGTAGTGCATTGGAAGGTTTTGTGCACACTTTCTTATCTTTCTTGGTGTCTTCTCTGCAATTTAACTGAATAACCGAAACGCCAAATGCTCAGAAACCTTCCCTGGTGTTTAGCTGGCTGTGTTACCTTGCCAGGAGACTTGCCTGAATAGCCAAAAAATCAAAAAAAAGAAAGAAAACTGCGCTATTGTTTTGCTCGTTGTCGTAACGTGCCGGTCTCCTGTGGACAAATTACAGTACCCTCCATTGCTGTCAGCAGCTCAAAGCTACAGCACATGCCTCCACAACTATTCCAGCGCTAATATATTGCAATGCAATAAACAACTCTCTATCCCCATATTTATTTAGAGAAACAGCAAGAGGAGTTTTTATAAAGTAAACAATGTAACTATGGCACACACCTTTTGACATAACATATTGTTGTTATTCATAAAGAGATCCCACAAAGTGCTATCTTAGGGGCACAAGAAAATAAGAAACTCCAGTGAGAAGTACTGTTTCCTTTTTGCTTCGCCCATCATTGCTGTTATTATTTGAGAAAACAGAATAACTCTGGAAAAAAATCCTCCTGTGCCTTGGGATATGGATAGGCTAGGCACACACTACCAATTGCACAGCGCTGCAGTCACGACTCCTGAGCACCCGCAGGTTCATATCGCCAGGGCGACAGCTGTTTAATTGTGAGGGCACAAGAAATTCCTTTGGGTGGTTGACTAAAGTTTAGTTCTGTTCTGTAATTGACTCAGTGTTTGCAAATTTAGCTATGATACCGATGCGACGACTTAATGGTTGTGTGACCTTGCATGCTTTGTTAATTATTAGTCAGCCTTTTGTTAATTGTAGAAAATGGAGGTGAATTTACCCTGGGCACACCTCGAGGAAACCGATTGGTCAAGGGAACAGTGCAGGCAGTGTGTGATATGAGTTCATTAATCCATTCTTCTCAGTTTCCTGGTATGACAAGGTCACAGAAAGTTTCTTGATAAGTTAATAATGCTCTGAAAGTCTTGTCATCTGCAAAATATATTATATCTATTTTTCTCTCTTTCCTTTATGTGTAAAACATTTTTTATCCAGACTATGAAATGGTTGTAGAAGACCAATTTGTCAAAGGAGAGGTTTTTTTCCCCCCACTGCTCTCCAAATCAAGTGGAGTAAAAGTAGCCTCTCTCTCCTCTCGTCTCTTTCTCACTCTCTCTCTCTCTCTCTCTCTCTCTCTCTCTCTCTCTCTCTCTCTCTCTCTCTCTCTCTCTCTCCCTCTCTTCTCTCCCCCCCTCTGGCACGACATTTGATGCAGTACTACATGTCCCTTCTTAGGTCTCATTCCCTCTTTACAGCATGTAAGAAGATATATTACCCATCTTAATGCATTTCATTTTCACAGTGAAGGTTTTCCATGTACTGATATTGAGTCTGTCCCCCCGTGCTATTCCGACCACCCAATTAAAATGGCCAATGAAAAGGGCGCAGCACTTAGCGAGGGGTTACGTACCAAGGGCACCGTCTCCGCTTCTCCGCTTCTCCACTTCTGCTTGTGCCGTGGAGCCTGTAAGCACCAGAGGCGCAGGTAAATGCAGAAAGGAAACGTCGCATCCATTGGGGAAAGGAGTAATCAATAAGGCGTAAAAAAAAAAGATACATGATTGCACCACTCGCCGGGTAAATACTGTTCCTGCAATCAATTTAGGATCTTGATTTCCCATATGCCTTTCACAGGAGGACAGGAGGCGTTTGACTTTAGCACTTCTGCACCAGTTATGCAGTATATGCATCTTTGTGACTTGAGGGTTTTTTTTTCTCCAAGAACGAAACTAATCAATTTGCATATCTGAGAGTAGTTAGTGTGATTCAAACCACAGGAGGTTTACTGAAAAAGTCACGTCCTCAAAGTCCTACTGCACAGTAGCATGTGTAGTGTTTATTCAACACTGTTCTGAGCACATATGGTCCCATTCGATTTAGTGTTACAATAACTCTTTGGCTGTTGAATTAACACTTAGAGCAGGGCTATTCAAATGGCGGCCCTGGGGCCAGATGCGGCCCTTGGACGGCAAGGTTCTGGCTCCCACAAGCCTGTTGAAATACAGAATCGTTTTTCGGAATTTAGAGATTAAAGTATGGGTTCCGTATCGAGCTGAAATGGGACACAGGACATTAAATGCAGGAAATTACATCAAATAAATGAACAACTTTCTGGGGGAGGACCCCTAGACCCGCCCCACCTCAATGAAGTGTCCCATATTTTTTTCATTGACAGTCGGAAACCATAATTCAGCCCCTTTACTGGGAGGAATTGGAAAAACTGGCCCTCGTTGACATTTAATTGAATACCCCTGACTTAGAGAGTTGGATTTAACTCTATTTGAGCATATACTGTATGGCTTCATAGTGTAATTCGAAATGTAAAGAGTTACAATTTAGCACTAAAATTGAGTGGGACCATATGTACTCAGAATAGTGTTGAACTAACACTGTAGCATTTACTTTGTGCAATTGTTGTAACTTCACAGTCAAGAACTTGGTTTTTGATTTGTATTCAAAAAAGCTTGGAACAGTGCCCAAAAGCTTGGAACAGTGCTGTCAAAGTCATGCTCATCACGATAAGAAACACGATTGTTATCTTCAGACAGTTTTCTAACTTTTCCCTCTTTTTGAAGTTTTGCATCTTTTACCCAAGAACGTTTTTTTAATTATCCTCTATTGTTTGGCGGAAACAGACTTCTTGACAATGGCAGTCAGACTACGTGAAAGGCATTATTGGATGGGTGCACATTACATGCACACATAAAATGTTCACAAGGTAATCGTAGCACTTTACATGAGTATATCTATTTATAGGTGGAAATGGCTACTCTCATAAAGCTTCATGATGTTGTTTTATAAGCTCGACATTTTCTTATTAGTGTGTACGGGGTCACATACGGCTTCATAAATACATACTTGGGGCACACACAGCATCTTCAGGTATATTTTTAAAACTCTCGACACTTAATGAGTGTCATTGTTATTGTGAATTACATTTGAATTAGTGGCCATGGAATAGACTACATGTAGTAGCCTCTTTGTGAAGATAGGGTTGCAGGCAGGGCAGGCCTATTCACTATTTGCTGAGAATACTCAACCATTTCATAACAACATTGCTATGGCATTACCGAGAGCCTTAGGTAACAGATTAAGACATAGCCATTACAATTTTGGTGACAGTAGACTGCGCAAAGGGGTTTAGCACTGATTTCACCCCACAGATTTTGCGTTCTTTATGTTTCAACTGTGAAAATGGTCTGTTCATGCCACCTGCATCACAGCTAGTTACAATACCACCTAATGTGATGTGTGTACAGTATATATACACACAGCATGGAAAAGCCGCACTCTCTACTCTGCTGTGACTCCATACTGTACCATAAATGTATTCAGCACACATGGCGTTCCGGCCCCAAGGCCTTCTTCAGATGTCCGAGGAAGGCTGGGGGCCAAAACGTCTGGTGGAGTGGGCAGCGCTTCCATGTTGTGCTCAGTGTTATGCCCGTAGCTTGCCAGCATCTCATAAGTATTCCTTGGTGTGTGTGTTACTTTTCCTTTTTTTAAATATTGAAGGGAATGTTCTCTGAAACGGCTGTCCTAGGGATGCTAGGGATGTGTGTGTGTCAGGTCTATGCCTGTGATGGATGGACACTCAGTGCCCAGACGTTTTTTGAAGTTGCTGATACACACCGCCAGAAGTATGAAAAATGTGTATGGTCTATTCAAAGAAAAAAAAAAGAACAAAGAATTTGATTTCCACCGCAGCATCTGACTGTTCACCTCTGTGACCATGCACCACTGCTTTCTTTGTAGTTGGCTTGTCTGCATCACATGCCATATTGTATTTCTTCCCATCTCCACCTATAGGACTGTACAGGGACGGATTACAACTCCATGGGCCCCTGGGCCAGACAACAAGAACGGCCCCCATCCATGACAGTTACTCATTTGCAAAAAAATGTTAAATTCAGAGTTTCACATCAGATGTTAGAGACTCTGTATTGCTGGAGATTCAAGGATTTGTCCCCTGAGAAAATGTGAAAATACAGTTGTTTATTAAAGTGGGATTTTAATGGAAATATAGAGGCTTAGACTTCTGGGCCCCCTTAACTCTTGGGCCCCTGGGCCTGGGCTTGATAGGCCCCGTGCAGTAATCCATCCCTGGTACTATGTATGTCCTTTATGCTCTCACTCAAGAGCATTGCCGCCCACCACCACCACCACCACCACCACTACCACCACCACCATCACCGCTACGCTACCGCTAGCACTGGAGCACATGTAATGGGGTGTGGGCTCCTAGTGAAGGCCAGGTGGACCTGCTGGGGTCAGCCGGTTCCGCACTCCTGACTCTCTTCACTCGCCTTTGATTAATGGCCGCCGTCGCGCCGCCGCGCTGGCTGCCCGAGAGGCGTGTTTCGTCACGGTACAAATCAGCACGTGTGCCATGTGCTGTAAATGGCCACGTTGGAGAGAGCCGGGGTGTGCCCTCCATTCTACATAAATCTCGATCAGTGTCAGACACATCATCCGCACATGACGTCTGCCACATCACTGAGGGATCTCGTAAATCCAGTGTTTTGCCACCAATCTGGACCTGGACTGGAGCTCTCTTGTCTCTTTTTTTTTACATCCTTGTCAGAAGCCGCTCGCTCCGGCTGATTGTCCTCTCTCTGTGAGAAATGATGGATTGTACTTCAATCATCTCCCGCCGGAATGGATGGATGACGTGAAAGAAGTCCGAAGACGCGTTGTTTAAGGTCTGTAAACTCCCTTCGCGCGGCTGAGGATGTTATATGTACACAGGGACAGATCAATGCACAGGCTAGATGTGGTTGAAGCCTAGGGGGCCCCACCTGCCTGGGGGCCTCGGAACTTGGCCAAAAGTCAATCATTGCAGAGTTGTGATGAGACGTGATATTGAGAAATCCACCGGTTGTGTAAAATATAGTTTTAAATCTTATTAATACTCCTCTCCTGACATATCCTTAATTCCTAGCTCGTAATTATGTCACTGCCTATGCAATTGTGTTGCAAAATTTGCCTTGCAGGGCGGGGGGGCGTACACAGCAGCCTGTAGCCTAAGGGCCTGGGCCATCTTAATCCGGCCCCTGTATACATGGATGCACATATTGTTCGGCGGACCTCAGAGGACATGCCGACAACACGCTTCCAAGACATACGGGATAAGGAGGCTTCGTCTGTATATCCTCCCCAAAGCAGGCTGCCTTAGTGGCCCCTGGATCTTCTCCACCAGTCACAGAAACAGGGCTGGGCTGGCCATCTGGCATAACAGGCATTTCCCGGTGGGCCCTGCACCCTCGCGGGCCCCTTTTTCAGAAATGTAAAACAATTTTTTGTTTTAACATTTCTGAAAATTAGCGACTCACTTCTGCGCTGCTAATTATGAGGGGCCCCTTTAGGCCAAAAGTGTCCGGGTCCTATTCCTCCCCCAGTCTAGCCCTGCACAGAAACATGGCTCTGCTTGTTGTAGCCAGTGCTTTTCTCTCTCAACACAATGCAAGCCAGCCAGTGTGTGTGTGTTTCTATTCATAGTTTTCTGGGTGGCTGAGGAAAACAGTGTCAGCTGGCTAACTTCATCACCAGCTATTAGCAGCTGCCGAAGGTAGCGCTACGTGTCGTGTTGCGGCGAGGAAAATTTCACGGCTAATTAGGGAGAGGAAAACAGCTCTCTCTCTCTCTCTCTCTCTCTCTCTCTCTCTCTCTCTCTCTCTCTCTCTCTCTCTCTCTCGGACGTGTGAGCACCTTCCTTCCTCTCCCACTCCTGGAAACGATTCCCTCCGACTTCTTTGCGCATGTGGAGATAATTGGAATCAAAACCTTTTTTTGTCTTTTCTTTTTTTTGGAGCAACAGATATCTTTGTTCATGTCCACTACACACATGCAGGCCTACACCTCACCTCACCTGCCAATTATTCATACCTATCCCAAAGTGCGCCTCCTAAGAACTCCTCTCTTTTCCTTCCTTTCCTTTTCCTTTCCCTTTTTCTTATTTTTTTGTCTTAGTTTGCCAGTGTATTAAGCAGCCCCCCATGCCAATTCCCATTCTGCCCACATACATGTGTGCTGCCTGTGCTGTGTGTGTGTGCCATGGCTGGCTTGGCTTTGTAACTGAATGTTAAATCAAGGTGTTTCTTTTTTTTCTTCCTCCCACCACTACCCAGAAGCAGTCCCTGCTTTCAGAGACAATGCTTGAGCACTGCTGGGATCCTCTGGGTCCTGCCTGCTTCCTTTCCCTTTGAACGCAGCACCAACCACAGGGTGTGAGACAGCCTGCCAGGCAGCCCCGTTCCCCCAGCACAGACCCCTCTGTCCATGTCTGTGTGCAGGGCCACTGACAGCTTTGGCTGGGCCCAGGACAAAGACATCTGAGAGGGCCCCTAACCCAATCAATATAATGTAATGAGGATCCATTACATTGGGCCCCCTCTCCTTCCCTGGGCCCAGGACAAGTGACCCCTTTGTCCACCCCCCCCCCCCCCCCCCCCCCTTGTCGGCTTCCATGCCTATGTGCATATTCCATAAGGCAGTGGCCCCTCCATGGACATCAGCAAGACTGCTCCAGGTTGTTTCATAACTCTGTTGTGTATATGCACACACACAGGCTACCTACACAGGCACATATACACTACACACACACACACACACACTCTCTCTCTCTCTCTCACTCTCTCTCTCTCTCTCACACACACACACACACACACACACACACACACACACACACACACACACACACACACACACACACACACACACACACAGACACACACACACACACACACACACACACACACACACACACACACACACACACACACACACACACACACCTATATTGTATGCACATGTATGCAGGCTCAGGCTCAGACACTAATGCACAAACAATAGAGGACATAGCTGTAGTATTGTGGATATAATTATACAATGACAACTCTATGTCCCAGCAGATGGCATCCCATTCTCTGCGTTTTTATTTATTTATTTATTTATTATTGTTTTTTTAGTCCCTTCTATTTTGTGTGTGTGAGCGACAGCGACGGCGACAGCTTAATCCGAGAGTACGGTGGATCAGGGAAGCCAAAAAGGGGGGACAAAGGGGTATGTTATCCAGGGCCCAGGGATATAGGGGGCCCAGAATTGGGTCCCAATGACATTGCATGTATTGGGTGAGGGGGCCCTTTCAGATGACTTTGTCCTGGGCCCAGCAAAAGCTGTCAGAGGCCCTGCGGTGGATATTGTGTAGGAGACCTGGTGGGCGGGAAGGGAGAGAAAGTTCTGGGTCTTCAAAGTCTCCTTGAAGTTGTATCTCAGAGGCAGGAATTAGACGGAAGCAGCTTGAAATTTGTCAGAGAGAGAGAGAGAGACAGAGAGAGAGAGAGAGAGAGAGAGAGAGAGAGAGAGAGAGAGAGAGAGGGAGAGAGATGGAGAGAGATGGAGAGAGATGGAGAGAGATGGAGGGGGGGAATGGGGGAGAGAATAGAGAATAAACATTTCAACATTAAAGGCGTCACATAACAGAATGGAGACCAAGCACAGTGCACAAATCACATCGTGTGTTTGTGGGCATCAGGCACCTCGCAACAAGGAGATAAGGACAGAGATTCTCAAAAATGAAAAGTTCAGAAACAATAAATTAATAATAGTAATAATAATAATAAGCAAGGATCAAACCGTTGAAGGAACATGTAAAGCGAGTCAAGTTCAGAGGACAAATGCTGGCTGGCATCATCTCTACTGTTCAGGGACTTCTTCATCATTAGGTAGCGAGACTGCCAAGTAGCAATAAATATCAAATGTGTTGAAAGCAGTGATTGAACAATTTATTCACTTGATGTTTGTTTCCATAGCCTACATTTTTAAAAAGTGCTCTCTCTTTAAGAATGATCAACATTTAACCTAATAGGTAATTTTCAGTTGAACTTTTTACTCGTTATAATGGGTACACTTTTTTTTTTTTTACATTACATTAGCTGACGCTTTTGACCAAAGCAACTAGTTCTAAAGCGACCATAGTAGTTCACACTGTTTTTCCTAAAGTAATGTAACATTTCTCTATTCTGTCCTGCCATTCAGTCTCATCACTTTATAGCATCTGCTTCTTCTGCGTTGCGGATGAAGACATGTGCTATTAAACAGCCAATCTTCGTAATCACCACAAAGCTGATGTGCAGGTCAAAGGGTAGCGTTGATTAATGGAGGCCTATGTATAGTTACTCGTTTTGCAGCTCGTAAATCTCATATGTCAACTAGAGTAAATCTTATAGTTCAACAGTAAAAGAATACATCTTTACTGTTAAACTACCAAAGCAAGCAGTATAAATGGAGAGGTGGCTGTTGCTGTTGCTGTCGTCCTGATTTTATGAGCGCATACAATCTTTATGGTAAGCCTATCTGTTGGTGTACATGCCATAACTCCCCGGTCCATTTTTACATTCGAATATTCCAGTAAAGTGGCATGATTTACTGCTGATAAACAGGGCTGGATGGGCCATCTGGCATAGCGGGCATTTCCCGTTGGGCCCTGCACATTCGTGGGCCCCTATTTTCAGAAATGTAAAAATAAATGAAAAACCATCAGTTCTGGGCCGCAAATTATGAGGGGCCCCTTTAAGTCAAAAGTGCCGGGGTCCTATTTCTCCCCACAGTCCAGCCCAGCCCTGCTGCTGATAAACAACACAACCCAGGGCAAAGAGTTATGCCTGTTTGTTATCGCAACATATTGGAATTTCTGAACAAATCAGCTGAAAAATATGATATGGTGATTTACCACCTGTTCCCTGGAACAACAAAAGACCACGGCATCCTCTGATCAGCCACCTTTCAAACAGGAAATACAAATAGTGTTCATGTTGTAGCAAGTCACTTGCGTTAATGCTTGATTAGATTCTTATGTTCTGTGTGACTCTGGGGTTTGTGGGTACAGTATTGTATTGTGGGTACAGTGTACTGTATTGTGGGTGTGGCTTGGGGGTGCACCAGATTTATATTTAAGACCCAGGAAACATGCAGAAGAGTATATACAGTATCTTTCTTTTCTCTCTCTCTCTCTCTCTCTCTCTCTCTCTCTCTCTCTCTCTCTCTCTCTCTCTCTCTCTCTCTCTCTCTCTCTCTCTCTCTCTCTCTAATGAAAGCTGTCCTGGACTCAATCCACATCAATATAAAGTTATGGCAAGTGGTGTTCTATAGACATCAGGCTTTTGTATTTGAACCTTGGGAAATTCCCATGGCTTATTGTTCTATATGAAGTCAAAAGAAACGAGATACCTGCATCTTCAGTGCAACCCTATAGACACGAAAATATAGGAAATGGCACTCAGGCAACATTAAGGGACTTCCTCTCCGTCGTCTTTGAGTCCTTTGTGTTTTTGTCATTTCTTTGTCTGCCGCAGATTATTTTTCATAGAGCATGAAATTGTATTCTTTGCAAAAAAAAATACTCTGTTAAATCTCCCTTTCTGGATTCAAATGCTGTCTCTTTTTTGTCTGGTGTGATACGCAAGGCTTGGTGAAAAAACAAGGTTCACAGTAAAGTGTTTGGAAACTTTTTTGTATGTTTTACACAAAACTGGAGCAGAAGGAAGATGCGCATTGTGTCAAGGAGGCTGGCCTGGTTTCCGCATTTGAGAATCAATGAAAAGGCATTGCTACTCCTTAACCCGCTAAGACACGGCGTTATACATTTGCTGGGACCAGAATGGCAATGACCAAGTCGTAGTGCATTACTAAAGGTCCTGTGTTATGTCATAGTATTGTAGTAGGCAGGGCCGTTGCTAAGGTTTTGGAGGCCCTAAGCATAACTGGCCAGGGGGCCCACCTCATAATTAAATAATAACAATAATAATACTACGTTTTTCGTCCATCTCAATTGAGGAGGCCCCAATTTTGGGGGCAAAGTGGTTGAGGCCCTAAGCGCTCTGCATACTCTGCTTATGCCTAGCGGCGGCCCTGGTAGTAGGCCTACTATGGTAGTTAACTTTTAAATGATTATTACAGCATGCCACTGGAGGTACGGTGTGCATTAAGAGGCTACCTTTCAGTCAGCTGAGGATGACCGTTTGCAAACACTGTACACAGGCAGTAGAAACCAACAACCATGAGGAACATAGCCAAAGGGTTTTGCTTTGCCTACAGTTTGCAACCTGAGCACGTCTGGCAGTTGCTACATACTGTAGGCCTACCATGTTCAATTCTCCCACAAGTGAGTCTCAGTTTAAGAGGTGCGGGCTTGTGTGGAGTTTAATCAATATAAAACGTGCGAAATTCTGAGGTGATGTTGAGTTTGAATGACATTCTGAGAGATATTGAAACGGACTAACCTAGACTTCACCCATCTTTCTCTGAAATTACCTTGATTTTTTTCCCTACTTTTACTTTAAAGAAAAGATGAATCGCGGGTACTTTTCCAAAAGCCCACTCTGTCTGCCTGTTTTTCAGTTTTAAAAATAGGCTCAAAGCAGAGCTCTCGTGAATTCAATAACAGCATACAACACAATTATACGAAAAAGGTTAATTGCATTTTCGATTTGTGCTGAATGGAACTCATTTGAGGAGTGACCTTGACATTGCCTGAAAGACGTTATCATCACTGTTTCTTGGCTTATAATGTAAGTAGGTACCGCTTGTCAACAATGGTTGTGTGTGTATGTCTGTGTGTGTGTGTGTGTGTGTGTGTGTGTGTGTGTGTGTGTGTGTGTGTGTGTGTGTGTGTGTGTGTGTGTGTGTGCATGCGTGTGTGTGTGTGTGTGTGTGTGTGTGTGTGTGTGTGTGTGTGTGTGTGTGTGTGTGTGTGTGTGTGTGTGTGTGTGTGTGTGTGTGTGTGTGTGTGTGTGTGTGTGTGTGTGTGTTTCCCACGATTGCACTGACAGCACTCTGCATTGTGGAGGAGTCTTCACACACTCACTCTTCACATTCCTCCAGAAGTGGCCTACTTTGTGGAGAACTACTCCCCCCCCCCCCAACCTCCATACATCCCTAAGACAAACTTCTCTTCCAGTTGCAGTCCTTCAGGAAGCATTAAGTGTTTGTGTGTTAGCCCTGTACTTCTTGTATTGACAGGTCAGCCATTTCCCTATTTCTTTTTCGCTTTCTTCATCCTCTCAATACATAGATGGCATTAGTGTTAATATGATGAGTGGAGGTGCAAAACGCACACCACAAACAGGGGTGCTGGCAACCAGTAAAACACTTGCAGGAGGAGAGAAGTGCCGCACACTCTCGAGTTGTATTAACAAGTTTTTAATGTGACAACGTTTCGGCCTGTCGGCCTTCCTCAGGTCACGTTGTAACATAAAAAAAATGTTTGTTTAACTCGAGAGTGTGCGGCACTTCTCTCCTTAGTGTTAATATGAACATGAACATGAAATTTGTCTCAAGAGCATTTATTTTCAAAGGGGAAGCCTACTGTGACCATAATCAAAAAGGCTGGCAAACAGAAACATTGTGGCTCGTGTTCGTAAAAAAATGCTGTTTATATTTCTCTGACTGTGTGCGTAATATAGGCCTACTATATTAATGTATATTCATTTACTGTATATACATATCCTGTATATATAATAAATTGTATTTATCAACCCTGTTTGGGTTCTGGGCTGGTGCTTGTTTACATCTCCTCTTTGAATTAAAACAAAAGACAAAAGCTGAAGAACAAACAGCTAACAGAACACGGTATAATTCAAGCAGAAATGTTAGCAATGCCTGTAAGAATAAATTGTAAATAAATTGCTTATAACTTGTCCCGATGACCTAAAGGCAATAGGTTGTTCTTTTTTCTGAGGGTAATATGAAGCCCTTATACTGTACCTACAATACATTAACTATGGACCATGGAAAGTTACAGAAAATAACATTACCTGACCCAATTTGTTCACTTTCTAGGATTGGAGCTAAAAAGTAACTCAACAAATTTGGAGAGTTCTTCCAACATTAGCATTTTCTGTGACTTCGCATGACTTTGAGTAAGTGCATCACGTTTTTGAGAATTACAAAGGTAGTGGATCATGCAGGCAAACAAAAACTGTGTTTACTTTAGGGCTCAGGCAAAAAGAACAAAAAAACCCTGAAAATCTGCTCTCACACACTACAGGCCAGGAAAATGCTTGTATAAGCCATATCCTAACAGTCTGTTGCAGGTGTCAATATGTTCAGTTAAGAGGAAAATCTCAAGAATATCCTTGCCTGATTATCATCAACTTTCAAATCCCTTCTAGACTTGGTCTGACCAAGAGCATAACAATTAACATTTCCCAAACGGCATGGTTGACCTGCCTCCCTTGGCTTGCCACTGGTTGTTCGCTATCTGACAAAGTGGGAGGTGTTACCGATTTTTCTAGAGCTCAGAAAAGATATTTGTATTGCTTGTGGTCTGACTAGAAGCAACACTGAAGGTGTTGCGTGGGAGGGCGCAGTAGTATCCTATGTTTAAGGAGATGGGCTTTAGATCAGAGGGCTGCAGGTTCGAATCCCACCTTTCCACTCCCTTTCTGCTCACTGCATGGGTGAGGTTAGGTGCCCTTGTATTGAGCAAGGCACCTAACCCCACACTGCTTCAGGGACTGTAACCAATCAGCGCCATCGTTCTTGCTGTTGTGCTTTCCCAGCGTTGCGAGCTTCGTCACCACTCCCTCAAAATCCTGCCAGCTTTGATTCAAAACATATCTCTGCGTTGTGATTGGCTTGCCAAATTCGGGGCATTTTGGCAGTTCACGGCTTTGGATCAAGGCTAGACCAGTCGCAGGTAAAAAAAAATAATAAAAAATTGACCGCCAGCAGGTGATGCTAGTTTACTAGGCTACAGGTAATAGGCCAATGTTGGTCCAAACAATACACTTGCCAACTACATAACACGTGTGCTACATAACGACATAACAAACTTATACATTTGTACATTTGTAGTAATTCACCAAGATGCAATGTCCTGTATGTTAATGAAGAATAGAGGTACTTTGAGGTTCTGCTTGAAAAATGTCTCCAGCAGCAGTGCCTTCAGTGTGTGTGTGTGTGTGTGTGTGTGTGTGTGTGTGTGTGTGTGTGTGTGTGTGTGTGTGTGTGTGTGTGTGTGTGTGTGTGTGTGTGTGTGTGTGTGTGTGTGTGTGTGTGTGTGTGTGTGTGAAGGTCCTGTATCATCTTCAGCTTCTTCATGTCCTCATCTGGAGTTCCTCTTAAGCCCACAGGGCAGAGTCATCATGCTGTTACAGATGAACCTTACTGCCCCTTATTTCTATTTCTGAAAGGTGGCAACCTTACAGCTATATCATCAGCCTCTTGTCACAATTTGCAGATTCTTCTGTATGGGGAGCATATGTATGCACATGATTCACATCTTTATGTTAGCATTACAGGAACAGACCACCCTTTTTTGATTTTCACATATTTGCAGTATTTCCCAGCATTATTCATTAATGTGCATATAATTTACTTCTCAGTGTTTTCAGTACTTAGATTTATTAGATCAGAATTATTAGCATAGCTTGGCATAATCACTGGAAGTAACTGGTATCTATAGCATCAAGCCACAAGTGATCACGGGACGGATTTAAATTGCTGTTTTACACTCTGGTGAATGTTATATTCATTTTAAAGTGGTTAACAAGTAGGCCTACATTGGATTATGTTTTATTTTGTACCATGCATTACTATGCCTAATTTGGCTATTAAACGGGGCAACACATAGACGAAAATTATATGCACATTCATGAATAATGCTTGGACATACTGCAAATATGTGAAAATCAAAAGAGGGTGGTCTGTTCCTTTAATGGGATACTTCAGTGAGTAGACTACTTATAGTATCTGTGTGCACCATCTCTAGGCTACTGAAAATCAGTACAAGCTTTAGCCTTAATACCAAAACACTGCCAGGTCAGCTGTGCCTCACTGAGTTAATATCCAATAGCTGCCTGGTTAGCAAGATGGTTTATCCATCTCAAATCACATTGTAATATTTCAGTTAAACAGTTAAACCTGCATTTGTAGGTATCTTCCTGTCTCCCAGGGCTTGGCCAGGTTTACAGTAGCGCTTCATAAGCTAATTACGAACATTAAGGAGCTAGACAGGCCTGTAAAGGAAAGACATGCCTCTCTCCACCATTAAGGAAGTGCAGTTCAATACCTGATCCAATGCAACAAGGCTAAGGCCTACCAGCTAATTGTTCACCAAAACAAAAATAGTGCACATAGTCCATGCACAAAATGCGAGAGAGCATGTGCTGACACAAATACAAAGCTACCGAACACAAACAACCTACCGAACACTAGTCGCATGGCTAGTAAATTCTGCAGTGTTAATTTGATACTTGGAGGGATGATTTGACCTTATTTGGACTGAAATGAACTCTTTAAGTGTTGAATTAACACTGCAAAATGTACTGTGTGCTTCATCTCTTCCAGGAAATGTGATCTGAATGGAAGGCACATTTTTCTTCCTCTGAAAAGTATCCGTAGCTGGCTTTTCAAAAAAAAAAGAAAAAATCTGTTACATGATTAAATGTTAATGTTATAAAAGCACACTGACTTCAACTCATAAATTCTACATTACAGATCAATAAAAACCCAACTAATGTATTTTACACGATCTGATCCTGACTGGGACTTTCTTTCAGATATGGCCCACTTAAATCTTTGATGCCTTACCAATCATTGCAGCACATTTCGAACATGTTAAGGACTGCTTCAAATTTAAATACAGAGTCAATGTAACACAGGACTTCTGCAAGCTGTGTTGAATGTGCTAAGAATGTTAACATGTAAGAACAAAGAGTTCAAACATGTGCATACTGTAGTAGGGTGTAAGCTAGCTACGTTTGTTCCACTATTTGAAGAGCTTGCCATTGTGGATACACATAGCCTATCAGACCTCTTTTCTATAAATGTGGCTGCTCATTGTAAGCATTTGTCTATTTCTGAAACCACTTATTCACCACTAATAGCCCCGATCACACTTATGTCATGACATTTTTTTCTCTCAAAAGTACATTTTCCTCTCTGACACTTGATGCATGTTAAACAAAAGTTAATTGAGATTCTGCATACTCCCTCTTATATTTCCATATAGCCACCTACAGTATATACGTAAATGAATACAAATGACGGGATCTCACACAAATTGCCATGTTAGTCAGGCATTTAGTCATATAAATGCCATGCCTATTACTGTAGATAATTGACAATATAGGGCTATGTTAGAACACTTTATTATATCATATTGATGTCAGGCATGGGCTTACATTGTAATGTTATGTATAATGCTGTATGTGAAATGAGTGTTTTTGCATTCAAATGACACTTTGGTCTTCCAGTCAGCTTGCATCAGTCCTCTGAGAGCAAAAAAAAAAACTATAGTCGACTTGAATAATTGTACACAAAAGCTTGTTAGTTTATACCCACATCTAACACCTTTCTAAAGGTGTCCTATTTCTAAGAATGCCTTTCTTTTCCTGTAATCTGTCGCCCCATAACGCTCCACTGTGCGTGTGCCATGGGACACCTTAATGACGGCAGTCCGCATGAATGCTAATAGATCTCAGTGTTTAGTCAACACCCATTAGACAAGGAGGGGAAGTGAGTGAGCGCCACTGCTCCTCCTCCTTCACACGTTCTCTCTCTTGTTCTCTCTCTCTCTCTCTCTCTCTCTCTCTCTCTCTCTCTCTCTCTCTCTCTCTCTCTCTCTGTATCTCTCTCTCTCTCTGTCGATTTTGTGTAACTCTCTCTTTCTTTCTGTCTCCCTTACTCTGATGTGCACACAAACACACACACACACACACACATGCACATGCACACGTACACACACACACACACACACACACACACACACACACACACACACACACACACTCTCTCCCTCTCTCTCTCTCTCTCTCTCTCTCTCTCTCTCTCTCTCTCTCTCTCTCTCTCTCTCTCTCTCTCTCTGCTCCCTCCTTCTCTCTCTCTCTCTCTCTGCTTACCTCCTTCCCTCTGCCCACTCTGAGTAGTGTACTGGGCCCAGTGCGACACCCCCACCCCCCCGTCTCCCCTGGGGAGCTGTGGATCAATCCCTGCTGTCTGTATTGACTTCATGACAGGCCTCCCTGGCCCTGTTTACGGCTCCCGCAGAAGCTGCTGATGGCTGCTAATAAAGACTGATAGCGGAGCGTTTTCCCAGACTTCTCCCCCTCCTCCTCCTCTTCCTTCTCTTTTTCCTCCTGTTCCCCCTCCTCCTTCGTCACTCTCCTCTTGCTCCTTCTTCTCCTCCTCTTCCCCCTCCTCCTCTACTTCCTGGTCATCCTCTTCTGCCTCTTCCTCGTCCTTTCCTTCTCCTCTTCCGCCTCCTCCTCTTCTTCGTCCTGCTAACCCCCTCTTCCTCCTCCTCTCTCCCTCCTCATCTTCCTCCTGCTCACCCAACTTCCTCTTCCTCGTCCTCTCCTCCTCCCCCTCCTCCTCCTCTTCCTCCCGCTCACCCTTCTTCTCCTCCTCCTTACCGCCTCTTTTGCATGGAGCCCACCTGGGCGTCGCATGTGGTTCTCCTGAGGGAGGTAGAGGGAGAGAGAGAGAGAGAGGGGGAAGAATGGGGATAGAGAGAGGAATAGAAGAGATGGGTAGATTGCTTGGTTCATCCCCCCCTCTCTCTCTCTTTCACACACACACACACACACATTTTTCCCTAACACATTGCCTCAGCTCTGGCGAGATATTAATGGGGTAATCTGCTGTTTGTGCTTCTCAGAGGGAGTGTGGCGAGGTGTGTGCCACCAGGAGGTTCCATTCGCCACCCGAGGGACCCGTGCAGCTGGGCTGATGACAACCACGCTCTCCCAACAACCAAAGACGAGAGAGAGCGAGAGAATGAGAGACAATGAGAGAGAGAGAGAGAGAGAGAGAGAGAGAGAGGAGGAAAAAAGCATTACGTCTGGGGTGGGCAATTCGGCTTCTTGACATGACACGTGCCCATGACTTCATGGTGGCCCCAGCAATTGAATGCATTTAAAGGTAAGACCCCGATTTTTTTGTTTTTAAGATTTTTTTTATAAAAAAAA
>NC_085880.1:17303527-17468527 GCF_034702125.1 Engraulis encrasicolus | reverse complement strand
TATGTCCTCGTCGAGGCGGCCTGCCTGGCAGAGGGAATGACAGATGTCCAATGTGTCGGGGGAGGAGAGGATGAGACACAAGATGAAGCCAGCCGGCCTAGCAAGCCTCAGCCTGGCCCTGGCTGATGACGAGGGCATATTCGCCCCATGCTCCCTTACCTCCTTGGGCTGGACTGGGAGAAAAAAATCAGGTCGGGCATTTTTTAGGACCGATCCGCCTGGCATTGAGAGGGACAATGAATCCTGTGACAACATTTTTATTCTTCTATTACCAGGTATTTTGACCACAGCAGCCCAAATGAATATTTAAATCTGACTCGGAGAGGTCTGTTTTTGTGGCATGAGGACTGATACCACTACATTGAGGGGTGGACCAGGCCAAAATCATCAACAGTCCACCGGGAAAATGCCTTGTTGGCCTTATGGCCAATCCAGCTATGGCTCCCTGGGCCCTGGCAGGCTGATGACGGTGGTTGGTTCTCTGTGGACACTTCGCCTGCTGCTCCCTCCCTGGATGGACCATATAGTATACTACATCCTGCAAAGCACTCCACATGCATCCCATATGCAGCCCACAAAGCATAAAGGTTATTCCATCCCATGGACACATTTCATATTTGAATGGTTTAACCTTGCAAATGAACGTCCAATACACGTATGCGCCATTAATCTATTATTAAGGAAATTAGCTTTATCAGGCTTATCAGAAATACCATCATTTTATCAATATTTTTCAACTGAGCCACGTTATGTATTCAGAGTATGTACTGACTACATAGTGATACGTGCGCTGTTGAATTATTAAAGTGCCTTTTAATACATTTATCTAAATTAGTTTTATTTCTATCTTTCATCAGAGAACCGCCATTAAGTAGATCAGTGGTATTACTTCCCCCTGATCTGTAGCTAAGAAAGAAAGAAAGAAAGAAAGAAAGAAAGAAGGCATTTGCCATTCGATTAATGTAGTCTACATTTTTTTTCTTCCTTCTTATTCTCAGGCAAAGTCAAATGACAGTGTGGCAGATGATAGCCAGGGCCTGGCCCCAGCAGCTCAGCAGACTTGAAAGGGGTTTTTACCCCCCAGGAGTGCACATGGGCTCGGGTACCCCCTATCCAGCATGGCCCACAGTTAAAGCCAGTCAAATTGGATTATGCTGAAGTGGCTGGAGGCCCGACTGCAGCTGCTGGCAATTGATATGAGGCTTTAAGGTGAACGCAAAGGGTTAACTCTGTTGGCCAGCTGAAGAGGCTTGGGGAGGAGGAGGGGTGGGTGGAGGTGGTGGTGGTGGGGTGACGAGGGGGAAGGATGGATGGAGAGTTATTATTTAATAATCGGCCACTAAAAGAAATACAAAATGTTTTATCATCCGCAGAGAGTTGGGCATGATCTGTTTTCTTGACTGTGTTTGGGGCTTAGAGGTCTCAGATTTGATCAGGAGATTAAACTACGGTGCCTGTGGAGCTGGTGGAGCTGGCCTGCCCACATCAGATGACACCATGACAACTCCACACTTTGTATGAAAGAATAGCTGAGAGAAAAACACTCATAAAATGCCATTGTTTTATTAATCATTGTTCCAACACTTTCTATTTTTTTAGTGTATACTACATGTATCAACGTGTTATATTAGGGATTTACTATTCACATACTACATACTGCTATACCTAGTCTAACTCTAATCCTATGGCACAATGCAAGGGTAACAGTTTATCTTAAAGTGTTTATGAAACGAAAACAAAGAAAAGGAATTTGACCATTTCCAGGACAGATTCTGAAAGTTCTAAGCCTTGTGAATAAAATGGGATATTGTCTGGGTGATATTTTGTCCTAAAAGTCATGTTAAAACGTTCCCAAAAAGTGTTTTTTTGGTGACATGCAAATTTTATGCAAATGATATGCGTGACATAGAAGGGGTGAGTTCACCTCATTCCACCTTGTTCAGATCAATGGCGGCTAGTACCAAAACAAAGCGCAGTGTCAAGCAGTGTGTTGCTGGAGGGCCGAATGGTGCCAGCTGCAAAAATGGCTACTTGACAGAAGGAATATCTTTGCACAAGTTCCCTTCTGTGAAGAATGATGGAACTGTGGCCGACAAGGAGAAGGCTAAATCAAGCTAGGGCTCTGTGGATCCAATGCGTGGTTTTGAAGCAAGCTCGTGGTCACTGTTGTGCTCGGCACATTTCCACCCCTTGTGCTTCACCACAAATGTGGAGGTCGCGGGCATGGTTGGACTGAAGAGAATGCTATTGCCTCAAGCAGTTCCAACAATTGACATCGCCGGCGTGCAGACTGAAACTGCCCCTGTAACTGCTCGGGCACGAAGACAGGTGAGTGCACTGCTTTGCTTTAGGCTACTCGTTTTACCTTGTCCATCTGCTTTGTATGTTGTTTTCAGGAAAGGGTAATGCACATTACATGCCAAACCGATGCGAATGCTCTCGGAATATGCACTTTTTATTGATTGCCATTCAACTGGTCAATAAATTGGTTTTGGGAGGATATCCGCACATCAGCGTGGTGCTCTCAGTCGAGGACAGCCAACTCACAGATTGTGCTACTCAGGGCTTTTTCTGAACGGGGAAATAGGGGCGCTCCACCCTCATACCTCCGTGGGTTTTTATATATATATATATATATATATATTTGAGCGCCCCTAATAAATTTCTCATTCATGGGGGGGAACACCCCCCTTCACCCCCTGTAACCTGCCATGATGCTCCCTCATGCCAAAAAATCCTAGAAAAAGTCCTGCTACTGCTTAGCGAATAAACAGAGATGCACATAGCGTAGGCCTACTTTGAAGCATTGATTGTTTGTTTTTAGTATTGTGGTGCACGTGTGGCTGACGTTTGGACACACCTCGTCCTCAGAGTCCGGCTGAGGGACACGCGACGCCTGTGACTTTGAGCACAAAAAATAATAATAATGATAAACGCTAAAAATATGCTGAGGACTCAGGCTATATAGGGCGTTTTTCCAACAGCCTAATACCTCAGTTTTTTCTCTAGTTGATGATATTTTTGCATGTAGCCTACATGCATTTCAATCACACTATATCGCGCAATTGAATCAAAATGCCCATCATTTGTCAACAAATACACACGCCATGTCATCTGTGGGTCATGGCAAAGCGCCCTTAGCAACCGTAACCATAAACAAAACGAACTGTCAGGCTATGTCAACAATCGTCACTTCGCCTGTCAGACATGTCACTTTCTGCAGTTGTATCAGTGCCTCTGAAATAGATTTGTGCTGCTGTTTTTTTTTCTCATGAGGTTGGATGTGTGGTTTTTCGACACGCTGATGTTTGTATCAGAATTTTGGTTCCTTTATAAGATGTGGGTCCATCAAATGTGTGTTGTTTTCTCAGATCGCCATACTAGCAAACCAGGGACTCCCCTCTATGATGTCACAGCCCAGCTCATTAGTCACAGCAAATTTCACAGAATTCACACTTTGAGTTGCCATTTTCACAAGTTCCTCCAGGATGATTGGGTTCAAAGTCTCATCGATGCTATCAGAAAAAACAAGGCTTTAATGGGAATGACCGTTTGTTTTCGTTTCATAAACACTTTAAGGGGACACGGTTAAACTGGTATTTATCTCATTAGGTACAGTGAATGTAACGTATTGTAATACATGTTGGAGTTGCAGGGGCTGCAGGTTTGAACTCACCTCAACTGGCAGATGAGCCACTGAAGAGCCATGTAGAATAATTAAAGGTGTACTGCGTAGGATGGTGGCCAGAGTAGGTATTACAACTATGCTCATTATTGAAACTGTGCTGCCTATTGCCAAATTTGATCTAATGCCTATTTCTGGAAATTCAAAATAGCGGACAAGGAGCAGATCCACCTTTACATGTACGAAGTAAGGAGCAGCTCCACCTTTACATGTACGAAGTACAATTCAGTATAATTAAGTATAATTTTCCAAGGCATAAGGAATACTTAGGATTTAATCATAACCTATATCATTAGGAAATCCTGTTTGAGCAGTACCCTGAAGAAGGCTTGCGTCGCTATGCGTGGGTCTCTGCCCTCATGTTTTTAAATGAATAGCCATGTTTAAATTAAGGCTTTTAAATCATTTTGCACAAGAAGAGTGCCTTTGACTCCCTTTTTGATAAGACATTGTTTTTTTCATCACACCAAAGAGCACCTTTGAGATTTTTTTCAACAATTCCTGAACACTTCTGAGTTTCTTCTCTTCACTTAGGATTTAATATTTGTGGTTAGAATTTGTGAAAAAGGTAACATTGGTGAATGGGCAGCATGAATTCTAGAAAAGAAACTCATTAAATATTACACAGTGCACCTTTAAATACAGAGCTGCAGTTGTGTGATACTCAGAAATACAGATAAGAATCACAACCAGTTAATAATGTACTTTGTGTCATATTAGTGGGATACTTAACATTGTTTTCTCATCCCCTCAATACCGGTAATGTACTGAATTTTAGTCTTAGATGTTAGATATAACACAGTTACCAAAAAAACCCTTCAGTGTTTACTCCATCAACTCAAAATAAGTCTTTGAAAGCTTTTCATACTCTAATCTTTATTCACAGCCATTCCAGCACTTGGATATCCACCCCTGCTTTGCATAAAAGCTTTGTTGGCAAAACTCCACCAAAATCTCCACCAAAAAAACACCCAACCAATACACATAATGAATCCTAGACTTAAAAAGAATACCGACAAAAAACAAGAGCAGAAAATTACTATCAGCTACTACCTTGATGATGTTCAAGTGTTCAATCTACTTGAAGCTACTTCTTTCCCTAAATGTTCTCGTTTTGTGGTCACACAGAACTAGTTCTTTATTCTGAAAATAAATAAATAAATAATTAAACAAATAAGAAGCTACCACAGTTTCACTTCGGCTGTTTTATTTGAATAGCCAAATCAAATATAAAAAAGGAACAGCAGAAGTAAGAGAAATGGACTATAAAAAAGGATGATATTATATATTTCAACTGGAATGAAAGGCCTCAGTATCCACCTAATACTATGCAAACTCTAACAGGGATTTCAAAATGAATCCAGACTATTTGACTGAATCCAAAGCTCTCTCCTCCGAGTTAAGGTTGTCGTTATATTAAAAAAAACCTTTATTCTACACTGGGGTATATTGTATGTAGAATACCCCAATATACCCCACTGTAGAATAAAGGGTTTTTAATATAACTACCATAAAACCTTGACTCTGAGGAGAGTGCTTTGGATTGGTAGATCATTCTATGAAGCCTTGCAGAAAAGGCTTTAGAGCACTCATTATCTTTTCCTTTTGCTATTGAATCCAGACTATATTGGGGAGGAAGGGGGGTGGGGGGTGAATGCCAAGGGAGGGGGGTTAACCAGATTCAAATACTCTGCTACACCTGGTACATGGTGGTGGCGGTGGTGGTGGTGTTGGTGTGTGTGTGTGTGTATGTGTGTGTGTGTGTGTGTGTGCACGTGCATGCGTGCGTGCGTGCGTGCGTGCGTGCGTGCGTGCGTGCGTGCGTGCGTGCGTGCGTGTGCGTGTGTGTGTGCATGTGTGTGTGTGTCTTCTCTGCCTGCCACATGGGAAAGGGTTGGGATGAGTTTGTCCTGGCTCCTATAGGACCTGTGCCTGGGGAAAAGCTGCTGATGAATCCACCCGTGTCCAGCCCATGTAAAGTCCTCTATAGCCTACCTATTACCATGTATAGTGCTTCATGTGTACTGCTTTATACCTATTACCATGTAAGAGGCTTACAACATGAAACCAAAATTACTCTTTAATACAGTAATGACCTTCTCATCTGCCTTGTCAAGCATGCAATTGCTCGGTCAGTTTCGGTTACAGTGAATGGTATAGTGATAAAATATCAAATTCACACACATAATCAAATGCACACACATAGTCTAATAAAATACACTGTTAGGTGTCAGCATCTTTTAACAGTTTTTTTAGGCAATACACTATGTGAGTGAGCTAATCCCAAATTAGTTCTGGTCAGCCATTTTTAACATGGTATTGGAGCATTAATGTGTTTCGTGGGTGAGGGAGAGTAGGTGAGCCGGTCAGGCGTGGTGTGAGGCACTAGGCTACAGTGGACTGGGCACGGCAGGGTAGGGCAGGGGCTCTCTCCTCTCCTCTCCTCTCCTCTCCTGTTGTTCCTCCTCTTCCTCTCCTCTCCTCTCCTGTTGTTCCTCCTCCTCCTCCTCTCCTCTCCTCTCCTCTCCTCACCTCCTCCTCTCCTCTCCTCACCTCTCCTCTCCTATCCTTCTCCTCACCTCCTCCTCTCCTCCCCTCCTCTCCTCTCCTCTCTCCTCCTCACCTCCTCCTCTTGTCCTACTCCTCTCGTCCTACTCCTCCTCCTCCTCCTCCTCCTTCTCTCCTCTCCTCTCCTCTCCTCTCCTCTCCTCTCTTCTCTTCTCTTCTCTTCTCTTCTCTTCTCTTCTCTTCTCTTCTCTTCTCTTCTCTTCTCTTCTCTTCTCTTCTCTTCTCTTCTCTTCTCTTCTCTTCCCCTCTCCTGTCATTTCCTCTCCTCTCCTCCATGCTCTGGCCAACTATGAACAGCTTTTAGCCCTCCTCTATCTACCTAAACAATGCGCTGCTGTCCAGGTGCAACTAATGGGGTGTGTCCGTTGTCTAGGTGACCAGGAAGTGCAGGGCTGTGTAATGGCTGCTGTGTGCTGCCAGTCCTGCCTCTCACTCTAGACTGATCAGGGCAGGACGCTACATGCTAAATGAATTACTTGCATTTTTATAGATCTCTGAAAAGGAAAACGCATTTTGTTTGCTATGTAAAGGCATTTTGTATGCTACAGTATATGTGTGGAACTGTGATGACATTCATTTGACAATCAATTAAATAATCGGCATAAATAGCCGAACTGAATTGGTGTACATCCCCCTGCATGCATTTCTGGAAAAAAATATATCTGCAAGTGGGAATATAAACTATTTTTTGTGTCTAAGATGTAACAGTTTTTTTTTAGTAATTTCTATTTTGTACCATAATATGTTGGGTTTGCACCTGATATTTTGTCTTATTTCACCTGTCAGTATGCGGTTGTTGATTGCTAGGAGTAAATGCAACATTACTTGTTTTCCAATAAACAAAAATGCTATCCACAAAAAGATGTAAAATTACTAAGCCACACGGCGAATGACAAATGACAGGGGATACAGACTGATCATTTCCCAGAACAGCACTGTTTCAATTTTCAATCAGAGTCCCTGTCTGTTTGGGAAATCAAAAGGCATGCTTACAAATCAACTGCACCTACAAAGCGGATTCCAAAAAAGTTTGGGCAAACTTGCACTTGTTATTTTGTGAATAAAATTAAAATGCTGTCATTTTCAAAACATTCAATCCATGCATAAGATGCACAATGGCACAAGGTCAACATAGGAACAGTTAAAATGAGGCAAAGTATTGTTTTGAGGGAAATATGTGGTCATTTAAAATTCGACCCATGCAACAAATCTCAAAAAAGTTGGGACAGGGCCAAAAAATGTTGTAATAGTTGAATAATTTAAAAAAATAACACAAGGAGGAATATTTTGAAAGGAACTATATTGACTGCCAACATGAATGCACAGATAAAATACCATCACAGAGAGGCTTTGGCACTCAGAAGCGAAGATTTTGAGGGACAAATTACTGATCTATTACACAGAAAGATTGAATTCTCAAAATTGCAGGCATATAAGGCCTATTTCTGTAATGTAGAGTTCTGTGAAATCATTGCACGAGTTATGAGATCATGACATACCCATCGTCAATAAGCAAACTATGACACTCCAGCAATGACAGCTGTTGAAAAAATGACCATGAACACAACACTTGATTAAGGCACATGATGCAGACATTAAACAGTGTTGCAAGTGGCAAAGCTCATTCTAGATGGACCTAGGAGACATGTGAAACTGTCCTCTGATTACAGAATGGAAAATATTTAATTCTTTTTTAAAATCATGGAGTCATGCACCCTCCAGGTTATGAAGAAAATTAATACTTCAGCTTGATTTAGTGGTCAGTCTGAAATACTGCATATATGATGGTAAAGGGCTGCAGAGATGCCTTGGTTATGGTCTTCTTATTCATGTAGAGCATTAAAATGAGGTCTGAATGATATATTCAGACTTTAAACAGCATACATAGCTACCAAGGCATTATATTTTGGAGCACAGTCTTTAGATATTGCCCCATAATGATGGCAAATTTCAATCTCTACTATGTTCCAACAGTGTGGTTCCATCATAAGAGTAAACAGGTGACAAAATTGTTTTCTTGCAGTGAGGATATGCCACGTATTAAGCATAACAAGAGGTAAACAAGTCGAAGAACACACCTATCAGTTGAGCTGCTGAAATCATGTCTCGCACATCAAAATATCTATTTTTTAAATAAAATCATGCCATCAGTCAAAGTATTTAAATGTTAAGTCTCCTCCCTTGTGTTGTGTTTAGTCTTATCCAACATAAAAAGCATTTTATTGACCCTGTCCCAACTTTTTTGGAATTTGTTGCATGGATGAAATTTTAAATGATCACATAAGTACCCCAAAACAATCATTCTGCTTGGTTTTAACAACTGATATGTTGTTTGTACACAAAGCTCTACCTTATTAACATATTGAATGTTTTGAAAATGCCAGCATTTTGATTTTATTCACAAAATACCAAGTGTCCCAACTTTTTTGGAATCCGCTTTGTAAGAAAAACATGCTGAGTTTTTCTTTAGCAAATACAATCTGCACAAATCTGTTCTAATGGCATGGTATACAGAAATAGGTGAATAGATTTAACTACACACATGCCTCACACGTGTCACCAGCAACTCATTTTGAATGTGCACATACTATGTAATGTGGCACTCATTGGTTGCATATGAATATACATACTTTTGAGTCTTGTTGATCAATTCATTAGTTTCTTATTAAATGGGTCCAATAACCTCTCCAAATGGGACTCTCTTCTGCCAATCATGTAACGATATGAATGAGAATAGAATGATGCTGATGGACAAGGGTAACTGTAAACAGACATTATAGTAAAACACGTTAACAGGACAATCAGATTTAACTACAGGCCTAACTACGGAACAGTAAACTTGTGTGAAAAAATGCATCATGCTTTGTGTGTAATTAATTCATGTATAGGGGGGGGGGGGGGGGTTATCATTTTATACAGAGTACAATAGTCTGAGGGTTTGCAAGTTACCGTAAGAGAGTGGCATGGTGTGTGAGGCATGAGTGAGCAATACGGCAGTCAGACTCAGAGACTGGAAGAGTGAGGAAGAGTAGGCCGCCTATGTGAGAGACATTACATGTTGGAGGAAGAGGAAGCCTATGAATAAATATCGTAGAGACAGAAAGAGAGAACCTCCGAGATAGACGGAAATAAAGAAAAAAAGAGTGATTTTGGAGAGAGGGGGGGAGAGAGAGAGAGAGAGAGAGAGAGAGAGAGAGAGAGAGAGAGAGAGAGAGAGAGAGAGAGAGAAAGAGAGAGAGAGAGAGAGAGAGAGAGAGAGAGAGAGAGAGAAGTGTAATATACAGTAGTAGTAGGTTGTAAGTGGCTCTAAGGGAGAGTGTGGAAATGTGTGAGAGTAAGGGTGGGCCTGTGTGAAAGAGAGTTCCACTGAGTTTCAGAGAAAAAGACAGAGTTTGCAGGTGGGAAACAGTGATTGAGTGTGCACTCAGTGTGTGGTTCAGGGGAGTTCACTCTCCGGATGGCTTGTGGATAGAGAAACTGTCTGTGAACCTGCTGGTAAAAGGACGGACATTTTTGTGCTGCCTGCCAGCCTGGGCCAGAGTGAAAAAAATACAGGCCTAAACTGAGATGACAGGGATCAGAGGAGATGTACCATGCTTTCTCCTGCAGACCTGAAAGCAGAGGTCCATCCAGCACAGCACTTGGATGGCAGCTTATGGTATGGGGTGCTGATCTAAAACCTCCACTGAAGAACTTTGCTGCAATGCGATGATATGTGTTTCTGGGAAGGTGTAATACAAAATAGTAAATAATATTAAAGCAATAAAGCCAGACTTAAACTACGCGACTATCGGTCCGAATCTCGGGTGTTACCGAATGTTTTTTGCTAATCAAACATATGTATGGTACAGCTAGAAAACACATTGGAATGTTAACGTTTAGATTTCTTTGGGGACAAAAAACATTTCCACAAAATGGTATGCCTTCAAGGTATAGTACACGCAGAGCACAGCATGCAACAAATATGCGTATGTAGCCAGTTTCAAAACACTCAAAATATGTTCTTCAGTTGTGGAGTTATTATATTAACATATAGACAGGCAATTGCAAAACATCTTGGAAATTGAACAGACAGAAAACACTTTCATGAGACTCATTTCGATGGAGAGTGAGAGAGGGACCAGTGAGTGTGCAGACCCCTCTCTCACACTATTTACCAGTACGTACTACCATTGTCTGGCAATTGGATTACTGATTTTGTGTAGGCCTATGTGCACACCCTAACTTTCAAGCTCACTCAAAAATCGAAAACAAAAACAGCAACTGTTGAATGAATCAGCTACAGGATGTGGTAGGGCAGTGTTTCTCAACCTTTTTTTAGGCGAGGCACCCTTTCAATTCCTGAAAACGTTCAAGGCACCCCAAACCAACAAGCCGTAATATGGCATCGCATCCGATACCACAAAAGCTTAGAAACGTAACACATTTGGATACGTCACACGACCTACGTTCAAAGTTGCAGCTGACTGGGGCGACCTATATTTACTTTATTGTGCGTAAATGGCAGATGAAAGATTCCACTGACTACCATTAACTTATCAATTTAGACAAATATGTATCATATTATAATAATTTATTTATCAGCCACGTTTCCGCGGCACCCCTGAGGGAAACACTGTGGTAGGCTATAGGCCTACTTCTGATGTCCCCACGGCTGGTAAAGGGTTATGTGCAGCTCTCAGCCTAAACAAGCACCTTTTGCTACTATATTCTGCTCCTCTCCTCTCCTTACACCCAACCTGCTCCGTTTGGGTTTTGACACTACTACTTTAGACTCCCAAAATGTTCTAGACAAAGAAAATAGTTCAGAGCTTGAAAATGTCTGCACCTCCTGGCAGCAAAATGGTGCATGGTTTTCCTCTGTGGGCCAGAATGGGTGTGCAGAGCACGTCACTGGAGGGTAAGATTCATCTTGCTTCTGGTACTAGACAAGTTTTCCAGACAAATGAGACACACTGTTGAAATGTTGAGTTTACTTTTTACAGTTTCCATATTAATGCAAGTTAAATTTCCAGGACAATTGTGAAGCTGTATGCAAAAAAGGTCAACAGCGTTTACACTGCTTGAGGAAGCTTTGCCAGTTTAATGTTGATAAGTCCATGATGATTTTGTTTTATCGTTCCTTTATTGAATCAATTTTGTCTTTTTCTTTAGCTTCATGGTTTGGCAATGTCCCCCTTACACACAAGAACCGCCTATACCAAATTGTTAAGTGGTCAAGTAAACTGATTGGTGAACCACAGCTGCACCCTTCTTCCCTGTATGCAAAGCAACTACAGCGGATAGCAATGGCTATCCTAGATGATAGCCGACACCCTTTGCATAGTGAGTTCCAGTACCTCCCCTCTGGACGGAGGCTGTTAGTTCCTGGTTGCAGAACCAATAGGTTCAAAAGCAGTTTTGTCCCAGCTGCAATTACTTTGCTAAACAAGATGTAAAATAAAATAAAAAATGTATTTGTAAAAATGCTCTTTGCACTTTAGCTGCACCAGGAGTGTGGTGTCACTTCTGCTATGGTGCCCCCCCCCTCCCCTCCCCCCGTGTGTATATGTTGTATGTGTATTTTTCAGTCAAATGTCAAACATTTTTATTTATTTCCTTGTGAAGCCTACATGTGTTTTTTAGACTCCATGTTTATGTGTCATGTGTCTTGTGGTTCTGATGTAAGGACAGCCATCTTCTCTTTTATACTGCAAACCCAGTTTACCTTCGGGTACCAATAAAGTTGAACTGAACTGAATCTTTTCTTTTTTTGATTATTATTACTGTGTGTGTACGTGTGTGTGTGCACTTTCTCACGTGAAACTGGTAAAATACTGTAAAGGTTGAATTTAAAAAAATATTACAGTTTATGTAATGGATGTGGTATCAATGAGATAAAAGAGAAAATTCATGTCGATTATTGGTATAGTGGGGAATGACTGATGGAGATGTTATGTTATTAATTGTGATTATTGTTGACAGAGTTGTAGGTTTGGCTTGAAAAGTGGTGGGAACATTTGTATGGCAAATTGACCGGGTATGCTATTTTTGGATTATGTTTATGAAACAAGTGGTGGGGACCAGATAGGTTCATCTCAAAAGTGGTATAAACATGTCCCTACCATCCACAACTAAAATTACACCCATGATAGTTACTGTTATATGATGGGGCGTGGAGATGGAGATACACTATATTGCCAAATGTATACGCTAACCTGCCTTTAATGACATATGCCATCCCATTCCTAACCCATAAGGTTCAATATGATGCCGGACCGGTCCACCATTCGCTGCAATTACAGCTTCATCAAAACCAAAACATTTTGGATAATTCCATGCTGCCAACCATGTGGGGACAGTTTGGAGCAGGCCTCTTCCTCTTTCAACATGGCAATGCCCCAGTGCACACAGAAAGGTGTGGGAAGACATGGAAGACAGTCTGGTGTGGATGACCTTGACTGGCCTACAAAGAGTCCTAACCTGAACCCGATAGAACACCTAAATTGGGATGGATTAGATCAGAGACTGAGAGCCAGGCCCTTTGGAGCACCATTGGTGAGTGACCTCAACAATGCGCTTTTGGAAGAATGGTCAAAAATTCCTATAGACACGCTCTTCAACCTTGTGGAAAAGCCTTCCCAAAAGATTTGAAGCGGCAATAGTTGCAAAAGGTGGACCGACATATTGAACCGTATGTGTTGGCAATGAGATGGCACTAACATTCATACTGTATGTGTGTCAAGGCAGGTTAGCCAATATTTTTGGCAACAGTGTATGTGTGCCTGCCAGGACAGTCCGTACATGTGGGACGGGAGAAGCAGATGGCCCATAAATGGTGTTAGTTTTTAACACATGGCAAAAGGTCGAAGAGAAAAAAAAATAAAAGAGAAAAGAGAAGCTTCAACATCACAGAGGTTGAACTCAAGATGCCTTCAGTTTTCTTTCATCAGAATAAATATAAAAAGGAAACTCTCCAGGATTTGGGTTACTGAGGAACAAAGTCCCTTTCTGCCTGAAAAGCACGCTGAACACAGAGACCTCATCTTAATCTGCCCTGCATCTGTTGTTTTTAGAGTGTTGAATATCTTTGGTGACCCAACTACAGTACTTCTAGAGGGGCATTGGTAACTGAAGAGCATTCATTGAAATAGTCGTGAGCGTTTTATGACACTTTGAACGAAGAGAGAGAGAGAGAGAGAGAGAGAGAGAGAGAGAGAGAGAGAGAGAGAGAGAGAGAGAGAGAGAGAGAGAGAGAGAGAGAGAGATCAGATGTTTCACCATTCATTCAATTCTATAAAAGCTTTGGCCTGATTCACAGCTTTAAAGTCTTTCTATATACGTATATAAAGAGGTATATATTATTCATTTCTCAGAAATGTCTTTGTGTATAATAAATATGAAATATTTCTTCAAACTCCAAGATGAGAGCTGCGGGGAGTTCAGCCATTCAATGCTGTCACATGGCCGAATATACTACGATGGCCTAAAAAAAACATCTCCGGAGACTCGATGATTGGAGATGCCCTTAAAATTCAGGACAGAGCACTTTACACACCCAGAAACCTGTCATGTTGCCTGATGTTACCTCATATACTCCGGATTCATACGACCTCATATATCCAGGATAGTTCAAATATAGTACTGACAAAATCATTTTTAAAAAGCAGTGAGGTGATTTTCCCACAGAATGTAAAATAACCACCGAGTGGTAACCACAATGAACATACGGTATTATTTACTGTTTGGGTGCTTCCCTACATTTTCCTTTGAGCATCACCGTATCCTGGGAATCCTGGCATAAGGATAATCTTTTGCACTGTGATGGCAGAGGCTTTCTGGCGGCGGGCGGGCGGCACCTCTCGAGATTACAAGATGACACAGGGCAATGCAACCAGCGGGTAAGACCACCCCACCTCCTGCAGAGCATGCTTATCGGATGCTCTTGAAAGCTCATGTTTACGGTATGCCCATATAAAAGCAGGAGTGTGCCCCTACGGTAGGCTATGTATAGTCACATACCGTATACTACATCTTCTGTATGTGGGGAGTGCCACTCACAGTATTTCTGCACTTCCTTCCTGATACTGATCTTTTATGCTGGGCTGTGGTTAACCATTCAAAGGATATATGTGTGCAGTACACGCATCTGCATGGCCATGCTCCTTTCATATGCATTTGTAGTGCTATGACACTGTGACTGGTCTGCTGGTATACGGTATGTACCGTACACTGTGTGTGTGCAAGTTCAATTCAACTCAATTTTGTTTCACTCTATTATTATATATTATATTTTATTCTATTCTTTTGTGTTCTATTTTTTGTGTTCAATTCTTTTGTGTTCTATTCTATTCTATTCTATTCTATTCTATTCTATTCTATTCTATTCTATTATATTATATTATATTTTCTTCTATTCTGTTCTGTTCTGTTCTCTTCTATTCTATTCTGTCTTGAATTCTATTCCATTATTCTAAGGATGCTCCTGCCGATGCGTTCTCTGTGACTAAAACCGAAGATCATATACAGACAAACTCAACTCTCTGATATTGTGTCCCCATTATGAGTTTTCACATGTCAGCCCAAGTCTCCAAGGGGAATATATCTTAAAGGTCTACTGCTTGAGCTTTTAGGACAGCTTGTTAATGGCAGACTCCATGACACCAGTGAAAGGTTGTTGATATCTGATCTCAACACCCAATTACTCCTTTCCCTGTCACACTCCTAAAGCACTGTGACAACTGCCTGGGTTTAAGCTACCGTGTGTTCATGCAGGCCTACCAGCATTGCAAAAGAACAGTGTTTTATTTATTTATTTTTCACTTTTTCAACGAGAATACACATAGTGATGAATAACTGACAGCTGGACCAAAAACGCATCGTTTAACAAAAAGTGCACTGCATAAGAAGAGCAGATGACAGCTACAGTCTACTACTGCAATTCTGCTGCAGGACCAGGACGCTACATATGTTTGAGGTTTTCAACATGATTGCTTCCTCACAGATATTCATTCGGCATACCCCTTCCTCATGCTGTGACACCATTTTCCTGGGCCACAAACAACAAACAAACAAACAAAAAACATGAATAATATCATCTCCGAATTTCTCTTTCTTTGCGCAGCAGGTCTAAATACACAAATGCTGTGTGCAGCCGAGACAGGACTAAACGGGACTCCTCCTCATAATGCGCACAGTGTGAGGGGCTACATCTTAGGGAAAAAGGGATGCAATGTGTGCAAGCGCAAAACATCAAAGACGGTGTTAAATTTACTCATGGCTGTGGTTCCTAGGTGCAAGTCGTTGCCAGCTCCCCACAGGGCGGTAGACTGTGCCAATATTGTCGATATCCCACGGTCTAGCTCCAGTTCAAAGTGACGACTTGAAATAGATGTGGGGCCTCGGTCATCCTCATGAGTCTCCCAACAAACAGGTCAGTGAAACCAAAAGAGAAAGAAAATAAAGCGAGTGTGTCAGTGTGTACTGAACCAATTCCGCCCTGCGAAAAAAACCTTTGCTGTGTGTGCCAAGCTGTTATTCAGACCAATTCCTCACAAAATGGCTGTGGGAGGCTGTTGGTGGTGGAAGACACGGTGCATGTGTATAGATTATTTTGCTGTGCATGTGTGTGTGTGTGTGTGTGTGTGTGTGTGTGTGTGTGTGTGTGTGTGTGTGTGTGTGTGTGTGTGTGTGTGTGTGTGTGTGTGTGTGTGTGTGTGTGTTCAAAAGGGTTACACAACAAAAACACAAACCTAGTGTGTGTGTGTGTGTGTGTGTGTGTGTGTGTGTGTGTGTGTGTGTGTGTGTGTGTGTGTGTGTGTGTGTGTGTGTGTGTGTGTGTGTGTGTGTGTGTGTGTGTGTGTGTGTGTGTGTGCGTGCACAGGGAAACAAAAGGCTAGCATTTTTGTCCAATAAATGCCATGCCATTTTCATATCAAGCATTTGGATTAGGTCATTCAAATCACAAACCCAAAACCCACAACTATAGGTATAGGTACAAATACAGTTATCATTTAAATTGCTTAAAGATAGTGAAAAAAATAATGTTTGTGCAGACTAACACAGTGACACAACCAGCACTGGGGTTGTGAAGTTCATGTAAGTACATTGTCAGTTTGTCTCTGCATCATGCTGTGACCGATTACGATTATAAAAATGCTCCCAAGTAAGCAGGGACGCTGACGGGGGGGACAAAGGGGTCAGAAGAAGGGGTCAGAAGACCCAATTGGGTTCTCACTATATTGTATGTATTGGATGGGGGGGCCCATTCAGATGACTTTGTCCTGGGCCCAGCCAAAGCTGTCAGCGGCCCTGTAAGTAAGGTGTCCCGCAGCACGGAGCCAGACGCATTATGCACGGAGCCCACTAGCCAGAAGGTCAACAAGCACACAAGCTAGTGCTGCTATCTCTCTGGTCTACCTGAGTCTTTATCTCCCCCTGGGCTGTGGCAGTGGCTCTGGCTGTGGCAGGGGCAGAACATCGTACGCCAAAGATATGTGTGACTTCTCATTCTGACATCAGGAGCTCACCACCACACACTGCTCCCTGGCCGGCCATGTTTGTCTGCCTGCCTTATTGCCTGTCTGCCCGCCTGCTTGCCCCCCCCGCCTGGCTGCCTGCCTCTCTGTCTGCCTTCTTGCCTGCCTGCATGTCTGCCTTCTTGCCTGACTGCTTTCTTGCCTGCCTACCTTCCTGCCTGCCTGTCTGCCTTCTTGCCTGCCTGTCTGCCTTCCTGCCTGACTGCTTTCTTGCCTACCTACTTACCTCCCTGCTTGCCCCCCTGCCTGCCTACCTGTCTGTGCTTGTCCCCCCTGCCTGCCTACCTGCCTGTCTGTCTGCCTGCCCCCCTGCCTGCCTACCTGCATGTCTGTCTGTCTGCTCGCTCCCCTGCTTGCCTGCTTGTCTGCCTGACTTTGGATCTACTCTGTAGACAAATTGAATTAAAGGTTAATTTGTCTCTGCACGTTGTATAATCTCATTAATGTGAGTTAAGAGTGCGGGATTGTCAAGTGCAAGCAAGCAGGCACTTAAAAGCATCTAAAACATCGGGTTTTCATTAAAGTGAACTAAATCAAATCTTCTTTCAACGTCGACCACCTACAACACGGCAGTGAGAATGTAAAAACACATCGAAATGAATGCAGGAGAATCCGTCACCTTGCGGAGTCTGGCAACACGAGACTGGAAGCACCTGGCAACTGAGACAAAGAATATCGCAACGTACAATGTGAGAGCATCACAGAAAGAGCACACACAGGGTGCATTCCAATATGCAGACTTCCGTCCGTCCATTTGTGCTTGTGGTCTTGCATTTTGCTGACGCCCCGCCTCCGTGGAGAAAACAATAAAGTTTCCCCGCTGTCAGCCTTGCAACACAATTTTGGGGGGACTGTTCTTCATTCTCCATCCCGATTGCAAATGAGGGAAAGACATTAGAATGTAGCTTTTGCGAGATATTAAATTCATTTTCTGTCATGGATGACGTCATCATGAGGTCACAAACAGGCAAGTGAGCAAGGGAGGACGGAAGTCCGCATATTGGAATCCACCCACAGACTGAGCCATGGAAATCTGGGGTTTTCTTTACAGCGTAGTTGTTAGCCGTTATTATATCCCCGAAACGCGGAGCGTCGGGGATGTAATGGTTTTGCGTGCACCGCCGCCGCCGCCGCCGCGTCCGCCGCCGCCGCCGCCGCGTCCGCCGCCGCCGCGTAAGGTCTTTCGTGTTAACGCGATAACTTTTGAACGGATGTTTGGATTTGTCCCAGATTTGGTGTGTGAATGCTCTAGGGCAGGTTCATGAACTGATTCGAGTTTGGAGGTCAACAATTTCAAGATGGCCGAATTCAAAGATGGCCGAATTTTTGTTTGGCCCATTACTTCTGACCGGGTGGATGGATTTGTCCCAGATTTGGTGTGTGTGAATGCTCTAGGGTGGGTTCATGAACTGATTAGAGTTTGGAGGTTAACACTTTCAAGATGGCCGAATTCAAGATGGCCGATTTTTTGTCTGGTCCATAACTTCTGACCGGGTGGATGGATTTGTCCCAATTTGGTGTGTGAATGTTCTAGGGTAGGTTCATGAACTGATTCGAGTTTGGAGGTCAACAATTTCAAGATGGCCGAATTCAAGATGGCCGAATTTTTGTTTGGCCCATCACTTCTGACCGGGTGGATGGATTTGTCCCAGATTTGGTGTGTGAATGCTCTAGGGTAGGTTCATGAACTGATTACAGTTTGGAGGTTAACACTTTCAAGATGGCCGAATTCAAGATGGCCGAATTTTTGTTGGTCCATAACTTTCTGACCGGTGGATGGATTTGTCCCAGATTTGGTGTGTGAATGTTCTAGGGTAGGTTCATGAACTGATTCGAGTTTGGAGGTCAACAATTTCAAGATGGCCGAATTCAAGTTGGCCGAATTTTTGTTTTGGTCCATAACTTCTGACCGGGTGGATGGATTTGTCCCAGATTTGGTGTGTGAATGTTCTAGGGTAGGTTCATGAACTGATTCGAGTTTGGAGGTCAACACTTTCCATAACTTCTGACTGGGTGGATTGATTTGCCCGGTAACTCCTTAATTTAATGGTTCACCATTTCAGTGAATCTACCATATCAGGTAGGCCTACAGTGTAATAACCAGTGTAACAATATTTAATACCATGTAATACTAGTGTAATACCAGTGTAAAAATAGGCAATACCAGGTACAGTGTAATAACCAGTGTAACAATATGTAATACCATGTAATACTAGTGTAATACCAGTTTACAAATATGCAATACCATGTAATACCACTTACACACAAATAGCCTACATGATATAAGTACAAAATTGGTACATGGTGTCACACTGGTATGACGTGGTATTAAATATTGTTACACTGGTTATTACACTGTACCTAATGTGGTATATCCACTGTAATAGTGAACCATTAAAACAGTGTTACCATTTGCCTCATTTTTTCCTTCATTTTCACAATAGTCATTTGGTTTTAAGCCTATGCACGTCATTGATCTATGTATAGATATTAAATAGATTTATTTTATATTTTGTATTTATCATAAACGTTCATGAAAAGGTGGACGGGAGTGGTAGGAATGATTGGGGACTGGAAGCGTCGCGTTTCGGGGATATACCTTAAGCAGTCGAAGGCGACTGCACAGGCAGTCTAGTTAACTTAGGTAGTCATCCGTGGGAAATTGCATTGCAAACAACAAAGTAGCTAACGTAGTTAGCAACTTTGGTTTCGAGAAATGCACCCCAGACTTGTGAGAACTGGAGTACAGGAAGTCGATTGGTGACATGATTAGCGCCCAATGCCCACTTCCTGGAACTAGTGGAACTATGTACTGTACTGTAGTATGTCAATGGTGATCTATGCGATCTAAGTCTCCACGAGTCACCATTGCTGTGTAAAAAATGGACCATTAAAGTCAATGGGATCATCTGAACTCTTTACTTCCCTCGCTCTGAGCGCCCAGCAGAGAGAGAGAGAGAGAGAGAGAGAGAGAGAGAGAGAGAGAGAGAGAGAGAGAGAGAGAGAGAAAGAGAGAGAGAGAGAGAGAGAGAGAGAGAGAAAGAGAAAGAAAAAGAGAAAGAGATAGGGAGATACAAAGGGCCGAGAGAGAGAGATAGCATTGTCATGTAACCAAGATGCAGTTGTGTATGTGTATCTACTGTATCTCAGAGGGGGCTTTCTCCATATCCACCAGTCTGACCTCTGTTGGCTACACCATAGGTGACGAGATGCCCCCACCTTTCAGGCAGAAAATGGAGTAGGGAATCTGTTTAGTTAATCAGTGGTTATGTTGGAGTCCTGCCTTAGGGATGGAAGAGCACAGAGCAGCAGTCATAGTGTAGTGTAGTAGTTGGGGAGCTTAAGAAACACTTTGGCAGAGCGAAAACAAGAGCTGCGGTTGCCATGGGAACACTCTTCTGATGTATATAGGATGTGAGTGCCCGCACAGAAATCAGAGAACACTCTGTCTGTGTGTGTGTGTGTGTGTGTGTGTGTGTGTGTGTGTGTGTGTGTGTGTGTGTGTGTGTGTGTGTGTGTGTGTGTGTGTGTGTGTGTGTGTGTGTGTGTGTGCGCGTGCGTGCGTGCGTGCGTGTGTATGTGTGCATGTGTGTGTGTGTATTAGCTGCTTGCCAGGGGGTGGCATCTCTTCTGTAGGTCAGCGATGAGCTGGCAGACAGGGCGTCAGGGTGGGGCTGTCCTCAGTAACAATGGGGCATGGCCACCTGGGCTGGCCAGAGGCAGTCATCATAGCAGTGGGGCCAACATGCAGCCAGCAGCCACAGCAGAATTAGCAGCCAGCAGCAGCAGTTAGATACAGTAGATAGATAGATAGATAGATAGATAGATAGATAGATAGATAGATAGATAGATAGATAGATAGATAGATAGATAGATAGATAGATAGATAGATAGATAGATAGATAGATAGATAGATTTATTATTTATTGATTGGTTTATTGATTGACTGACTGATTGATTGATTGATTGATTGATTGACTGATTGATTGATCACAAACATAGAAGCCGAACAAAGTTCCCAACTTTTTTTCAATTGTGCTACACATGGAACAAAATGCCGACAACAACAACAGCAGCAAAAAAAAGAAGATTTTAAAGACAGCAGCTACAAGCTGCCTCCTGGGATGGGCCCACCTTGATATAGTACATCGCTGTTTCCGAGCTCCTCCAGTGTTACCCAATACTACTCTTTGTTCTTTGTTTCATTATTTTTTCGAAACCACCCTGAGCTCTGAGTGCGCCATACACTTTACACATACACTTTCTATGCCTTGCCTCGACTTGCTATAGGGTTGCCCTGCGGATGAACCTTCGCAGTGTGTTGAAGTTCAGACTTGTTTAAAATGCACAGGGCAGCCAGCATGGTCGACACTGCAGATTTAGTCCGAAATTGTATAGTGCACTGTGATTTCACATCATGTGTATTTTGTCAATATATGTTAATAAATGCTGTAGTAAAATGTCCAGACGTGTGTCTGTCTGTTTCTGTATTTCTAAAGGTTAGACATTAGGCCTACATACATACCTAATGACCCCCCGATGCCCTCTCTCTCTCTCTCTCTCTCTCTCTCTCTCAGACACACACACGTGCACGCACGGACACACACACACACGCACAAACATTTTATTATCATTCTTCATTACATAACATAGTATTCAGCATGCAATACTAAAGGAAGCCTTCATAGTTATTTATATTTATAACTTACTCATTCTTTATCAAATTACATCAGTTGTAATCAGTAATGTCAACCTCTGGTATTACACAGAAGTGAAGTTGGAAAAAAAAAACATATAAGGTGCTGATGCGAAATCTGTGTGTGTCGTGTGTCTACATTGGGCAGAATTCATGCAGATGTTCTTGATGACTGTAGACACACACAAGTAGCTCTGCTCAAAGTCATATGATAATCTATGGCTGTTTACGTCTGCTCTCGGTGCCCATGCTATCACATACATCAAGAGTCAGGACCCCAGAGCTTACAGTAATAGCAGCCACGAAAGCAGATCAAGTCATGTGCATGTCCTCATGACACTTACATTACACTTAGCTGACGATTTTATCCAAAGCTACTTCCAATTATGAAGCCGTAGAGACCGTGGCCGTGTTTCTCAGCGAGGGCGGTACAGCCCCCCCCAGGGGGCATTGGGGAGCTCTAGGGGGGCGTTGAGAAGGATACAGCTGAGAGGGGTGGTGCTTAGTTTCCATTGGGAGGCATTAGTCCATTTAAAGGGGGGCGGTGTAAGGCTTATGATGAGGTGAAGGGGGATTTGGGAGACTTGTGATGTAACCAAGGGGGCCTTTGTTCAAAAAAGGTTGAGAACCACTGCAGTAGAGTATTAGTTAGTCCCCGGAGTAGCGTGGGGTTACATGGGTTACTCAAGGGCACTGGAGATTCCCCACATACTGATCAAAGAACGTAAAAGGGAAGAAGGATTTCACGCCAGAACATGCATTGGCAATGATAAACTACTACACACACAGAGCTGTTCCATGGCCATCACCATAGGCCTACTTACAGTCTCGGCTTTGAGATAAACATGTATTTATGCATGTCTATGGTTTTGGAATACATAGCATGTCAGTCACGCATGTGTAGAATCAGACAATTTATGGCGTAACTTCATAAGGATGAGCTTTGTGTGCGCATATTTAAACTACTGTATTTGTGGTGGCACACATACTTAAACAACTTGTGACAAAATATGAAGAGGTGACTTCCATTCATGCTTCCGTTCCATGTTGCGTTCCTCCAAAGCGGATGTAGATCCTTAGTAAGGGCAACAGAATCGGTACATTTTTAACAAGTACCGGTAAGCTTTCTTCCCCTTTAGGCAGTATGTTCTGTGCTACTGATGCATGATTAGAGCCTGCAACCTTTCGAAATCACAAGATCTCCTCCTTAACCATTGGGCCACAGCAGCCAGGTGTTCTCTGTCTTCCTTTTGCCCTGCTACTGAAGAGAGTGGCTATGGCCTACAAGTGGGCGGATGCATAGAGCAAAAACATCAATTTCAGTAATGTGCTCCTCTGGGGAAAAAACACCCTTCAATCCTCCTGGGAGTGTGTCCCCACATTACACCTTGATTTGGAACTCTTCCCCCATGCAAAATGGCTCACGATTGCATAAGAGAAGTTTGTGGAAAAAGAGAGTTACAGACTACATAGGACGTGGTAAAAGAGTAAATACCGGTAATTTAAAAGATGATTGATCTGTTGGACCTGATGTGATCTAGTGTTTGAGGTTCCTATATGCATCTTTGCCTATTGATTGGTATTGATTGTTGCCATACTGATGACAGTTAATTACTGTAAAACAGTCCTCAGACAATGATGGTTTTTTACTTTTTTTCAACTTATTTTATCATTAAATCTCATTATTGTTGTATCATTTATTATTGCAGTCTGAGTTTAAAATCATAATCACTACAAGTCTTATACAACATAACATACTGTATTTTAACATTTTGAGTCCCTTAGTCATTTGCTTTCATTATATCGAAACTCAATTTTGGTAAACATCTACTGAAGTGCTTCAAAAGAGAATGGTTTTTTTTTGTCTCTGTTTATGCTGAACCCTCAATTTCACATAAATGAAAGTTGTGAAAATAAGCAACTTGGACTGGGCCACCTGCAAGAGAGGGAAGTGGTTGATACCAATTACGCAGCCTTTTTCCCATGAAAGGCTTTCTTTGCACCTCATCAACATTCACTATAATCGAGACAAGCTGTGCAAATCCCTTTTTTAAAATCACACATTGGCACTCACACTCACTTCGAAGCTATGAAGCATTCCTCTTGGTGTAATTGTATGCGTTAGCTGTAAAATCTCCAAATCTCCAATTCAGCCGACTCAGAGAAAAGTACTTCCTGCCACTGCAGAGGTTATCGTTGGCTGTCACGTGAAGAAATTAGCAATGCAGAAGCTCCAGTCATTTCAGGGCATTTTACATTTAGTAAGAATGGAAAAAGAAGAACTTGGGGCTGGGGGGGACTACATTCTTGCTTAACTAGAGTATCTTGGTGGACACACAGACTTAACACATTTGGTGAGAGCTAAGGTGACATTATAGGAAAATTTAAAAAATCTATTTGCCCAAGCTGAAACCCACCTTCGTCATTGGAAAACTTTATGATGGAGCCAGGGGCAAGGTTTTGCTGGCATTTTGCTGACGTTGCTTCAGAAGTTTGTTGGAAACCACATTGTGGGCCACTGCCGATAATTATGTGCTGGTAAAGATTTAAAAGAATGTTCACCACTTTCTTGTTAGTAGTACACATTTAACTGCTGAGGGGGAGTCCCCAATGTGATTAATTCTGTTAATTCTGTTTAAAAAATAAACGTTAATACGTGGACTCTAGCACCATTTCAGAGAATTGTTCAATGGTATACGTATCTTAAGTGCTTTAAGTACTTACTAACCATCAGTGGTGGTTAACCTGCACAACCACCTTTAATGGCTGCCAGCACTGCAAGGCCATATTCTTATGCAACTCTAGAGTGCCTTGGTGGACACATTGATTGTGCAATCATGTGGTCTCGTCATTATGGTAAATACCAAACGCCGACATTGGAAGCAAACATGAACGCCACTGCTTCTGGTATTTTCCCCTGGTCAACTCGTAGAAAAATGTTATAGGCCTACACAAGATTACGAGATGATGACGTACACAACAGCTGGCTCTACTTTCACCATGGCAACCGCTAAGTTGAAATACTCAAAAGCCGTCATTCAGTATGTTAAGACAGTGTCATGGTAAATGTCAGTGTCAGAAGATATTCAGCATTTTTACCTTTTGACTTCCTAATTCGTTTGCCTACTGTAGCTGATGAAGAACATAGTCTATAATCGTTTTAGTGAAAAACACGTCCGAGTCTCAATCTGCTTCACCATTTTTAATTTGTAAACACCAACAAAAAAGGACATGTTGGTAAATACCACTTCCCAACTGGATAATATCTACTTTGGAAGACCACATGAATGCACAATTAATTACATACATTGGTGAGAGCTATGGGGTATAAAGTAGTTCGAAAACAGTCCATTGGCCCAAAAAAAGTAGTTCAAAAACATTCTATTGGCCCATGTCTGGTATTGAAAATACCACTTCCGAATAATGGTCTATCTATGGACAATCTACTAGATTCATGTTTGAGCTGCCCTACTCCCAGGCCAGACGCTTGACGTGTGTGTGTGTGTGTGTGTGTGTGTGTGTGTGTGTGTGTGTGTGTGTGTGTGTGTGTGTGTGTGTACTCTACTTTAAAAAAAAAGAGAAAAAAAAGAAAAACCCGTACTAACCCCCTTCTTTGCATCTGCACTTGTTCTGTATATTTCCTGTGCACTTTGTATCTGCTAGTGATGTTGGCTATGATTATGTCCTCGTTTGTAAGTCGCGTTATAAAGCATCTGCCAAATGCAATGTAAAGTAATGTAATGTAAAGGTCGCCAGCCCTCAAAAGGCCCTTCGGTGGCCTGAGATGCCCAGTTGCCTGCATTGCCTGACGGCAAACTGCCCCAACAGGAATTACTACTGTACACATAAAACTTGACCTGTGTGACTCACCTTTCTGACCTTCACAGAAATGGTCTCTTTGTACTTACAGGCCTTTGTCCTTGTGAAAATAACACATCAGGAAGGTGTAAAAGGTGATGTCCTCCGTCTGGGTTGGCAGTCGCAGTCGCAGCCACAGGACTGGAGAGCTGAGAAGCGTGAGGGGAAGTATGTACGGTAACACCCCCTATAGCTGACAATCTATTTACAGAAAAACAGCTTCCAAGGCCTGTGCCATTGCCAGTCACCAATATCTAGCCTATTTTAACACCAGTCTTACCTTGTGAGACAAAAGGTCCAGTTAAAAAAAGAAAGTTCCATGTTACGCCTGGGCCAGATGCTCTGGAAAGGCTTTCGTTTTGTTACCAGAAAATTGGCAAATCAGCTAACCGAGGGTGGAATGAGAGAGAGAAAGCATATTTCAAACTTCGTCCATCACACCACTGATTGTTTTACAATGTCTTGAGTCATGACCAAATTTTGGTACTTGGGTAAAGTAAGAAAAGCCGTTGAAATGTTCTCCCTCTAGTCAACATTTAATCATTTGACCGAATTAAATTAATACCAGGGTATGGGAAGACCAGAGGCCTCAAAACTTATTAACAAACAAAAAAAGCTATGCACATGACTTCATTTTTTAAGAGACATGAAAAAGAGCATGTGCACTAAATTGCATGTGAAAATGTGTTCCTCAAGAATGTGTGTGAAAAACCTTTATACAATGGATTGACACATCTGAATGTTGTGGTGCATATGCTTATGTAGGCCTATCTTTTCGGATTTTCCAGATTAGTCATTGTTGAACTGGTGTCTGTATCCACAACCACCTAATAAACCAACTTTGAAACATCCATCTTTGGTTTCATTTCCTGAATTCTAACTGAACATTGGCAATCCAAATGTCTTGTCAGCTTCACAAGCAAGCATGAGTCAAGAGAATTACTATGTTTAGCTGCTTTTTTACCAAGAATATGTATTCCATCCAGCTCTCAGATGCATGGCATATAGTGTATTGAGTAATATAGGGCCTAATATAAATAGAAGCTTTCATATGTGTGCTAGCTACTACTGTGTTACACTTCTCGCTAAGTTGTTTTTTATATATATATCACTATACAGTATAAGCAAAATGAACTGATTCGTCCTCGCTTAAGATAAATCTTCTCCTTTTTCATTTTGCTTTGCTGGGTAGGGGGCTAAACACCAATATCCATAGGCCTACATCCAAGGTAACGCAACAAATTGACGTTAGCATAAGCTAACCTAACCTCTTACCTTTATATATATTTGTCAAAAAACAAGCTGTACCCCTTGTTCAGTTCGGACTGGGGTGGTCTTGAATGGTGTTTACCAGGCAATGAATGTCTACAAATTATATCTTTGGTAGATTTATCAACGAAGTGGACTATCTGAACATTGTTTAGGCCTACCTCTATCCCTTACCTCAGAATCAACAGTGTAATAATTCGCCGGAAGTTGGAATGCACAGCGAATGTGGAAGCCCTACGTGAGCAGTGTGAAAAGGGCCTATTAAGCTAGCCAGCTTTTTGCTCTTACATAATATCCAGACATCAGAACGCTAGATCACTAACAAGGAGAAAAAAGACAATTTCGTGTATACAGTTCTAGAGGTGTTTAACAGCATATACGGTACAGTACAGTGCAGTTGGCACAAATGAATCTCAAGCAATTCAGAACTAATTACAGGTACAATGCCCATACTGAATGTTCTCATTTTTGATGTGTCATATGAATTCCCCTGGCAAGTTTATCAGACACACTCTAGTTGGTTCTGAAACTATTATTATACAAGATTTAGAAATAGTTTGATCAGAAAGACTCACAAACTGTTTGAATCATGTTGTTGCTCTAAAAAGTAGTTTCGCAAGTGAAGTTGATAATTTTGTCTAATTTTGGGGAATCTTGACAAACGGCAACACGTCTGGCTGATGCCAGTGTGCTGTTGAAAAGGATTAATCTTACTGGCACAGGACACGAGAAAAAAAAACATGAAATAAGGACGTTGATGGCATGACGTTCGTGATGCAAGAGGGTAGTAAGAAAGTGTCATCTCAGGAAGTTAAAGAGTTACGGTCTCACTTCCACAGAGTGTCAAGATATCATATCTTTATATGAATGACGAAGCAACGTGGAAAACCACAGCATGGTTTCACTGCACAACAAGCAAAACAGCACAAGACAGGATGAGAAGGCAGGATGCACTTAAAAAATCTCTGAGAGAGTCCAATGTTACTATACTAACTCTCACAGTACATTTCATCTGCTAAAATATATATATTAATAGCATATCGACTGTAAAAAAAAAAAATATATACACTGAACATAAACATAAAGTTCTTCAAAATATGCTGCCTGTACAGAGACTGTAAAAAAGTGACATGCATTCTCAATTTCAAGACCAATTTGCAGTATGCTCTCCTCTCACAGTCTGCTTTTTGCCAAGCAAAAACATTTACTGAACAAATGGCAAAAGATATAGAGACAATGACATCACAGGAAGGCAAAGTGTTTGCATCAGTCATTTTTAAATGACTTAACTGTCCTCCTTTGAATGAAGATGAAGAGAATTATTTCAAAATTAGGATGGCCTTGTAAAACATAGCCTGATTATGCGTCACGTCACTAGGAGGGCATGGCATGACGAACACAGTATCTTACTGTACCTCTCTGTCTCAAACACATAGACTGGGCACAAAAGGGTTCACTTTTGCCGGCCCCCAGGGAGGGAGGGAGCCTAGAACTGGGTTTTCATTTCACTCTATGTATTGAATGGTGGACCGTTCAGGTGACTTTGTCCCGGGCCAAGCAAACTCTTTCAGCAGCCCTGGTCCATGGTGACTTTTGCAAAGTGTTCACAGGCCATCAATGGAGCTATAGAGTGAGCATTGAGTCAAGAGTGTTCATAGACCATCAGTGGAACTAGAAAGCATTGAGTCAAGAGTGTTCATAGGCAATCAGTGGAACTAGAAAGCATTGAGTCAAGAGTGTTCATAGGCAATCAGTGGAACTAGAAAGCATTGAGTCAAGAGTGTTCATAGGCAATCAGTGGAACTAGAAAGCATTGAGTCAAGAGTGTTCATAGACCATCAGTGGAACTAGAAAGCATTGAGCCAAGAGTATACTATAGCCAAGAGTATTCATAGACCATCAGTTGAGCTAGAAAGCATTGAGAGCCAAGAGTGTTCATAGTTCATCAGTGGAGCTGGTGCGCATGGGGTCAGATGCCCCACAGGACGCTCTGCCCTGACTCAGTCCCCATGTCACCCTACTGAGGCAGGGCAGATACCTGGCGGCCGCCGACCTGAAGTCATTCCTCAGGAAGATGTACAGCACGGGGTCCAGCAGGCTGTTGATGCTCAGGAGCCCTCTGCCCAGCTGGAAAGGCACGAACACTGCTCTCTCCCAGGCACAGCTGTCACCGTGCAGGAGCAGACCCACGTACTTGATGCACCCGGTGACGTGGTAGGGTCCGAGCACGACGACGAACGTGACGACCAGCAGGGTGAGCAAGCCCTTGATGCGTTTCTTCTCCTCGGACGCGAGGGCGCTGACGGCCATCAGCGAAGACAGGGTCTTCACGTGCAGGGTGACGATGAAGGCGAGAGGAACGACGAAGGAGAGCAGCAGGGTGATGAGGCGGTAGGTGATGAAGCCTCCTCCAGAGGGGTACTTCTCGATGCACAGCGTGTAGTTGGCGTGCGTTGGGAAGAGCTTGTTGAAGGCAATCGAAGGGGGCAAGAAAACGATCACCCAGACCCCGAGGGCAAACCAGCGCGCGAACTTGTGTCGACTCAGGAAGTGGTACTTTAGAGGCCTGGCGATGGCCAGGTGGCGTTCTAGTGCGATGATGCACATGAAGAAAATGCCTGCGTACATGCTGACGTAAAAGGCAAGCCCAGTCATCTGGCAGGCCGTGGGTCCAAATCGCCAGTGGTGGTCGTTTTTATAGTAGTCCATCCACATCGGTAAGGTCAACAGTTGAATGAGATCCGCAAGTAGCAAGTTCATAACATACACTGGCAAGACATTTTCAGTTTTGATGAGCTTGTAGAGACCAACAAGGGCAGCAATATTCAAGGGAGTGCCAACGATGAAAAACAGTCCGTACAGAACAGGAAGGAATACTCCATCTTGCTTGAAGTCTATTCCACATGCGTTGCCGTGGCGAAGTTCCACCATATGGTGCGCATGATTCTCAGTATTTGGCTCCATCTGTGTTCAAACAATACAAGTGTTTAAGTGTTTTTGAAGCAGTGATGAGCAGCAATCTCATGAGATTGTAGCACCTTGTTAACAGCATCTGGTAATTCAAATAACTTTTTATAGATAATTAAAATTCTAACCAAAAAAGTCAATTTCAGTTGTTATTATTATGCATCACCCGAATGCTAATATTTGTCCATATTAATTAAGATGTATGTTTGGCATGAATAGAAAATCCACTTACTCTCTTGATGCAATAAGCCTCACTTGCAGAAACTCTGCCGTTTTATTAGCTCACTTTGAATGAAATGAAGAAGTATTTCTGTAGAGTGTTAAGTTTTCTTATTCCAAAAAACCACAGTCAGTGACGCCACACACAGAAACAGGATCTTACTCACCCAATGGAAAGTACTGGCTGATTTTTTTTTCTTTTTTTACTGATAGTCTAAATACATTTTTTTGAAACTGTGAAATACACATTTTGACAGAGATGTCCACAATATTGCTTGCACATTTTTTCTCATTTCACAGCATTCAGTTAAGTTGCATTTTAAGATGAGCTGTTTTAAGTTTGAAATTAACATTGTCAGAAGGTATGCCGACTATCCAGATATTGCATGCCTACAATAGTTGAATTAACCCTCTGGTTGTGTTAGAAACATGGTTATGTTCATGGTGTTAACGGTCCAAATTGACCGCCTACACAAAAAAGGTAATAATACATTGATTAAAAATCTGATTTGCCTATGTTGTGATTAATACCTTTTAGACATCCTTTTGAAACATTTCCAATGTGATTTAAATGTCATTCGGCTTTGTTTTAGTGCTTTGTAGGCTTTTTTTCTTATCTTGCACCATTTCGTTTTATTAACCGTCTGGAGTCTAGGGCCTCTCAGAGGCTTTCAGGCCATTTGGAACACCTTTACTTTTTTCAAGTATTTCAACTAACTGTAAGCATCTAGGCTATACTAATGTGGCACATATGGTTATATTCTGAAAAGGCTAACAAAAAAAGAATATGAGAGTAAAGTGAATGTAACATAAATGTACATAAATTTGGGAGATGTAAATCAATGGTCAGGTCATTTTTGACCAAAACACCATGAATTTAACAAGTTGGTGTATCTTCCACAATTCTTCAGGAATTTGCATTATATTTAATTTATTTTGACCATTTGAATAGGTTAGCTGGAGGATATCATGAAGTGTTATTTGTGTATGATGAAAAATAGAGAACTTATTTAAGAATGAAGTTTCAAAACAGTCATTTTTGACCGTAACACAACCAGAGTGTTAAGGAAGTTGATCTGATGGTGTTGTAAGTCTGTAGTGTGTAAGCTGGGAAACTGTTACTTTCACACATCAGAGTTTCACCACCATTCCCACTGCAACTGTTTGCATGGCAACAATGCATAAACACTTCATGAAAAAGTTGTTATTTAAGATTTAAGTTCTTTCATTATGTGATTTAATTTTAATGATTGCTGGCTCTGTAGATATTTACACGTAAGAAATCCTATAAGATAGCTAATTCATGTATTAACTGGGAGTCTTGTTGCTCTCTTACTATATTAAGGTACAGTGATGATGTGTGTTTCACCCCTCTGATAACCGTTTTCTTTTTTTCTCCAGCAGTTATCAACATCAAACCTAATAGTTGAAGCATGCATGGTCAGTATTAGTGTAGTGACTAATTTTTTTAAATTATTGGTTTAAAAGTAAAAGGTCATTCGATTTAGAAAATTATGTTTTTAAGTACTGAATTGTGCAATAGTAAATCGTTTACCAGACTCCCTGTTCAGAAAAAAAACCAAAATCTGTAGGGCCAATCTCCCCAGATTCTGAGAAGAGTCTGGTGATCTCTCTTACAAAAACATTATATTTATTTTATATTATTTATGTAAATGTATAGTTTAAAACACATACACACGTTCAACATGCTCACTTACCTCATACAACACTCCTCACACTTGAAAATGTAAAATGTTCACACAGCACAAAACTAAAATGGCCGCAAATAGATGAGGCCAAGTCAGTTGCATCTTCACCCAGCTTGTGGTATGTTGGCTGACATATGTGGTGCAATTCATCAGCCAATCAGATAATGCTATTTGTTGCGAGCGGAAGCATGAAAGGAAGCTGCCAATAACCACACATAAAGGTTCAGAATGAAAGATTTATTTTTAAAACATCAGTTGGACTATCAAGTGTAAACACTGTACAATAAGAGTAAGATGACAAGGTAGACATAAACAACGGTTAAAAAAAGAATACAACTAATTAAAGAAATGAAAGAATGGTTTTATGAACATCATGTGTGAACAGATTCAGCATTTACGGTCTTTCCTTCAAAGAAGAGGCACATTAAAAATGTTACAATGTCACATTGTGAGAGTCAGGACCTTGTGACACTACAGTAACAACAAGTGTGTTTATTTTTCTTTTTTACATTAAACAAACAAACAAACAAAAAACAGTATATCCTCTGTGCCCTGTAGCCTCTCCAATATCAACAGTGAAAATTGCAACATTCAAAATGTTAAAGGTTGGAGTAACTTTGCTCCTCATGAAAATAAAAACAAACTAATTATTATGTTTTAACCCATTTTCTACATGTGGTTATTGCTGATTCTAGAGGACTATGCACTCAACAGACCTTGTTTCCCCTCTTAGGTTGACTTAAGGTCGACAGGTCAGTTAAAAAGAACAGAAGGGTTTCAAAGGGTTCCGGAAACAGACCTCCCATGTACAAAAGTTGTTTTGTTCAGTTGTAATGACTTTTGGTAAACATTGTTTTAATGTTTTTTTCACCACCCTTAGCCCCATCCCCCAAAAACAATAATCCAATCGCGAGCTGATGATGATGACGTGTGAAAATGAAAAAAATATTGGTTGCACTCATGACGGCACATTTCCTAGCAGTCTGCACAGCGCGCACTGCAAAATTATGAATTTTGAACCTTTCAATATATTAACAACAACATGATAAAAACACACGCCATTCCACCAGTGGAACGCTGTAAGAGACACTGAAAAAAAACTTTACTACCATAGTGCTACATAACTATGACAGTGCAGAGGGGACTTGAGTAATACCTACATTACAACTGTGTCATCATTGCCATTCTGGTAACAGCTAATTTATAGTAGGAGATCTGTCTTACTGGGTTAAGATGTAATAAGTAGGTCGGTAAGTAAGAAGTAATGTATGTAAGTGATTAAGATGTTATCCCAAACACCTTACTTCTCTGCAGTCCGTAGTTTAGCTATGGTGTTATCCCTGAAGATGCTAGCCTGATTAACATCAATTTTCAAATCTCTTCGAGACTTGGTCTGACCAAGAGCATAACATTTACCAAACGGCATGGTTGACCCTCCTCCCTTGTTTTGCTACTGGTTGTTTGCCTCCCAACAAAGTGGGAGGGGTTCCGAGTTTTCTGGAGCTAACTATATTTGTATCGCTCCTGGCCTGACTAGAGTCAATGCTGAGGCCCTGCCGTGGCCATCCGGTAGGGCTCTCGCCTGGCATGCAGCTGACCCGGGTTTGATTCCCGGCCTGGGTCCTTTGCCGACCCATCCCTGTCTCTCTCCCCATTCACTTCCTGTCTACCTCTCATATTGTCCTGTCCATAATAAAGTCTAAAAATGCCCCCAAAAAAATCAACGCTGAAGGTGTTGCGTCACTAGGAGGGTGTGGCCTGGCTAGAAGATGCTGCTTCTCTGCAGCCGTTAGCAGAGCTTGTGCACTGCTCCATGGGCTGTGGAGGGCCCTCTCTGGAAGCCTTGCCCTGGCCCAGGCCCTCTGTCACCACTCTCAAACAGGGCATGTACTGGGCTGCCACTGACCTGAAGTCAGTCCTTAGGAAGATGTAGAACACAGGATCCAGCAGGCCGTTGACCACTAGTAGTCCTCTGCCTAGCTGGTAGGGCAGAAACACGGCTCTCTCCCAGGCACAGCGGTCGGAGCGGAGGAGTAGGCCTAGGTACTTGATGCACCCGGTGACGTGGTAGGGTCCGAGCACGACGACAAACGTGACCAAGAGGAGCCTGAGTAAGCTCTTGATGCGCGTCTTCTCTTCTGAGGGGAGAGCACGAAGGGCCATGAGTGATGACATAGTTTTAACATGCAGGGTGAAAATGAAAGCAAGGGGAACAACGAAGGTCAGCAACAGGGTGACGAGCCGGTAAACAATAAAGCCACTCTCCGCGGGGAAACGCTCAATGCAGAGGGTGTAGTTGTTGTGCTGTGGGAAGAACTTGACCCAGGCTATCGATGGAGGCAGTGCGATGACCACCCAGGTTGCCAGTGCAAACCATCGGGCAAACTTGAGTTGGCTCAGGAAGCGGAAATTCAACGGTCTGGCGATGGCCATGTGGCGCTCGAGAGCAATGATACACATGAAGAATACAGACGCATAAAGACTGATGTAGAAAATCATGCTGGAGATCTGGCAGGCGACCGGTCCAAATCGCCAGTGGTGATGATGGGCGTAGTAGTCCATCCACATGGGTAACGTCAACAGATACAGGAGATCGGCAATTAGCAAGTTTATCACATACACTGGCAAGACATTTTCGGCTTTGACGAGCTTGTACAGTCCAAACAAAGCGACAATGTTTATGGGAGTGCCCACGATGAAAAATATTCCGTACAGAGCCGGAAGGAACTCTCCGTCTTGTGCAAAGTCCATCCCACATGCGTCGCCATGACGACGTTCTTCCAGGTGATGGGAATGGTTCTCTATAGAGTTCACCTCCATCTATTTTGTCCTACAAAGGCAAAGAGAAAGTGACAACATGAACATACCCAATACACTGAAGATAAATTATCTATAATGTCTTCCTACAGTGATAGGCAAAAAGATATTAAGTCTAAAGTGAATAGAGTTACAGCATATGGTGTTATAAAGTGAATTTCCAGTCTAAACCCAGTTTTTACAAAATACTTTATACAGCATGTTCACTGCCTTGCCTTTGTAGGGCAGCATGATTGACTGGAAGAGCATGAACAATCCAAATGTAATTTCTAACCAACAGACAGCGTTAACAGTTGCCCCCATCCTGCATTTAGATACGTGAAGGAGATATTTCAGAGTAACAATATATACAAAATCAAGTTACTTACAGCCACACACACTCTGTGATTTCTGTCTCTCATCTAATTTAACACTCCATGCAACTGACACTTAAACTGAACGAGGTGTCATTCTGTACGACTGCTATGGTTATCCTTGAGGTTTGCTTCTGACGTTTTGCCTATGTGACTAGTAGTCACACTGTTGGGCTTTGTGGTTAACAACGTGTCTTAAATATCATACAGGAAACAGCCGCCTGTGGTACATTTCAACACCAACGATGATGCCACAAAATGGAACAGTAAACAAAGCAAGTTACATGGAAACAGGGCCGCTGATAGCCTTTGCTGGTCCCAGGACAAAGTAATCTGAGAGGGCTCACCATACAGTACATAAAATATAATGGAAACCCAATTGGGCCCCCTCTCTGTACCTGGGCCTGGGACAAATGACCCCTTTGTCCCCAAGTGTGGGCTTCCCTGGGTGGAAAGTACCACACTGTTCATATGTACTGTACGCCCTTTTAATCACAAATGTAATATACTAGTACATAGGATTTTTTCTATTTTTTATCAAGCCATAAAACCAAGCCATATAATATAAATAATTTTGTTGATGTGGTTATCCTGTGTGCAAAGAAAATGTAAGCAGAAATGCTTTAATTTTCTTTAATTATACTTTAATTTTATAATAATCACATTGTGTGTGTGTGTGTGTGTGTGTGTGTGTGTGTGTGTGTGTGTGTGTGTGTGTGTGTGTGTGTGTGTGTGTGTGTGTGTGTGTGTGTGTGTGTGTGTGTGTGTGTTTGTGATTATTATCAATGTATCTATATGCTTAGTTTAACTGTACATTGGAGGCTGGTCAAATGTAGCATGTAGCAAATGTGGCAATGTAGCATTATTCAGCACATTTCTAGTCATGTTTCATGTTTACACTTGTCTAGACAGCTTCCTCCTCTCTAGCAGTAGCCTATGCAATGTGACATGCAAACCACACAAAGTCACACACCAGTGCATGACAGAGGGCATCATGGAGGACGTGAATCATGTGCACTCATCAGCAAAACACACGTGCTTGAAATTTCCACATTTTCCAAATTGTGTGCTACAGCGACTTTGGATTTCTGAGTGTGCTGTATTGCAGAAGGTGGGTTGTGATGGACAGGGCAGCGCTTACTGGGTTGCAGACAGGGCCGTTCTAAGGCACAGTGTATCACAGATGTGACCCCTCACAATGCTCCAGATTTGTAAATGCATGCTTTCGTACATGTGGTGTCTCAGGTGGTAGAGGAGCCTGTTGATCAACCAGAGGGTTGCAGGTTTGAGCCCTGCTCTGCCTGACCCCACACTAAACCCCAAAATGTTCAATAAACTGCAAAAAAATAGTTGACACTTATTGCCACTAAAGTTTTAGTTATGTTTTATTTAAATACTACATAAATTAATGCACATCTTCATGAAACTTGTCAAATTTAAAAAATACTAGGCCTAATTCAATAAGTAGATTTTTTTTCAGTGTACAAGAATGTACTCCAAACTCTGAAATGCACAGGTACACGGTTTACACACAATAATTGAATTGAAAAATAAAAAAAGAATTGGACATTGACTTATATTATATTACAGAAATGTGTGCATTCACAAGAATTACGTGTGGGTCCTAGTGTAACACCACAGCACATTAGACAAGTAGACAATATAATATGATGGCGATGTGCTATTTGCCTAGCTTTAAGTATTAAGTGTGTGTACCGTATGCAAATTTCAGTGCATTTTGAATAAATATTGAATTCGGATTCATCCCAGATTTTGATTTTGGCCTGCTGTGAATTTGAGTTTGACTCCCCTCTTTGAGATGGTGTCACGCATTGTGTCAAAGTGAAATCTCTTCAGCGTTGTCCTATGAAAAGATATACTTATACATCTGCAGAAATGTGAGGGATATACTCACTTCTGTGATCCACTGAATTTTCCCGCCACACCCCACCTCTTTCTTCTCTTTAAACTGCTGGGGTGAGTCTCCTGCCATAAAGATTTCGATAGCACGATAGCACAGTAGCCTATCATTTCACTTCTCAATGACTGACTTAAAGGTAGTCTGCCACACTCACAAAGTTACCATTGCTGCAATTTAAAATACAGAGAAGTACGGAATCCAGTCACCACCAGGCGGTCCCCTTTCATCTAGGGGCCCTAGGCGATTGCCTAATTTGCTTGACTGATTATGACAGGCCTGGCTGTAGAAGTAAACCTGCTTGCGCTACACACCATGGACTGGCTCAGTGCCATCTGCAATGATCTGCATATTGGCACACAGCCAAGGATGTTTCCGGGGAAGATTTGTAGCTCCTTATCAAATTGGAACGCACTATTTAAAACTAATTTCTGCTTGCTGAAGAAGGTGGTGAGATTGTACACTCAGGGCACACGCACACCCACTTGTATGTTCATCCGGACGTACATCTGTGTGTGTGTGTGTGTGTGTGTGTGTGTGTGTGTGTGTGTGTGTGTGTGTGTGTGTGTGTGTGTGTGTGTGTGTGTGTGTGTGTGTGTGTGTGTGTCTGTGTCTGTGTCTGTGTCTGTGTGTCTGTGTGTCTGTGTATGTGTACTCTTTTTTTAAAAACTAACTAACCCTTCTTTGCATCTGCACTTGTTGTTCTGTATATTTCCTGTGCACTTTGTATTTGCTAGTGATGTTGGCTATGATTATGTCCTCTTTTGAAAGTCGCTTTGGTTATGGACCGTTTGCCAAATGCAATGTAATGTATTGTATTAATCTGGTCATATTACTCTTACAGTAACATACAGAGTATGTTTTTTGCATATTTGTCTACACTTAATCACAAAATATGTTACTGCACATTTGCCTTTTCATGACTTATTTCTTTAGTTTTTATTTTCCCCTCCCTGATATTACCTGTGTTATATGTGTCTTGAAATGTCTTTGTGGGCACTTTGTGAATTTATGTAAGCTACTTGACACCTGAATTTCCCAATCAATAAATATATCAATAAAGTTACTCTACTCTACTATCCGTATAGCACTTTATTGATGGAACAGTAATTGTGTATCCTCTTTGACTGCTTTTGTCTTTCGTCTTTACATTTCAATCAGTGCCCTAATTTAAAGATGGTTACAACATGTCGAAGCCCTTCTTGGCAGATAGCATGCACCCGGATATGTTCCGCCACTCACTCACTTTCCGGGCTAATGTTAGCGCACCCTCCATCTCCGCTCAGGGCAGGGCTCCAAACACCATGTAAAAGAGAGTTGCTGTCCGAAATCCAATCTCGCCGATCAATATCACAGCTTTCAGATATGGATGGAAAATTATGTCTAAAAGCCTCATTGCACGCCATGGAGGTTATCCAAAGCTGTGTGTGGATGGATGTCAGAGGGGAGGGAGGGCGCATCTCCATTTTAAGGAGCTTCCCCTCCTTGACAAGGTGTGACAAGAGGTGCTCACGCTCCCCTCTTCAACATCCATGAATGAAGGTTATAAATAGATTACATCTCATCTTTGGATTTTTTATTATATCAGCTGTCTAATGTCTTGGAATGGAATAAAGGACCATGCCCTTGTTGCAGGGGGAAAATAATCCCTCCCGCCTCCCCATCTCCCATGCCGTTTGCATCTACACAGTTTGCTAGCACAGCCCTTAATTGAATCAAAGCTCATTAAACAGCAGTTGTTGGAACATGTTGGGTTTGTTAAGAGTGGCCCCGCACCCCCTTACCTTGTGAAATATACTGCAGGTGATATTGGTTTGACACCAAGGCTTCCAGTGATAAATATATTTTTATTTACTCCTGGGCCAGGGTAGAGGAGATTTCCTCCAGGAGCAGGGCCGGAATAATGCACAGGCTAGATATGGCTGCAGCCTAGGGGACCCTACCAGCCAGGGGGCCCCTGGGTGGCCAAAAGTGAAAAATGGCAGAATTGTGATGAGATGCAATATTGCAAAATTCATCTTTCATGTTGAGTAAAGTTGGTAGACATGTTAATGCTAATTCCTAGCTCATAATTATTACAGTGTCTATGTAAATTTGGTACAAAATTTTCCTCATGGGGGGTCCCATAGCAGCCTATAGCCCAGGGGCCCCAAGCCATCTTAATCCGTCCCCGTCCAGGAGGGGTCCCTGGGAGGCAACATCTGCAGGGACCTGCATGGGCACCATGGGATGCTCAGAGAGGAGCATACAGTAGCCGTGGGGTTGATACATGACTACGCCACATGCAAGTGCATGGGGTCTGTAAATCCAGCCGCAGGACTACAAAGAAATGTGCTTGCACAAAGAAAAGTTTTAGAGGAAATCATTTATTTTAGAGGATCCTTGAGGAAAACAAGCACAATGCTGTGAAACTCCAGTCAACAGAAAATAGCTAAGCAGGGGGGGCTACAGCTGAATCGTATCTTACTGTGGATGTTGAGATTGCTGTGGACGCATTAGGCTCAATTTTACTTGCATTGACATCAAATCCAGTTCTTTTAAACCTTTTCTGAAACCTTTTGATGAGATTTCTTCACACATACTTATTCTCTAAGTAGGTCTAATCAGTGAGGTATTTTTCTCAATAAAAAATAATTTCTGCACAGCAGTAGTCTTTATTCAGACTTTGACATCACCGATACAGCATTTGAATCCACCGAATTACCGGAAATTGTCAAAACAAATGGCCTCAGATCATTCAGCACCATTTGACCAAGCTCTAAACCTAATACAGTGGTTCACATTGCTTTTGCCATATGACTAACAACATGGCCTAAATGTAGACCTACTTAGCCTACATAACTTGCGCAGAATACTGTCGCTTTTCTAATACAGTTTTTTTTTCAATTGCTAACAAGCTTTTGTCCAATCCTCAGCGACATTTGCAGAACTCTTAATACAGTTAGCACACCAAGGACTTTCCATTGCCATACAGTTGACACATTACATGCCTTTTTCACACAGTTAGCAGTCAATGAATGCATTTCTTTGTGTATATTTAACAGTGTGTGCTTTTGAGTAGAAAATGAACTGTTTGGCCAATTGTGCTTGGTAGGTGGTAGTCTGTGTTAAGAGTTTAGAAAAAGTATCCAAAGTATGGGTAAGTGCTTGTTAGCAATTGAAAAAAACTGTAAATAGAGCTATTGTTTCGTCGATACACATGAGGGTTGTCAAGTTCACTGTATGTGTTTGAACATAATATACTGTGTACATTAGCAGCATATCTAAACGTACATTTATAGGGACATATTGTAAAGTAATGGCTTTTGAGTGTTGCAACTGTACAATAAAGCCTCAGTTAGAACAGCTGTGTTTCACAAACACAATGAAAATGAGGCATGATACACTTGCAACTGTGAAACCACTAATGAAGTTCAGACTTTCAGAGCTGTCATTGAAAATGTCGCACACCGCATCTGTCAAGGCAGATTTCAAGCACCAGGGAAGACGTCTCCAGAAAGCCTTAAGCGATTTAAGAATTTAGCATGGGCTTAATGGGTCGTGTGTGTGTGTGTGTGTGCGCTCCTGTGTGTGTGTGCGCTCCTGTGTGTGTGCGTGTGTGTGTGTGTGTGTGTGTGTGTGTGTGTGTGTGTGTGTGTGTGTGTGTGTGTGTGTGTGTGTGTGTGTGTGTGTGTGTGTGTGTGTGTGCGTGTGCGTGCGCGCGCGCGCGTGTGTGTGTGTGTGTGTGTGTGTGTGTGTGTGTGTTTTCACTGTGTTTTCAGATGTGTCAGAGAGGTGAAAGGCATGGCACCTTTACCTCAGCCATCTGGCACAGCCCACAATACAGACAGGCCTGACCCACATCAAGCACTCCACCGGAGACACACACTCACACACACACACACACACACACACACTCACACACACACACACACACACACACACACACACACACACACACACACACACACACACACACACACACACGCACACACACACACACACACACACACACACACACACGGCCACTGACAGCATTGACAGGGCCCGGGACAAAGAGACCTGAAAGGGCCCCAAACCCAATGTCATGTAATGAGGACCCAATTCTGGGCGCCCTTTCTCCCTGGGCCCGGGACAAGTGACCCCTTTATCCCCCTCCCCCCTCGGCTCCTCTGCATACACACACACACACACACACACACACACACACACACACACACACACACACACACACACACACACACACACACACACACACACACACACGGTACGGAGCAGCATTCCACTGGAGAGCCACTGAGTAGCATCTGGTCTGTAGCTCACAGCCCTGGGTCCTTCACGCGACATGACAAATTACACTGGGCGCTTCACATTTAATTATTCACATGAACGCATTATGCCTTCTTGGAGCACCTCGACCTGCGCAAGCAACATTGAAATTAGACAGCGCTACACCCCTTTTTCTTTGCCGTCGCTGCCGTAACAAACAGCCTGGAACTTAGCTGTTTTACGGCTTTCATTTCAATTCGAAGCTTTGTGTGCCGCCCCCCCTTCCACCCCCGTCTTTTGCCGATAAGAATCAGCAGAATCTCCGCAATTTATTGTAAATTTGGCAAATTGGATGAGTTATTGTACCTTTTTCTGGCAGAGGCGTCATCAGATAGGGACGATTCGTCAGAGGGATCCTTCCCTTCCATTCTTACTGATATGGCAAAGATTGTATCAGTCAAGTCCAATTTCAAACCAAATCAATTTGAATCTGCGTACTGAGGGCTTTTGTTCCATAGACCATTTTCTCTACAGCAATGTGCTGTCAGCTCCCATTTTCATATCTTCATATGGCGGTTTGTATTCAATATTCAAATGTATCCTTGCAATGAAGTTAAGACATTAAGAAATTACTTTCAATAAGAAAATGTAATAAGTTATTGGCTATATACTGTCTTGTCCAGGGGCGCTGCTAAAAATGTTGGGCCCCATGAAAGTACCCAAAATGACAAATTATGTCATCAGCATCCTTCCAGGGGCCCTGTCAGTGCTGTCGGGTCGTTTGAATCTGTAACACCTTTTCCCCCCTTGCGGCACCCATGGTCTTGTCCTTGTAGCTGAGTCCTCTCACAAAAGTCAGAAAAAAGTACTGACAGAAAAGCTTGCCAGTGAATATTGGATTCAAAGTGTTGAAGTAATCTTAAACTACGCATGCCCCCTGAAATTAAATGATGACCTCAAAACAACAGTGAAAGAATAAACAAAATTGAGGTCATATTAGTTCAAACCAGTGTTTTATTTAGAGTAAAATTATTCTGTTCGAGATTTGTACAGCTAGGTACTACTTCCTGAGCAAGTTATTTCAGCTGTACAAAATGATTTATTCATGTTCAGTAGAGCTGAGGGACTAAGGTAATTTGTTCTGGTGATAAAAATATGACTGAAAACACTAGAGCTTGTTTACTTGCACCAGACAGACACCTTTAATTTCTTGAGGAAAAAAAGGCACTTTTGATGAGCAACTACAAAAACAAAGAAGTGAAGCCCTTGTGCCAAATATGGGAAAGGGAAGAACTATTTCAACTTGAACATGAAAAACAACTAACAATTTAAAAGGAAAACCTCACTGCCGGGCCTGGGGGTGTTGTTGCACAGCATGCCAATGCTCCTATACCAGGAATGTAAAACTCAGGCCCGGGGGCCAAATCTGGCCTGCGGAGTCACATTGTTTGGCCCGCAAGATCATTTTAAATGTGTAGTTGGCACACAACATGAAATGAACATGAAATTTGGTGTCACAGGAATATGAGTGGGCAGGAGCTAGTGAAATAGCTCACACTCCTATGCATGAGTGTACACTCTAAGAAAATTTCCCTGCAAAATAACGGCAGTTACTGGCAATTATATTTACCTGTAATTCTACTGTTATTTCACACCAAAAATCAAATACAGCTCATTGCTGTTTAATGTATCACAGTATATAACATTTTTTCAGCAGCAATTGAACTGTTAAATAACAGTACTCTACAGAAAAATAACAGTACACTTCAGTTAAAAAGTTGAATTGTACTGTGTGATGACAGGCAAATACTGGGTCATAGTTGTATTCATGAATATGGCCATGGCAACTTCCCACCCCACCCATCATTCTCCATAACTGTGGTACCCTGGCCATGTTACCACCCCACCCTCCCATCATTCACCATGACTGGAGTGCCTTGAGCATGATACTATGGCGCTATGCTGTATTGAGAAAATGGTTTGCGGTGGTCCTTTGAAAGTGTGGGCATGAATAAAATTAGAGTACGCAGTGCTATGTTACAATGATAGTGTGCAAGGTGGGCTTTTTACTGTATCTCTTGATGAGCCAATGATGAATATAGCATTGGTCAGTATTTAAAAAAATATTTTACACCAAGTAGCACAGCAAACAAGCAGCACTACAAGCTAGCTCTCAAAGCAATGCCTAATTTGCAGCAGGCACATTATATGCAACAATGCCACAAATGATGCCACATACAGCAAGCTCTCACAAAGAGGAAAGTGTGCAAGCATGTGTGCAAGCATGTAAGCAAGCTTGTAGGCAAGCAAGTGCTATGCTGTGCCATGCAGGCCAGCCAGCAGGCAAGCAAGCAACTGAAGTGTTGATAGTCCAGATTTATATACAGGTGCAAGAGTACCATGTGACCAGAGTCATCAGGCCCTTGGCAGGTGACGCCCGTAATTGAATAATGGCATAACAGCCCTACTCAGGTGAGGCCAGACACTGATTAGCAGATTGGTTTAGATGGTGGCTGCTTGTTGCAAGAGTGTTACAAGTTCTTAAAATGTTTCAGCCATTCACACTTTCATCACTATCAAAATGCATGTGCTACTCACACTTTGCTGCATCAAGCACTTTTTAAGTATTGTAGTTTCCTTAGAAATTGTTTCATCATGCTTGATAGTATCGAATAATCTTTAACCAGTCAGAATGACTTCAGTTCTTCAGGTGGTATTGAAGTTTGATGGTGATCACGGACAAGTGGAGGATGAATGGGTTTCAATGGTGCTGCCTAAAATAACTTGTTATTTTCTAGAGATGCACCGGATCCGGTTCCGGTTCCGGATCCGTCAGGATAATAGAGTTTTTCACAGGGTCCGGGTCCGGCAGGATCTTAAGCAGTGGATCCGGTATCCGGCATGTTACCTAAAAATCAGGGTCTGGTGCATGTCTAGCCTAGGCTTTTCAGTCTTTCACAACCCCAATCACTGCATGGAGTGAAATCCCTTTGGAAGCGGCTATTGCAGGCAGTGTGGCAATAAGCCAATGAGTCTAAAAAATAGTTTGCGCCAACGTAATAAATAGGGCCCACGTGTGCGAGTAGACTATATGTTTCAACCCTTTTGTAGGATCCGGTATCCGGTTCCGGATCCGGCAGGATCTTATTCAGTGGATCTGGTATCCGGCAGGATCCTAAAAATCAGGATCCGGTGCATCTCTAGTTTTTTCCACAACGGCGAATACTGCTATTGTGCAGTACTTACTGTTTATGCTCAATATGTGACTCAAAGTAATATTTTCACAGTAGTTGTCTGTTTTTTCGAAAAACAGTAGAATGCTGTTGCAGAATTGCCGTAAATAAACAGCTATTTGTTACAGTGTAGTTCTGGAGACATGTCCATACCACTTAGATATATTATCTTAAACTTTCCCCACGACCACTTTATAAATAAAACATAAAAATATAAACCCTGGACAATTTCTCCCCACCACTTTCCTAACCAAACCTACAACATTGCTCATATGCAGCAACAGAATAGTGCAGGCACATTTTGAACTATGATGGGAATATGTGAAATTTAAATATTTATAATTGTAGTCCTTTTAATAATATATATATATAGGCCTATAATGAGTTTGGCCGACGACTTTGTTCTAGATGTAGATTTTGGCCCTTGGTCAGTTTGAGTTTGAGACCCCTGCCCTATACCATGTGTAGGCTACAGGCCGTGGGGACCCAAGGCACTAATACCATGTTTTGTGTTTAGCCGGATCACACTGCACTCTCGATTAAAAGGTGCCAAACAGAAACAAAAACTGTGTAAAATTGAAAGAAAAATGTCTGCACACTTAAATCCCCTTTGTGTTCTTTTTAATAAGAGGCCAAGCTTTCGGTCTACTGACCTTCCTCAGGGCTCCTATACCAATACCATGTTTTGTCATGTGACGAGGATTGCTTTTGCCTGCCACTGTGTCAGCGAATTTCTGTTCCCGCCGCAAATCTCTGTCGTTAAACATGAAAATGCTCTGTTGTGCCCTGACCAAAACCATGCCAGCAAAGTTTCTGCTGCTTTACTGTATTTTTGCCAAGAACAGCGGAACAAGCAAGGATAAAGATGAAATTGTGGCAAAATTGTGTCCTGACCAAATCCATACCTAAACTTTAAATAAATATATATTTTTAGGGCTTCTTTGCCTTTATTTTTGACAGGACAGTGCAGGAGAGACAGGAAATGAGTGGGCAGAGAGAGACAGGGAAGGATCAGCAAATGACCCGGACCAGAATCGAACATGGGTCGCTGGTGTAGTAACACAGTGCTCTACTGTTAGGCAACGGCAGGGCCAACCCATATCTAACCTTAACCTGTCACAGACGTTGTGGAGCACGATGCACAAACTCGATAGACTGTTCAAGTCAGCGCATTATCTAAACACTCTGGCATGATGACATGTCGGGGCCGCTGACAGTTTTGGTCAGGCGCGAGACAAAGTAATCTAAAAGCAATTTATTAATTGTCCGCCATAGTAGGCCTACTCTATAAGGATGTACTGTATAATATGTTAATTGTCAGCCAAAGTACTCTATAGGCGCAGTAACGTGCGCTGGGATTTATGGCTGGTGAGGCAACTTTTTCAATATCAGATTTTCAAATAAATAATTGCCAAATAGGCCTACCGACAAGTTCCATATGTCATAGCAGCTTTCTTAACATAAGGTAGGCCTACATATTTTGACATAAGCTGAACAGTGGTCTCACATATACCACACAGCACCAATGTGGACAGCAGAGCAGAGGAGAGGAGAGTAGTGGAGAGGAGAGGAGAGAAGAGGAGAGGAGAGAAGGGGGGGGAGAGGAGAGGAGGAGAGAAGAGGAGAGAGGAGATGCGAGAGGAGGAGAGGGGAGGAGAGAGAGAGAGAGAGGAGAAGAGATGAGAGGAGAAAGGAGGAGGAGTGGAGAGGAGGAGGAGAGGAGCTCAAGGAGAGGAGAGGAGAGGGAGAGGAGAAGAGAGAAGAGGAGAGGAGATGGGAAAAGAGAGGAGAGGGGGAGAGGAAAGGAGAGAAGAGAGGAGAGGGGGAGAGGAGAGGAGAGAAGGAGAGGGGAGAGGAGAGAAGAGGAGAGGGGAGGAGAAGAGAGAGGAGAGGAGAAAAGGAGGGGAGAAGAGGAGGGTAGGTGAGGGGAGAGTAGTGGAGAGTGTAAGCTCCTTCACAGCCCACTGCTCTCACACACACACACACACACAGGATTCAAACAGTGATCTCACATAAACCACACAGCAGCAGCAATGTAGACTGAGCATCACGGCGGATGCTCAAGACACACAGGATTCAAAACATGGTGTCATATAGACCACTGAGCACCACGGCGAACAAACCGGTGTGATAGCTTTCGTGATACGAACTGGATTCTCGTGCAAATGTAGGCCTACATCTAGGCTACTTGTACAAGGCTACGGCAAGCGATGTGGGACAAAGGTGTGGCAGGAAGCGAATGTCAACGTAAACAGATATTACACACGCTTCGATATGGTCACCAAATATTTTGGGACTGTCATTTCTGTTATGCCTACACCTTGGAATTAAATCAGAGTCTTGTAGTTACACGGGTATATTTGATTTACCTCAACGGTACCCTGTACTCAACTTTACAAACAGTTACCGGGCACATGAGAATCCGGTGCCCATAACAAAAGCTACCACACTGGACAAGAATCACGGCGGATTCTCTCCCTCCCCACGGGTCTCACAAACACAGGCTTCACACACATAGGAAATTGGTCCTACCTGAACTCGTGCATCAGGTCCATGCGCCGCTCTTTTCCTTCACTTTTGCGTTGTACATGCTAACGTACTTTAGCCGGTGCTGTTCATCCAAAGCCCCAAACGTCGCCCCAAACGTCCAAAGCAATTTGGCATTGAATATGAGTAGCCGCGAGGATTTGTGTTTCGTGAGGCTCCTTAGTCCTTAGTAAATTGTTAAGTCGTAAAAATCCCATGCGAATGGTCTTCCACACATTCTCGCCGGTTGCAAACAAGACACAGGGGGGAAACAACAATATTTTCTGCAGTGTTGTACCACTCACTTTGAAATGATCGGGTAGTTATTCTGACCGGTCACCTTGAGTAGAAAACCCTTCAGCTCTGTCGGTCCTCCATTCTTTATCACATATTTTCCCCTTGGAAATCCAACTTTGAGAATGCTCTTAGTTTCGTTATGAAATCCACTTGTAGCAGTCAACAGTGAAACAAGCTAGCCAACAACACCGACTGACTGTTACTGTGAAACTTCAGATTCGCTATGACGTAACTGTCCAGCAAGACTCAACACCAGAAGGAGTCTGCGGCCAGGCTACTGCTCGCCTCACCATTGTATATTTCAGTGGGCGTTATGCCAAAGCGTCCAGAGTAAAGAAATGATAATCACACGTAGAAAATATTTTAAAAATATCAGGAAATGAGGGCACACCATACATACTTCTATTAAGTGTATAAAAACGTTTAATACAATATTACCAGGTTGCATTCACAGAACGAGCAACATGGCGCATGCGCGCAACTTTGTTAACGAGGGATTGCGCAATCCGGGGTGAGGCCAGTTCAGAGTTGCCCCAAATTCAGCGTATTCGGAGCAATTTGACATGAAATGGGCAAATATTACGATTTTGGCCACGGAAATGATTGAAAATGAGTGAAACTGTTTAAATACTGCTCAAATGGTAGTTATGGTGCAGATGCTCGAAAACAATAGCTGTTATTGTTACTATTATTCACATTAACTGCATCTCATCATTCTCTCTGGAGCTGGTGAGGCCGTGCCTCCCCTGCCGTATTGGAGTGCACGTGCCTGCTATAGGGTTATTTAATTTATGAATTGTTAGTCATACTCTATACAGATTTCTTATTTAGTCACTGTCAGTCATACTCTATAGGGTTTTATAATAAACAGTCATGGGTAAGTGGTTAGGGCGTCAGACTTGTAGCCCAAAGGTTGCCGGTTCGACTCCCGACCCACCAGGTTGGTGGGGGGAGTAATTAACCAGTGCTCTCCTCCATCCTCCTCCATGACTGAGGTACCCTGAGCATGGTACCGTGCCGCGGCACTGCTCCCCAGGGGCACCATTGAGGGCTGCCCCCTTGCACAGGTGAAGCATAAATGCAATTTCGCAGTGTGCAGTGTGTACTTGTGTGCTGTGGAGTGCTGTGTCACAATGACAATGGGAGTTTGAGTTTCCCAATAGGCTCACTTTTTAATTTAACAATCGTAAGTCATAGTTTTATGCAAAGCTACGGTTTTCATGAAAAACTGCCTCCCTTTCATTGTTATTCTCTTGCATTTCATTGTCATTCTTTCAATGAGGCCGATAATCACGCCTTTTGTTCCCACCACTCTGCACATTTGAATAGGAATTAGCAACTCATGTGCAGAGTAAATTGCCAGAGAAAGAGCCTCGAGCCATACGTTATCACCAATTGGCAGCTACGCAGGATCACAGCTATCGGGGTATTAGACAAGCCTTAACCACACAAAGTAATATTAAAATGATTATTATTTTAGCTCTTTAAAGACTCATATCTTTTCTCATAATGTGTTTCATATTACCAGTACTGTACTGCACATACCTATTGGGCTTATTTCAAAAAGTCATAATAAATGTCATTCAGTGATGCTGATCAAGATAATCTCTCGGTATATATATCTTGAATCGTTTCTACTTTTTAATAATTTTGAATTCAATGAATGCATATAGTGTGGTGAGAGATCAAAGAGAAACACTTTGATATCCACAACAGCATCAATAATCAGCTAGGCTGGCTACGATCTCCTCTCTGTGCTATTTTAGAAAAAGTACCATCAGGCAGGGCAGGACTAGTATTCCAGTGGTATACATACAGGTGGGCCCGGTGGGCCCGGTGGGCCGGTGGGCCGCCCGTTTTCCCGGTGGGCCGACTGTCCTCAGGCACTCATGTTGTTGTTTTTTTCTTAGAGACCACAATTTAGATGGTGCGGTCAATTGGTTCATCTTTGATATAGAATCGAATAAAGTGGACATCATAATAAAGTAGAAAAGCAGGGGGACTATAGGAAGAGCTGGTCTACGCCAGCAATGCCCAGGCATCTTAACTACATCGGTGGCCCAACTTCGATTCCAACCTGGGTCATTTGCCTCGTCTTTCTCTCTCTCTCCACTCGGTTCCTGTCATTTGGGGGGGGGGGGCAAAGGGGTCATTTGTCCCAGGCCCATGTAGAGAGGGGGCCCAAAATTGGGTTTCCATTACATTGTATGTATTGGATAGGGGTCCCTTTCAGAAGACTGTCAGCGGCCCTGGTGGTGTGTGGGGCCGGCGGAGGCCAAGGTGACCTACAGTGCTCTTTATGGACTGACTCACTCACAGCTATACCTACACCAGCAAACACATCCACAGCCTCTCACTCAAGACGCTCTTTATCCTCTATACCTCCTCTTCAGCTGCATGGAACACACACACACACACACACACACACACACACACACACACACACACACACACACACACACACACACACACACACACACACACACACACACACACACACACATGCAGGCACGCAGACAGACAGACAGACAGACAGACACACACACATGCACAGGGGCATGCACAGACACAGACAGACACACACACACAAACACACACACACACACACACACGTTTACACACACACACATTTCAGCTTTATGGAACAAACAAACAAACAAACACTCACACACACATGCACGCGCACACACATGCACACACTCACACACACATGCACGCATGCACACACTCACACGCACACACACACGTACACACACACACACACACACACACACACACACACACACACACACACACACACACACACACACACACACACACACACACACACACACACACACACACACACACAGAAACTAACACACACACAGATACACACACAGATACACACACAGTGATACACACACACACACACACACACACACACACACACACACACACACACACACACACACACACACACACACACACACACACACACACACACACACACACACACACACACACACACACACACACACACGCCCCTCTGTGTGCAGGGGTTTCCAGGCATATAAGAGGCCACTCATTCTGACATGTTGACAAGCACAAAGGTCACGGCCTTCTATTCCAGCAGAGAAAGCACACACATACACATACACACACACACACGCATGCTTGCGTGCACACACACACATGCATGCACGCACACTCACACTCACACACACTCTCACACACACACACACACACACACACACACACACACACACACACACACACACACACACACACACACACACACACACACACACACATGCTTGCACACACACACATGCATGCATGCACATTCACACACACTCTCACACAGACACACAGAAACACACACACACAAAGACACAAAGGTGTTAAGGAAAGTGAATGTGCGCATCTGACAGACTGTCAGTCACCTTTTCACTAGGGATGTATGACTGCAACGCCACGTCACGTCGCGGGAGTTTCGTGACAGGAAGTTGCCTTTACTTCTTCATCGTCTTTGTCTTTGTCTTCTTCTTCTTCTTCTTCTTCTTCTTCTTCTTCTTCTTCTTCTTCTTCTTCTTCTTCTTCTTCTTCTTCTTCTTCTTCTTCTAAACTAAAGGGCAGTCACGATCCACCAGGTTGGTGGGGGGAGTAATTAACCAGTGCTCTCCCCCATCCTCCTCCATGACTGAGGTACCCTGAGCATGGTACCGTGCAGCTGCACTGCTCCCTTGGGGCGCCATTGGGGGCCTGCCCATGGAGGTAGTATAAGACCTGGAGACAGTAAACAAGCCCCCATTCATTTCAATGGGAAATGCTAGGCTAGTGAATTCAGCCAAAATTGAACGAATCTTTCAGCTTCCAAAATGGAGTTTCATGGAGCTCATTTCCGCTACCAATTTACTCAGCCAATTACGTGCCACCTATATACACTAAATTCGTGCACCCACCAATCATCATGGGCGAAGTGGTATCGGAAATTAGCAAATTTGTGAAAATGGCTACGAGGAATGAATGCAATTTCATATTGTGCAGTGTGTCAAGTGAACACTTCTGTGCTGTGGAGTGCTATGTCACAATGACAATGGGAGTTGGAGTTTCCCAGTTGGGCTTTCACTTCACTTCACGTTCACTTCTTCGTGATGATGCATGTGGGACCTGAGTCTCAGTGACAGTTGGCCTGCTCCTGTGTGCCTCCCAGCCAGTATGGCCACCTCTGTGGTGTGGGGCCTCTCTTCATCCTGTGCCAGGGTGGTCACCTTTGTCGGTCGGGCTGCTAATTTTCTAAAATAACAGATTGCTTGTAATGCTGCCACCAGGGGGGAGAGATGACTGCATGCCATGGGTGTTTTTTTTGTTTTGTTTTTTTGGCAGGAAGGTTAACAGATGCATGGCCGCCTCTCTGACTCATGTTACCTTTTAGAAGTGAAAGGTGGTTCATTGTTCTTTGCCCTGAAAACGATGAATTATAGCCGGAAAACAGCATGGTGGTCACAGGGGGGGTTCTGAAATATATGAGGGACCCCCTCCATTCTTTTTTAAAAACCTGGGCATATTTCCTCACCCGCTCAGCAAGGCTGGTGGTGGGGTCATTAAGGCAATGTTCTGACTGAACACTTGTGTGTCTTTAGACATGCTGTTTTGATTGTGAATTGGCAGCAACAGGATCCAGTATTTATTTCAACTGGAGTCAGTCATTCCATCACCGCGGAACCGTCCATGGCGTTTTGCAGCTCATTGATGCTGCCAGTGTGCTCTACAGCTCCGTCCGTGGCGCTTTGTTGCTAATTTATGAAACTTCACTTGCTTGTTCGGCTACCTCCTTCAACTGAACTTGCTGCCACAATAGGAGGCTCTGGATCTTTGGAGCTTTGGAGCTTTGGATCTTTGGATCTTTGGATCGTCGTTCCTGGCATAGGTTTGCTAACTTCTCCACTACACCATGCTCCATATCACCACTATGGACATAAAACCTTGCACTGCTGTCTACTTTTTCTGTTTTATTGTACTTTTCTGCACTTCAGTTGAGTTTTTCCGTTTGTCTTCATATTATGTTCATTATGAGTTTAGTTTATGTTATATGGTCTGTAAAGCGTCTTTGAGTGTCTAGGAAATCCTATTGGTGTGTTCCAATACTCATACTTTCCGCCCTTTCCGCACTGTGTTTGGGTACGCAGGGTGTTCCATTTCTAATCGCGGCGGTAAAGTGTACTGTAAATTACCCGGATAACGCCCCCAAAACGGCCATTTTTCGAAGTGTGGAGTAACTGTACACTTTTCGCACTCAACGGCCGCCATGTTTGTTTCGTAGTTGAGTGTCAGATCTGTCACGGCTGAATCTCCGTGATGACAGCATAGTTTTGATTCCAAAGACAATCGCCATGTGTATTAGAGACAGGGGTAACTTTAAAAAGTGTCAGCATAACGAACAGTGCCTTCCGTGATGAATTGCATATTGGCGGTTGGTAAACTCTGATGCCACACGACCAACCGTCATTTCCGTTAAGTGTATCAGACAGAACGGGAATCGGAATGTACTTGCCTCGTGAATCGTGGAGGGTGGAAAGGGTACTTCACTGCACTTAAACAAGGTACACAGTACAGAGGGCGAGCAATGGAACACACCATATGTGTTATTATTACCTCCGCTAAGGAGGTTATGTTTTCTGTTGCGTTGGTTTGTCTGTCTGTCTGTTTGTTTATTGTTTGTTTGTTTGTTTGTTTGTCTGTCAGCGGCATAACTCAAAAACGTATGAACGGATTTGGATGAAACTCGGTGGAGTTGTTGGAAATGATTCAAGGAACAAGTGATTAAATTCTAGCGGTGATCCGGATCACGAACCGGAACCAGGACCTTTTTTAAGATTCTTCACCATTGCTAGCCTTGAAATCTAGACGCCCCTAGTGACCACAAATAGAATTCCACAAAAAGAAGGCAGAAAGACTTAAAATAAAAATTTAGAGTGCAACATAGTCAAATGTTCTATCAAACAGCTTCCTTGTCAGAGGTCTGCATTCTCAGAGTGCATCTAGTTATCATTAGGGGTGGGCATAGATTAATTTTTTTAATCTAGATTAATCTCACTGTAATTATGAAATTAATCTAGATTAATCTAGATTAATCTATATCAAAATGGCTCATTCAGAATAGGCGTGCTAGGGAAATAATGCCGAAAAAAAACCTTAGGGGTTTCTTTAGACAGATGCCGCATTAGACCAGAGCTCATCTCTTTTTTCCAAAATGCATCTCATCTTCAAAAAATGGTCATGTTGATCCTTGGTGATGAAAAAAATCACTGCAATATTTGTAAAGTGTGTCGAATATGTTGGGAAGCATTTACAGTTATAAGATACTGAAATTTCAAAATGAACAGCGCTATAAGTTGTATAGGCGAATAGGCCTGCAGATAAATCTATCAAACATTTAGGCTATTTAAACAAAATGACCTCAACAGTTCAGCATTTCTAATGGGCAGAGAGAGAGAGAGAGAGAGAGAGAGAGAGAGAGAGAGAGAGAGAGAGAGAGAGAGAGAGAGAGAGAGAGAAGAGAGAATCTGCCACTGACTGTTAAAAAGAGCAGCCGCTCCTTTAAGAGAGGGAGGAGCTCTGCGCACAGCAGCCCACAGCAGCTCCAGGCTGGATTTCTAGAACCTACAACAGCACTGGCCTTCGGGGATTTGGCCTAAACCCGACAGTTGTTCTCAGAGTTAGAATGCCAGAGGAGTAACAACTTGAAATGAATTCAGTTTGCAAAAAAAAAATCAAGCGCGACAACCGCGAGGTTTATTATTACCGCCTGTTGTATCTCAATAGTCGCAAATGCGTGATCGCAATACAATTACACAAACATTCAGCGAAAGTAGATATTGACAGTTTCAGTTTGACAATCTTCAAAATGCATATCACACGGACTGTTTTGCAATGATGGCACAGGCAAGATTTCTGTAAGTGGTTGTGTTCCACGCAATGCGTGAGGAAATGTAGGCTATGTCGGGCTGGTAGGCTACTCACACAATGTCTCTCTATGCTTCACCTCAAACAATAACGTCTCTTTAATCTACCACTTACGAAAAAGCACTCAAACAACACCTACCACGGCAGAGAGATGAATGTTTTCAGCATGCAAACCCTGTTCATAGTTCTGCTGATAGCAACAGGAGAGGAGAAGCGGCTGGAGCGCAGTGTGAAAGCGTCTGTCAATCAAGCGCTATGGTGACGTGCATACCCAAACTCCAAACCCATATTTTGAGTATAGATTAACGTGCGATATTTTCTTTGTCGCGCGACAAGAGGCTCACATTATCGCAGCACGTTAACGCCGATAACGGCCCACCACTAGTTATCATTATTATTATTTGTCTACAAACAATGTCATTCCTTCCTTCCATTCCAAGTTCATTTCTTTCTGGTACACATCTGAAGGAGGAAACAAAGAAGAGGTTAGGATGTGAGCTCAGCTTGTACTGTATGCTAATTTATAGCACATTCATGCACCTGGGCGGTGTCCAGCTAGTGGACGAGCACACACACACACACACACACACACACACACACACACACACACACACACACACACTACACACACACACACACGCACACACTACACACACACACACACACACACACACACACACACACGCACGCACGCACGCACGCACACACACACACACACACACGCTATACACACAATCTTTTGTTCATTTTAAGTGTGCTATCATATGCCGTATAGCAGACAGACAGTCATTTTGCATAGCCTAATACATATGTAACGCTTAGGCCCGGGGGTTTGCATCAGACAGCTATTACTATGCTGTAGGAGTAAGGAAGCGAAGGCGAGACAGACACAGTCTGGGCAGCCTGCCACGAGCAGAGAGCAGCCGACTCCTCCATCTCACACAAGACAACCTCCACCACCAGCACATCTTTGAACTCATCCCTTTCCTCATCTGACGTATTAAGGTTGGAATATGCTTGCTATGCTTGACCATACATGTGACAGCTTTGGCTGGGCCTGGGTTGAAGTCATCTGAAAGACCCCCCCACCCAATACATGCAATTTAACCCCTCGAAAAAGTAGTTGTGTCAATATTGAGCTAACATAAAATGACATAAAATACACGCAGGCAGGAAGGTAGGCAGGCAGGCAGGCAGGCACATAGGCAGGCGTATAGTCGGGCAGGCATGTAGGCAGGGATGCAGGCAGGCAGGCGGGCGGGTGTGCGACCAGGCGGGCAAGCGGGCGGGACGGGTGTACGCAGGGCCGGATTAAGATGACCTGGGGCCCCTAGGCTACAGGTTGCTGTGGGCCCCCCCAGCAAGTAAATTCTGTAGCAAATGTACATAGACAGTCATAATTACATGCTAGGAATTAAGGATAAGATGTCCACCAACTCTACTCAACTTGACAGATGAATTGTTCAATATAGCATCTTGTCATAATTCCATAATTTTTCGCTTTTCACCAATCAGGGGCCCCCTAGCAGGTGGGGGCCCCTAGGCTGCAGCCATATCTAGCCTGTGCATTAATCCAGCCCTGGGTGTACGTGCAGCGTGCTCGTGCGTCCGTGAAGGGTTCTGAAACCCAAGGACAGCAGGTGAAACACAGCAGGCATCATGGCAATCTACCAGCATCTAGGACAGACGATCATTTCCAGCTGGCAAGAATCCCTTTCTCCCTCAGCCCAGCCCAGCCCAGCCCAACCTAACCCAACCCAACACAGCCACCACCACCACCACCGCTCCCACAAAACACACACAGACGCACGTGAACACACACACACACACACACACACACACACACACTTTCATCCGCACGCGCACACACACACACACAGCCACCACCACCGCTCCCACAAACACAGACGCTCGTACACACACACACACACACACACACACACACACACACACACACACGCTCTCACACATACACACACGCTCTCACGCACACTCACACAACCCTGCGTGCCCCCACTCCAATGCCCCGACCCTTCAGCCCTCCACTCAGCAAGCCCTCTGAGCGAAAGGTTAGTGACTGAGACCTGGCCGGGGCCCGGGGGGAAAACACTTTTTAATGTAAACCAACTCGTCTATAAATGATGCCAAGAGGTAATTAATCATCCATTGACAGCGAGAGCCCTGCAGGGCGTCCGACCGGGCCGGCAGTGAACTGAATCCAGAGCTAAAGCCTCACCATGGTGGCCCGTGATGAGATGAGATGAGATGGGATGGGATGGTGATGGGGCACTGGCGTAACGCAAGTACTTCAGGGCCCCGAACGAAAAAAGAGGGCCTAATAACATGTGGAGGGGGTGTTTCTTCAAGTCAAGGGCCCATGTGGGCCCCCCACCTCGTATGGTCCCCCCTGCCTCGCGGAGGCTGCGGGGGTATACTTTACGCCCCTGTGATGGGGGTGAGATTACTATTTAGGCAGAGCTGGGCACAGTGTGGCAACAACACTGGTAATAATAATAATAATAATAATTGTATTTGTATAGCACTGTGTCATACAAGGCATGTAACTCAAAGTGCTTAACAAATGGGAAAAAACATTGTTAGAGATAGATTTAAAAGGAGAGGAGAGATAGATTTAAAAGGAGAGGTATAGAGGAGAGGCAGAAAAAGCAGGAAGGCAGAGGAAGAAGAGATAGACAGAGAATGTAGAGTCATAAGGTCAACGTAGGTTAGGACCAGGATTCTTAGATGTGTAAGGTCCATAGTGGCTGGGCCTATCATAAGTCATAGATAGTCACACAGAGATTGGGCGCTCAGGTGCGGCCCCTGGTGGCATCAGGGGTGAGGAAAAACTCCCTTTCGCTTGATTCATAGTTTGTGAGGGGGAAAAAAAGCTCAGTGAGGTCTGAGAAAAAAGACCCCCTGTAGTCAGGAAGAAACCTCAGGCAGAGACCAGCGGCCACCTAGGGGAGCCCCCTGCCAGGGCTGGATTGCGAGTAGTAAGGGCGCTGCGGCGGCTGGGACACTATGACGTCTTGGCAGCTAGGAGTTGGCAAGGATGAAGAGGTGGGTCTTCAGCTGCTTCTTAAAGGAGTCGACGGAGGTGGCTGATCGGATCTCGATGGGGAGGGTGTTCCATCTCTTGGGCGCATAGCAGGCAAACGCGGCGTCGCCGATCTTCTTCTGCGGGGGGGTGGGGGTCCTTAGCAGCTTGGCATCAGTGGACCTGAGAGCTCGAGCAGGGGCATAAAAAGAGAGCATGTCTGAGATATAGCTAGGGGCAAGTCCATTTAATGCTTTAAATACTGTGAGCAGAATCTTAAAGTCGATTCTGTATGAGACAGGTAACCAGTGCAGGTCTGCCAAGACAGGAGAGATGTGCTCTCTCATTCTGGTTCTTGTTAGGATTCTTGCCGCAGAATTTTGAATGAGTTGCAATTTGTCAATTAATTTTTTTGGGAGACCAGAGAAAAGAGCATTGCAGTAGTCTATCCTACTGGTGACAAAGGCATGAATAAGTTTCTCAGCGTCTTGTCGGGGGGCCAAGCCGGCGCACTTTGTTGACATTTCTAAGATGGAAAAAAGCAGATTTTGTTATCTTGTTGATGTGAGGCTCAAAGCTCAAATCCGAGTCTATGACCACACCTAGGCTAGTAACCTTATCTTTAATGTGTATGCTTAGGTCACCTAGGCTTGAGTGGAGTTTTGCACGTTTTTTCTTAGGCCCAATGAGCAACACTTCAGTTTTATCTTCATTTAATTTTAGGAAGTTACTGTTCATCCAATCTGTAATGGCAGACATGCATTTAGTCAAGGCATGAATGGCAGTGGTTTGGCTAGGCTCGACAGAGATATATAGTTGAGTGTCATCGGCATAGCTATGAAAATCAACATTGTGCTCTCTGATGATGGAGCCCAGGGGCAACATATAGAGAGAGAAGAGGAGAGGGCCCAAGCAACTACCCTGAGCAACTCCAAAAGGCACATCATACTTGTTGGAGACGTATTCTCCGATGGTGACAAAAAACTGTCTTCCTGTAATATATGTTTTGAACCACTCTAAGACGTGACCGGACAAGCCTACCCAAGATTCAAGGCGGTCAATTAGTATGTTGTGGTCTATCGTGTCAAAGGCGGCACTGAGGTCGAGGAGGATAAGTGCTGAAACTTTGTTTGCGGCAGTGTTGAGCCTAAGATCACTTATTATTTTGGTTAGTGCTGTTTCGGTGCTATGGTTGGCTCTAAAGCCTGATTGGAATTTTTCCAAGATATCATTCCCAGCCAGATGTTGATTAAGCTGTTTAAATACAACTTTTTCTAGTACCTTGCTTATAAAGGGGAGGTTTGATATAGGTCGGTAGTTGTTTAAAGAATTCTGATCTAAATTTGTCTTTTTTAGGAGTGGCTTTACCATGGCTGTTTTGAATGAGCTTGGAAAAATGCCTGTAAGCATAGAGGTGTTAACAATTTGCAGTAAAGGTGCTGCTAAGCAACCGAGTACGTTTTTTAGCAGATATGTGGGGATCGCGTCAAGGCTGCAGGTAGACTGCTTACTTTCCCTGACTATTTTACAGAGGTCGTCCTCTGTAATTGGACAAAACTTTTGGAAGCTCTCAGGTCTCCTAGGGGGGTTTAACCCTCCCCTCGGTGTATCGCCTGAGTGGGCGACAGAGGTTGCTGCGTTTCCACCTTGGATGCCTTCTCTAATGTCGGCAATCTTTTTATTAAAAAATCTAGCAAATTCCTCGCACTTGGCATGTGATGCTGCATTTAGGTTGTTATTGCTATGTGTTGGATTAAGCAGGTGGTCAATAGTGGAAAAAAGAACTTTCGCATTATGCTGGTTGTCTGTTATGATTTTGGAAAAATATGCTTTTCTCTCTGAGCGTACCGCATTATTGTAGGAGGAGATCTCATCCCTAAGGGATTGTCTGTGGACTTCTAATTTAGTTTTCCTCCAAAGACGCTCGGTTACTCTGCATTTTCTTTTTAAGGCTCTAAGTGAGTCATTCATCCAAGGTGAATACCTAGCTCTGGTTCTTGTCGTCGTTCTAATTGGAGCTATGTTATCTAGAATCCCTCTTAAGTTGTTGTTGAAGCTATCAACCATTTCATCAGGTGTGCAGTGACCATTTAGTAGGTCACCTGATTTGATGAGGTCTGAAATCTTAAGCTCAGCAGAGGCATTAATGCGTCGTCTGTGAATGACATTGTTGGGTGTGCTAATTTGTGTTGAAATGTCAAAATCAAAGAACACACAGTGGTGGTCGGAGAGGCCGACGTCCGTGACCGATATATTGTTGATGTCAAGTGCATGTGAAATAACAAGGTCAAGTGTGTTGCCTTTTCGATGGGTAGGCTGTTCTGTAACATTCTGGACGACACCGAATCCATTTAATGTGTCTAAGAAAGACTTGGCTATTGCGTCATCTGATTTATTTACGTGGATATTAAAGTCGCCAGCAATTATTGCTTTGTCATAGTTAGTAAGTACGTCCGACATGAAGGTGGAGAAATCAGATAGAAATGACGAAGAGAATTTCGGTGGACGGTACAGAACAATAATGATCAGTTTGAGGTTTGCTTGGACCCTCATTGCCAAGTATTCAAATGAAGAGAAAGAGCCCAGATTCATCTTAGTACAATTAAATTTGTTGGAGAAAAGTATGGCTACGCCTCCGCCTCGTTTCTTTGGTCTCGGGGCGTGAAGGAATTTGTAATCGGAAGGGCAAGCCTCAATAAAAGTAGCAGCCCCGTCGTCTTTAAGCCATGTTTCGGTAAGGAACATAAAGCTTATGTTTTTGTCCGAGACCAGCTGGTTTACTACGAAGCTTTTGTTGGTCAAGGACTGCACGTTAAGTAATGCAGCATTAACATTCAAAGTAGTAGAGCTATTGTTTATGCGTTCAGGTGCAATCGTAATTAGGTTGTTGTGTACACAACCAGAGGGTCTATATCTGCGAGCTTTCCTACGGGTAGTGACAGCGTGGATAGCTAGAGGGGAACTCTCTGTTGGGCACGCAGTGTCTAAATTGGTGTAGTGCTTTGGATTTGAAACACCTGTTAGTCAATCCAAGGACCGGTGGGCTTCGAGGGTCAGCTCTAGGTTGGTCGCGAGGAGACGAGCGCCAGATCTGTTTAAGTGCCTTCCATCTCGTGCGAAGAGGTTACGGCGGTTCCAGAAAGCGGAGAAGTTGTCAACGTAGGGAATGGCTTCTTGGCGGCAGTGTCTCATCAGCCAGACGTGCAGTTGGCGGATTCGGGAGAACTGGAAGGCAGAGAAACAAACAGAGGGGATGGGGCCTGAGATAGCGTATTTTTTTCCAGTGCTGCTAAGGGTATTAATAAGGGAGAGGAAATCGGACTCAAGTTTTTTAGACTGCTGCAGCCGGATGTCATTGGAGCCTGCGTGGACGATGAGAGTTGTGGCAGTAGGATACTGTGACAGCGCGTCCGGCACATTCGACTGGACATCGGCTACGAGAGCTCCAGGTAGGCACCACGTCTGGGCGTTTCGTAGGGTTACGTGGCGAACCATCGAAGATCCTATGAGGACTGTTGATGGTCGCCGGGGTTCTGAATGGGCAGGCTGCTCTCGGGTGATTTGCCTGGGGGTAGCGAGGGTCCGGCGGCTTCTGGGTCGCACTCTTTGTGGTAGAGGCTTGGGCACCTGGTGGGAGGGGGGGACAGGGTCAGTTTCTGCATCGATGACTGAGTCAAGTACAGAAAAACGATTGCTAGTCACTAGAGGTGGTGAACATTTCTGCAGTACTCCCCTGCCGCCGTTAACCACCTCCGTCCAGCTACGACGCGCGGGAGTGGAGCACGGTGGATTCGGGGGGGACTTCGGCTGGTGTTTGCTGTGGCTGGGGAAAAAAGATAGTGTAGTTAGGTTGGCGCTAGTATTACTGGTTTGGTGTTTCAACGTGGTGTTATGGGATTTTATGACTACCTCGCATTGTAGCCGGCGAATGTCACGTCTAAGTGTTTCAATCGTCATGTTGGCTTTGGCTAGTCTTTCATTAGCATTAGCTAGATCACTACAGGCGCAGGTAGAGTTGGCCATAATTAAGAGACTGGGTTATGTGAGTGTAACGGATGCCAACTGGCAGAGTGTGGCGTGAAACGTTAGTAAACCTCCCTCCCGAAGCGTCATACAGTATCGGTAGCGCTGGGCTATCGGACTGGCCCTTTAGTCCAGCGATATCGTACTGTGACTTGCATTGGTGGCGAATTTGCGGCCCTGAGGGGAACGAAGAGCACAGTAATACGTCTGGTTACATGAGTATGAGGAAGACCATTTTTGGAAGCACTTTTTGTGTATCACAAACAAAATACAAAATGTATGATGAAATGCCACAAACAGACTCTCCTTTGTCTGTCACATTCAAGCCAGATTAATGTACATACTGTATACCATGTTTTGAATATTAAATTGGTATGGTGACTAGTCCTTGTTTTTTTTTTTAAATTGAATATGATTTACATGTCAGTAAAGACCCCTAAAGAACTTAAGAACTTAGTCCTTAGTCATTAGTTTAGTTATTATAAGATTATCATTTCAGCATTAATGAATGAATGACCACAGAGACCATACAAATGTGCCTTAGAGTGATGCTGAGAACAGCCTATAAATATTTTATTTCTGTCAAAGTTGCACCATGTGCTGGATGGCCAAAGTGTATTAAAGTTGGATGAGTCCAACTTGCCCCTTTAGATGAGGGAAAGAAAAACTAGGAGAGTTCTAAAGTGCTCTATCATTTGTCTTTTTTAATTTTACACTTTATTTTAATTTCCAAAAGACTTTAATTCCACAGAAACCCTGTGAAATGTGGCCAATCTCAGTATGTGTCCACATATACAGTACAGATAAGCCAAACAGCAGCGGCGGCAGCAGAACATAAATTAGGTACATTTTAAACACCCATGGGGCAGCTATTATTTCTCTCTTAATCTTTAAAGAAACATTTAAAATCCAAACGCCAGAGTCCCTCCTCAATTCGTGCAGGCTATAGCTGACAAGCCATCCGTCCCCGTCCAGCCCCTCTGGGGTCATGACTCTAACACATTGAGGAATTGGTGGAGAACTGATTCCAACATGGAGGCATTTGTGGGGAACTAATTCTCGACAACGTTGCAGTTCCTGTTCCGATGGGACGTAGCCCCCCGCATCCCCTCTGGAGGACATCGAGGACGAGTCCATTCATAAAACCGCACATGCTGAGCTTCAAAAATAACACAAGTCCCTCTGTGGTTTGCAGAACATGTATGGACAGGGCTGCTGATAGCTTTGGCTCCATGGGCCCAGGACAACGTCATCTGAAATGGCCCCCCACCCAATACATTCAATGTAATGAGGGACCAATTATGGGCCCCCCATCTCGCTGGGCCCGGGGCAACTGACCCCTTTGTCCCCCCTTATCAGCTTCCCTGGACAGGGCCGCTGACAGCTTTGGCTGAGCCCGGAACTAAGACATCTGAAAGGGCCCCAAAACCAATACATTCGATGGCATGAGGATCCAATTCTGGGCCCCCTCCTCTCTCCCTGGGCCCTTTACCCCCCCAGTCGGCTTCCCTGTATGGATGATGGAATGGCTTAATTACCATTACGCCATACAGTACATTGTGTGATGCAGACATGGCATGGTTACATGATGACATAATTTCCCCTTATACATTTACATCACATTTTGCTCAATGTTTTTAGAAAACCTTTGGAGAACAAAATGCTGGCTTGGAATTGCGGTGTTATATACAGCAAGTGTATGATATGCCGTGCACAGCTACAGTACTTGTAATCATAGTATAGTTTATGATATTGTGTTTTTTGCTTAGATGCATCACAGCTATTTTTAATATTTTTGTTTCAAATAATAAGACTTTGTCTCATAAAAGATTAAAAAGTCTCATTAGCTGTGCATGAGCCATAATTGTGCCATTTTCATAAAATACACCACCACATACAAGACCAATCTTTATTATTCATATATATAATAGGATGTTTTTTTATTCATTCTTTGCTCCAGAATGTTCCAAATATGCAGCGATGTCCATGAACCAGAACATAAGCTTTGGGCGCACTAGAAGTACAGTCCATCCTGTCAATTCCGCACGGCAACATGACTGCATCTGGAGGCTTGTTGTCATAGCACACACAGAAACAACAGTATTGCACAGTCAGTGATCTGAAGCTACTAACACCCAATATCCCCGCCTGAAATATTCTCTGCGTGTGGCTGTTTGTATAGAACTTGCAGTTTAGCAGCTGTCAAACCATGTCTCTTTGCTATCAGCGCAGGCATGGTAATCATTATTGACATACTGTCATGCTGACAGTGATAGCAAGGATGGGCCTGGAACTAAGCAATTTAAATTGTGCAGGCGAAAGCTGGAATGCAAATGAGGTTAACTTTTGGAAGTAAAGCACATATCACATCCTTGAAGCGGGGCTCATGCACCACAAGTCTTTCTTTTACCCCCAACCCGTGTAGTGCATCATCACATGCCATCTACATACAGGGGGAAAAAAAAGAAAATGTTCCTCCCAGCTTTATTTGACTGTTAAACTGCAGCACCATCACCATGTAATGAATGTCAAAACTGAGTGTGTGAAGAGTCAGCTTGCCTCCAGTCCAGAGCGAGATTGTAGGACATTAAAAGAAATAGTTGCTTTTAAAAATATCCCAGGTGGGGTAAATATACTACTAGGCTAGGGGGTAAACAGATCTGGTCATCAGCTGCTGATTACAGCTGACCTGGATTCCTCCTTCTCAACTCATCACTCACCACCAGGGACGTACTGGGGGAGAAATAGGGCCCGGGCACTTTTGGCTTAAAAGGCCCCTCATAATTAGTGGCGCAGAACTGACTCACTGGCGGGCCCGCACCCTCTGGTTTTTGTGTGTTTTTTTTACATTTCTGAAAATAGGGGCCCACGAGGGTGCAAGGCCCACCGGGAAATGCCCGATATGCCAGATGGCCAGTCCAGCCCTGTTCACCCCACTCCACTCCCATGGATACATGTTTCCACCTCGCCCTGGGCCCCATGAAATTTGAACCACTGACTAAAAAAATATGTACTACTAACACACAGGCAGCCTGACTTTTCAAATCCAAGTCATGTTTTTACCCTTTTTTTGCAGTTAATCTGCCGGTACAATTGTTCATCTTTTCCGGGAAGCCGACAAGGAGGGACAAATGGGGTCAGTTGTCTTGGGAACGGGCGGGCAAATTTGGGGCCTCGTTACATTGAATGTACTGTATTGGGTGGGAGGCCCTTTCAGAGGAGTTTGTCCTGGGTCCAGCAAAAGCTGCCAGCGACCCTGATCTTTTTGTGCTGGACAAAGTAACGGGTGTGCTGAAAAATTGTGACTTTTGGCACAGGTGCTGGTGGCCAGGGCAAATTTGTTGGCATGCAGTAGCACAAGTCATCATTTATCAATATCTGACAAAAGAGAAGTCAGGTGTATAATTATTGCTTATGTGAAGTCCATAACTATAGGGTTTTGTACTGCAGTCATAGCCAGGCCTCCTGTTTGGATAGCCTATTGACCTCTCCTGCTGGGCCTAACGATTGCTCTACCACAACTTCAATACAATTGTTCTAAAAACATGCCAATAACTGATCAACTGTGTTAAACTATGGGCAGCTTTCAGTATGGATGATATAGTCAATATTGTTAATGTCTATACGTCAGCTTTCTTACAGTGTTCTATTGCAAGTGAGCATTAAAGTATAGTTAATGTGTCTCATTGTGTATCTTCCTTTATGGATAAAATACAGAAAAGAGAAGAATACACAAAGGCTAAACAACCAGGGATGCATTTCTCAAAAGCATAGCTGTTAGCCAGTTAGCAACTTGGGTAGTTGTCAATGGGAAAATGCATTGTAAACAACAAAGTAGCTTATTTAGTTAGGAACTATGGTTTCGAGAAATGCAACCCAGGAGAGGGAGAGACACAAATGTGAACTGAAAAAGATCCTGAGCCCTTTAATTCTTACAATTATGTGTAACATTTATTTTTATAAGCCATTTTTTGGAGAAGACCTGCTTACATCAACCAATTAAAAATCTTGTTAGTTGCATCACCCAGTGCTCAAAGACACAAAAAGTTTGATTGTGCCGCTGCTTCACCAGCAAGACTTTAAGAGTGAGTTTATACACAGTGAGATAAGTGTTTTCATTAGCGGCCAGTAAACACCAAGTGTTTTGACTCTTAATGGTCTCAATTAGTCTGTATTGAGCTGAGCTAATTGCCTAAACATATTTAGAGTTGTACATTAGTTTTGTCTACCTCTCCCATACCACCACAAAGCACTTAGACAAAATTTGACCAGTCTAAAAAAAGTACTTAAAAAAAAAGGGATTAATTGCCCAACGAAGGGAAATCAATTTGTATACTGTAAAAAGCTTGTCAGTTTGATCTCGGCATCCAATAATCCTTGACCGTGAATGATTAAAATCTTGAGTGAGAGAGAGACTACCTACCATTTAAAGGTGTTAATTCAATTAAACCCATTCTCAGAGGTCGCTCATTTGTGAAAGCAATATGTGGTAGGCTTAAATGCCAATTAAACATCACATACATCATCCCTGACGTCGGCTGTTGGCTTTACTGCCAGGATAACGGTTGGTGCCCGGCGAGGCATGCTGACACAAAGAGATACCCTTAATCCATCTAATGTAAGCACGCCGAGTCGGGACCACGCCATGCGTTCCCTTCCTCTTTTCCCGTTAGGGCCCTTAAGAAGTTTCCTTGTGATCAAGTGCCCTGGATAAATCTGGGAGGGCTGGGAAATCGATCTAGTGTTTTATATCTGATCCATGTTAACAGCAGCCATCCTATAAACAGGGGAACAATAATTACTAGGCTTAACCTCGGTAAATCAATGCTTTCTCATTATCTCAATCTACACCCAGCCCTGGCTAAACATCCCATACATCACATCAAAGCGGGCGTGTCTATTTATTTGCTTTTCATCAAGCTCTTTAGCCAACAGATGCTGGTCAGGTTCAATTACATTTGTAGGCCGAATGGCTTGATTGCCTTGCTATAATAAAGGCATAAATAAATGGGCCCTGTCTTTGGTTTAAAGTGTGGGCGCACATATTGCCAAAAGAAAATACTCGTTCACCACTTTTTGGTCTGTTAAGGCAGTACATTTGTCTTGAATCAATGGCTATGAGTTACGAGTGAACAGAAGGAATCTGACCTCAATTGGAGGCACTATACGGGGTAAAAAAAAACCTCACACTTTGGTTTTGACTAGAGTGATTGCTGACCTAGTTTCCTTGCTAGCGATCATTTCTTTAATCAAAGTCAAATTCACCTCCATCTTTGCTCGTCATTTTTCTTTTTCCACAAGTCAAACTTTCAGTCAGCATCAGTACAGGGCCATTTTGTTTACACGAGGCAAGTGCAGACATCAAAAGTGCTAGCTGTCTGCCTGTCTGTCAGTAAAATATAATGGAGAAGCTCACTCAGTTCTGGCTCATAAAGAGTGACACATATTAATCATATCCTGCTTGATGAAAAAGAAGATGCTAAACATATCAAGGCAGCAACTCTATGTATAAAGAGTTGAGCATATACGTCAATCCTTACCAAGCTGAAGTATATCACATACCATGCCCCTATGCAATGCATACAGGGTCACAGCGCACTGTGTGTAACTTAAAGTTGCTATAACTTATTAGAGAAACACTTTCAAGCGTGTAAACTAGTGCTGTAGTTCTATTGCTTTCCAGAAATAAAAGTATGCAGAAGGACTGATGAAGAATTATCGTATATGACGAGCCAGACTGTGGCATGAAATGTTTAGTCTTATTCTGAGGCCATGAGCAAAGCTAGTGGTGGAGCTAAGGTTTGGTGTTCTAACTTCTTCTGAACACAATCCACCTAATTTCCAAACCCACTAACTCCACCCATTTCAACATTTTTCATGCTACCACAGCATTTCCAATCTGCTAGTTGAGGTTAGGCTGCCCACAGCCCCTTCTGAATGATTTAGCATTAGCAACTGATAGCCAAATAGTAGGCTAATGTAGCCGGCGGCGCCCTTGTAACCGCACGAATAGACCAGGTGCGGTGCGATTCAAGCAACAGAGTGCAGCAGCAAGCGATACGAGCGATTGAGGAGACTAGAGTATGTCCGTACTGGCAGAAGGCAAAGCATTCAAACATTCCCATTGGCTGTGGTCACTGACCTCTATACAGTCATTGGCTGTTGCGGCTTGTCGCTGAACCGCATCATAGAAAGTTGAAAGGATTTCAACTTCAAACTGTCGCGCTCGTCATGCAAATCGCTCTAGTCTCCAGAATCACTTTTGTCGCGTGACTCAATACAAAGTCAATTACTTCCGTCGCTCGCCTTGCTCGCCTCGCTCTTGTCGCGGTAGGTGAATTTCTGCGGTAAGTGTGGATATTACACGTAAGGGGGATAGGCCTATACAGCCATGTTCCCACCATGCTAAGCCTGCCCTGCCCTTTACCTCGCTCCAAAGAGAGGCAGAGATAGAGCATTGTAATTTGTTGTTCATGTGGATGAGTCAGGATCATCCCCTAGTGGGACCCATCCATCAGATGAAAACATTAATTGTCATTACGATTAATCTGGACTTCTAGAATTGGATATATACATGGTCCAACTTCCCTTAGAGGCTAAACTAAAGTTAATGGAAAAAAACACATGTTATCCTCACATTGGCTATATGTGACAGGTGTCTATGGAAAAAATACATATGAATAATTGTGTGTAACACTTTGGATGAGTTATATAGCACGAGTTCTATTTTCTATCTGAAATATGCTTGATAAATCCATCTGGAGTGGTTGGTCACTGGTATATACTGGTATATCAGTGTCGTCTTGTGATCGTGTGCCATTGGCTGGTGGTACTTAGAACATATGGTCATCCTCATCCAGCTGGCCATAGTACTCATCATGTATGTACACTGTAGAAGTTACTTTCTGTCTATTTATGGCATCTGCTAAACTTAAAATTACCACACTACTCATGATGTATGTGGAAGTTACCAGTGCTTAATTTGTCAAGCGGGAGGTCCTGGAGCGCAACATAATGAGGTAGACAACATAATGTGTCCACGCTAAATGTTAGAGTAGCCCAATTGTCTTCGTTCTGTTAAAAAACAACCTTGCACAGTTACAAAAATGTTTTCCTTCCCTTGTATTTGTATTCAACTTTCAGTTCATAGGTGTGAATATTGCAGTGTGACCATAGATTGTATATTACTAATATAATACATTCTATGTGTCTGACAGATAGAGAACAGAAAATGTAGATACACTAAATATTGGAGATGCACCGGATCCTGATTTTTAGGATCCTGCCGGATACCGGATCCACTGCTTAAGATCCTGCCGGATCCGGAACCGGATACCGGATCCTACGAAAGGGTTGAAACACATAGCCTACTCGCACACATGGGCCCTTTTTATTACGCTGTCTCAAACTAATTTTTAGACTCATTGGCTTACTGCCACACTGCCTGCACTGGCCGCTTCCAAAGTTCTTTCACTCCATGCAGCAATTGGGGTTGTGACAGACTGACTGAAAAACCTAGGCTAGAGATGCACCAGATCCTGATTTTTAGGTAACTGCCGGATACCGGATCCACTGCTTAAGATCCTGCCGGATCCTGTGAAAGACCCTATTATCCTGCCGGATCCGGAACCGGATCTTGGATCCTGTGCATCTCTACAAAATATCAAAACATAATATGCTAGTGCGATCTTCACTTCTATTATGTAGGCTACATAGGCATACGCATTTATTTCAAATAATAATAGAGATAAACACCCGTTATACATTCTTTTACTTCTTGAATGATAGACGTAGGCATGTTGCTTGGCTTCTGAAGATAGAGCCGCGTTATTGACTTCATGAACATTAGTCATGTAAATACATTCTGTCCACTGTAACTAATTCAAGCATTTAAATAGTGTGAACTCTAAATGCACCCCTTTACTTGTGTGTGAAGAATACCCTGTTACACCATTAATTGCATTTCAGTTGGCTCAGTCAAGTACAAAGTATTCCTCACAATGCCCTCAACTACGGTAACAAGCTGCAAGTGTTCCATAACAAATGCAAGGGCCCCGTAACAAATGGGTCAGTGAGCTATTGTTGAGGATCCGGGGCCAGCACAGCTAGCGCAAGTCAATAAAGTGCAAAAGCAGGAAACCTCTGTGTGCATTTTCTCAAGCGAGAAAAGGTAGATAGATAAACATGCAGGCCGGGCGAGAGGATGAGCTACCTTTCCCTTGAAGGATAAAAGTGTCTCATTAGACGACGTCTAAAGTGGAGAGAAACAGGGGGGGAGGGGGGTGCAGGGCTGGACTGGGGGGAAATAGGGCCCGGGTTACTTTTGGATGCCCCCCACCCATAATTAGCACTGCAGAACTGACTCACCGGTGGCCTCGCACCCTTGTGGGCCCCTATTTTCAGAAATGTAAAAAAATATATATTTTTTAACAATTCTGAAAACGGTGCGGGACCCATCAGGAAATTCCCGCTATATTATGCCAGATGGCCAGTCCAACCCTGAAGCCATGTATTTCTTGCTCTCTGAAACGCTTACTGAAGCTGAATGACTGCTCTCAAGCACTGCCACGGAGGCATCACATCGGGACTCAATGATGGGCCTGCGGACATCAATCCTGTTAATCGTGGATGGGGCTTGAGGATGTTTGTGCTGTGCTATTTAGAACATCTCACTCCGAGCAAAAAAAGCCCACTATTTTTTTTGCTTGAATTTAAAAAAAGAAATAGCAGAGCTGGAGTGTCACCCCACCCCCACCCCACCCCCCACCCCGTCTCCTCTCATCACCCTCACCCCTCATCACCCCCTCTCCCATCATCACCCCTTCTCCCCTCACCTTCTCCCACCCCCACTCTCCTCTCTACCCCTCTCTCCAACTCCTCACCTCTCTCCTCACCCCACCCTCTCTCCCATCTCCACCTCTCTCTCTACCTCCTGACCCCACCCTCTCTCCCATCTCCACTCTTCTCTACACCCCCTCACCCCACCCCCTCTCCCATCTTCACCCCTCTCTCCACTCCCTCACCCCTCACCCCACCCTTTCTCCCATCTTCACCCCCTCACGCCACCCTCTCTCCCATCACCCCCCCCACACACACACACCTAACCCCACCCCCTCTCCCATCTCCACCCCTCTCTCTACCTCCTCACCCCACCTTTTCTCCCATCTCCACCCCTCTGTCCACCCCCTCACGCCACCCTCTCTCCCATCACCCCCCCCCACACACACACACCTAACCCCACCCTCTCTCCCATCTCCACCCTTCTTTCCACCCTTCTCACCACCCCCTCACCCCACCCTCTCTTCCATCTCCACCACCTCTCTGCCATCACCACCCTCCCTCCCAACCGTCACCAATGCCAGGAGCCATGCAGCTGCCTACTCTGGCTAAATGTGATGGTTGAGCAAAAGAGGAATGTAAAAAAAGAAGACGCAAAGACATAACAAAAATCTACACGATGATGTCAGCAAAGAGCTAGTATCTGTTCTGCAAACCCCAAATGTGCGCTTTGCTTTTTAGTTCAGAGTTTCGCACTCTATAATTGATGCCTCTGAAATGCTTTAAGTTTCCATACGTCATCTCTCATCTTTCTTGTGTGATATACTTAAACTGCATCTGAACTTTGAAGCGGTAAGGGGTATATGTTTAACATGGCAGCGCTGCAATTTAACATGTTCACGCTGTGCTGAGATTTCAATTCAATCATATCATACACTCTGGTTCATCTCATGCACTAGCTTGTGCTGCCAGGGCCGCTGACAGCTTTGCCTGAGCCCTGGACAAAGCCATCTGAAAGGGCCCCCCTTCCTATACATACAATGTAGCTGGGATTCCATTCTGGGCCCCCCATCTCCCTGGGCCCGGAACAATGTACCCCTTTGTCCCCCCCTGTCGGCTGCCCTGAGTGCTGCTGCTGGTTCAGTCTTGTAGCTACATGAAAGCTACACAGCAGTCCATACTGTATATATACATTGCCTACAACCCAGAAGCGCTGATGTACATTTCAATTACTCGTGATATTTAGTATCATGGGGGGCAGGCTATATCGTAATCCAACAGAAGAAGAGGTAGAAGAAGAGGAGGAGGAGGAGGAGGAGGAGGAGGGGGAGGAGGAGGAAGAAAAAGTAGGCCTATGTGCCTGTATTCAGTTATTTCAATATTTAAAAGTTGTTTGCTTTCGTAGTGAAGGACATTTTGTGAGATTGAAAGTTGTGATTTGTTTGAAAGCTGAGGCTGGGACTGCATACTGATACATTTGTTTTATGAGCTTTTGAACTTGTTTCATTTCTTTCACTGAGTAAATGCCTTTTTCAAATATATCGTATAGCCAATATGTTAAAATCGAGTTTTCAAAACAGAAACTTGTGACTTGTGACTTCCACCTCAACATAGTGTCTTAATGCAGATGGGGTCGCCGGTGGGTCTATTCACTATTTGCTGAAAATACTTGATTACAACAGAACAACATTGCTATGACAGTATGTAGAGCCTTAAGTAACAGTTTAAGACACAGCCATTACAATTTTGGTGACAATAAGGTTATAACATAGGCTCTGTGTTAAGGGGTTAAACTGTTAGGCCATCACAGCAGTATAAATGTGTAGGCCCATGTGAAGAATTCGCCTGGTGGATTGGACCTTTATGGACTTTCAAGTAGTGTTGCCAGATGTGTCTGATGAAATCCCGCCCAAAAGATTCTCAAAAACTGCCAAAATGTGCTAAATTCCGCCCAATTTCAGCAAATTGCATTGACTTCTATGGGCCCAAAACGGCTGACAAAATAACGCCAAATGGCCAATTTTTCCCGTTTTTACCCGCAGACGGTCAACCCAAGTAGCCCAATTGGGCGGGTAACCACCCAATCTGGCAACACTGCTTTCAAGCAATACTGGAGAAGAGAAATATTTCCCCCACTGTCCATGTTATGCAAAGCTACAGTGCTGTTTTTTACTTCATGGTCATGTACATTACAAAAGGTAATGGTTGTTTTAACATAGGGTATTCAAGCTGAAGTACATCAACTCCATACTACTGTATTAAATCAATATAGGCCTACCGAGTTAATAAGTGTACACTAAGGGCTTGACATTGACAACCGTCAAGGCACCAACTGCACTACGTACACTTGTGTATATTTGAGCTCTAAGTTAGACTGCATTTATTTGTCATCTACTTTTGGGCTCTAATGGGTTGTAAAGAAATATGTGTATTGCCATCACAAATTAATCCCCCCGCAGTTATTGTCACTTGAATGCTGCCATGAAAATATTTATTCTTGGCTAAATTGTATGGCATTGCGGCCTCAAACAATGTACGTACATACTGATTAATGATGAATTTCTGATTAATATTTGAAGAAAACTCAAATTAGTGCATAAGTAATTGCACTTGAATGGTTGCCGCCATCTATAAATGACTGTTTGTTTTTCCCTCATGCACATTATCCATATTAGCTAATGCCATGTGGCAAGCTCTTCAAGCTGCTCGGGTTACAGTATGTGGAGCCAGTGGTGTAGTCTACTATTTTGTGGTGAGTATACTGTATATTTGAGCATTTTTTGAAGTGGGTATACTGTATATATTTGTGCTATTCTAAATAATGGATCAATCCATTTTAAGTGGGTATACTGAAACCCCAGAAATTTTGAAGTGGGTATACTCCGTATACCTGCGTTCTACGTAGACTACATCACTGTGTGGAGCTGGTCCATGCCATTCCCCTGTCATACAGTGTTGGTGTGCATCAGGGACGTCGACTTGTGCAGGGCTAGACTGGGGGAGAAATAGGGCCCGGGCACTTTTGGCTTAAAGGAGCCCCTCAATATTAGCGCCGCAGAACTGATTCACCGGTGGGCCCCGCACACTCCTGGGCCCCTATTTTCAGAAATGTAAAAAAAAAAAATCTGTTACATTTCTGAAAATAGGGGTGCAGGGCCCACCGGAAAATGCCCGCTATGCCAGATGGCCAGTCCAGCCCTGGNGGGGGATGTTGTCATCAGTCCAGGGAGAGAGGGGGCCCCAGAATAGGTTTCTCATTACATTATATGTATTGGGTGGGGGGGCGCTTTCTAATGATTTTGTTCTGGGCCCAGCCAAAGCTGTCAGTGTTCCTGCTGTGCATCTCACATCATGACAGTGCTCCAAAATGGAGTCATCTAGACCAGTGTTTCTCAAACTTTTTCAGGCCGAGGACCACTTTGCCCCCCCTTAAAAATGTTCAGGGACCACCTGTCAACTGAATTGACAGTTTAGGGGTGCTTATTTGACACTGCTAATTTCGATGCAGGTCACTTACTTTTATATTCACATTACAAGCCTGCCTTATTGTGGTGAACATAATACTTCAGCTATGTTTAGCTTCGTAGTTATGTTACAAATATAGCCTACTGCTAGCTTGTCTTGGAACAGTAGAAATCCCCTCGCGGACCACCCGAGCGCTGTCGCAGACACCACACTTTAAGAATCACTGATCTAGACGAGTGTAATTGTTGTTACAAACTATGGACTCTGCATGAAAGCAACATGGTCTCACAGAATTCCATGAAATGAACACAGACCACAAATCTGTGGCAGTTTCACGGATTTTGCCTCAATTTCATGATGGGGCCACGGAAGTGCTTTCTCTATATTCCCACAGCTCTATGTTGACCTTAAGTCTTGTGTTTTAGCTCGTTTTCTCAGGTTTTTCTCATTTACAAGATTTATTTTCTCAAAAAAAAAAATTTATTACTGGCAGGTTAGGGATAGGTTAGGAATTGTTTTGGTCTACTAGCATTCTTTTGTTTTATACAAGAATTTGGTAGCCTGTCAACCAAGTGGAAAATGTATTTTACTGACTGGTTAGGATCAGGGATTGTTTTGTTCTGGGTATACAACTTAAATTGCTATAGCATTCTTTTGTTCAGTGAAAGAATTTGGTGTCAACCATCTGGAAAAGGTAGGGTATTTCACCACCAAATTGTCAGTTTTCCGATGGTAGATTTAACATAGTGCTGTGGGAACAGAGAAAGCACTTTCGTGAGTCCATCAAGGAAAACATTTTCGTGACCCCAGCAAAGATGTCATGTCTCAAGGGTCTGTATTCATTACACTGGATTCTGTGAGATGAGTCTGATGAAAGGGAACTGATGAAGAAAGACTCACAATGAGTCACATTATATGAGGAGGTGACTCAGCCCAAGCTATGGTTTGAAGTGGTAATGCACACACACACACACACACACACACACACACACACACACACACACACACACACACACACACACACACACACACACACACACACACACACACACACACACACACACACACACACACACACACACACACACACACACACACACACACATAAAGTGCAGCGCGACGCCCCCTCCCCCTCAAACATGCACGCATGCACGTGCGCACACATGAACACACACACACACACACACACACACACACACACACACACACACACACACACACACACACACACACACACACACACACACACACACACACACACACACACACACACACACACACACACAAACACACACACATTCCCTATTTATTATTTTTAATCCCTTATCCTTTACCTATTATGTGTTCTTAAATGTATTATGGAGGTGTGTGTGTGTGTGTGTGTGTGTGTGTGTGTGTGTGTGTGTGTGTGTGTGTGTGTGTGTGTGTGTGTGTGTGTGTGTGTGTGTGTGTGTGTGTGTGTGTGTGTGTGTGTGTGTGTGTGTGTGTGTGTGTGTGTGCTACAGTGGTGTAGTCTACTTTTTATGGTGGGTATACTGTATATTTGAGCATTTTTTGAAGTGGATATGCTGTATATATTTGTGCTATTCAAAACAATGGATCAATCAATTTTAAGTGGGTATACTGAAATCTCTGAAATGTAGAAGTGGGTATACTCCGTATACCCGGGTTGTACGTAGACTACACCACTGGTGTGCTACTACTGCTGCAAAACAACACACACACACACACACACACACACACACACACACACACACACACACACACACACACACACACACACACACACACACACACACACACACACACACACACACACACACACACACACACACACATACACACACACAAAACATTCATCCCGTCATGCCCCATCACACACAAAAAATACATATTCTAAGTGTCAACATTCTTTTGTCATTTTGTCCTAAACCCTTTTTGGGAAAGGGAGCCCTCTACCTATTAAATCTTAAATATCTCAGTCCCCGAAGCACATACAATCATGGAATGAATTGCATTTAAAAGCTAGGACCCTCGTTTTACCTTAGAATGTGTTCATTCAGCTCTAACTTAGCCACATTTTTAATAAAACAGCTCAAATCTGAAGAACCTCAATGTAGCATATATGTGTCTCCAGGACACAATGGGTTAAATGTAGGCCTATGTTGAAATATAAACTTGTGCGTACAGGTCTCCATGAAGAAATCTTTTGAATATATACTGTATGCAACATTATTATGTGTGTATGTAACTACTTGTGTTGACATTTGCAATACATGGCTTTACCTGAATTATCCAAACAGCAGTGTGCTGTATTCATCCAAAGGCCCTTCAGTTGAACATGGTGAGATCCTGAGTGCCCTCCTGCAGTCCCAGTGTGATTGTGAATGGATGTGCGCTAACCACCGACCTTGTACACAATTATTGCAGTCAAGCTTTACTAATGCTCAGCCTGAATATGCTAATTCTAATGCATGAATATGCTCACTATAAGTGATTCTTTTAAAGACAGTAATTAGCTAAAATGATTGTGGGCCACTGTAGGCACTGTCTTTGCTGTGCGTTTCTGCTCTCCCCTCCCAAGTCAAATATTAACCCTGTTGTTATTATCTCGGTCTCTGCCCTGTAATCCAATACACAAATGTGTAATTTTGTAATTTTATTTTGCTTTCATTGCCATAATATGACAAACAGACAGATAGAGTTTGTAAATTTCACAGCGTTTTAAATTTAATTAACTCTAATAATTCAACGTTCCGTCCCAGCAATCCCACTATGACACTGTTCCACTGCATTTTCAGCAAATGGACGTTTATTAGCCTGTGGAATGAAGAAGTGTAAAATTCAATCAGGGTGGAGGGGAGAAGATCACTGGGAGCCAAAATAAAATGTGAAACGTATCAAAACATTTAGACATTCAAGATAGTGCAATAAAATGTGAAACATTTCAAGACATTTACTCACTCACTCAAGATGGTGGAATGACACCCCACCACCACCACCACCACCACCACCACCACTACCACCTCTCAGCCACTGTCATTTTCAACCCTGGAGTATTGGCCTTAACCTTTCAAGATAAACATATCAACGAGACGGCTGACAGTTGAAGGGGGTCAGTTTTTTAAGTCGTTAAGATTTGATCTGGGCCCCCACAGCCTCATTTAGACACATGAGCTAATATAGACGAAGAAGATGAATCTCTCTCTCTTGGCAGTGAAATTTTAAAATAATTGGCCCAGGATACGTCCCCCACATATGGGCCTCCTCAACCAGTCACCCATTTTTTCTCCCCAACCAGCATTTCATTATCCCTGACATGAATTGTCACCATAATCAATTCATCAATGTAAGGCGGAGATAAATGGGCCAACAAGAAGTAGACAGGGGGGGCAGCATACCCCCCCCACACACCCCCACAGCGGCCCCCCAATCTGATAAGAGGAAATAGTCTTTTTTATACATCATCATATTACAGCTGTGAAGCCAGGCGGCTGGCCTCGGACTATGGGGTGGCACATCTTTTTCAATTTAGTGTGTCTCAAATATTAATGGCAGCATGATGTGACCTATTCATGAGGCTGGGGGCCGGACGTGGGGACAGGGACGTAACGTAACGGCTGGAGAGGGCGAGAAATAGGGCCCGGGCACTTTTAGCCAAGAGCAGGCCGATAGGCATTGAGAGAGACAAAGAAGCCAGTGATAATTAAAAATATAATAATTAGTCATCATTTGTTACGGGTTATTTTGACCACAACAACCAAAATAAACATTTACATCTGACTCCGACAAGTCACCTATAGTGGCATGAGGACTGATACCACTACATTGAGGAAAGGAGCAGGCCAAAATCATCAACAGTCCACCGGGCAAATGCCCGCTATGCCATATGGCCAGTCCAGCCCTGGTAACGGGGGAGTCAGCTCATTTAGCCAGGAGCTGCGAGCGATCGGACGAGTCCCATGGCCCTGCCTGCCATCCATATGGCTTTAAAATGAGCCATGGACATATGGGCATATGGATGGCTGGCCCATGCATTTTAGAGTGCTGCTCACTCTTCTTTCTTCTCCTCTCCTCAACCCTTTCACCCAGCCAGCCCTGTCCTGTCAATATCCCTTTTCCTCTCTTCTTCATCCTGCTCTTGCAAAAGGGATTTTTATAGCCAATATGAGAACCTGTACATGTTGTGCACTATAATATGTTTTTTTTTTTTTTGCTTTATGTGACCTATGACAAAATCCAATCAATAATTCCAATGGTGTGGTTTAATCAGTTTTATTCAGTGTTTCGCTACAAATGTACAATATTTAACAAATTTTATTCATGTCTTTCTGAATAACATCAAAGACCTTGACTTAAACCCTTGCCACCTTAGATGTCAGCGGTCTGTGTGTGTGTGTGTGTGTGTGTGTGTGTGTGTGTGTGTGTGTGTGTGTGTGTGTGTGTGTGTGTGTGTGTGTGTGTGTGTGTGTGTGTGTGTGTGTGTGTGTGTGTGTGTGTGTGTGTGTGTGTGTGTGTGTGTGTGTGTGCGTGCGTGGGTGGCTGCGTGGGTGGCTGCGCGTATGTGCTGCGTGCGCGCTGCATGTGTGCGTGCATGCGTGTTTGTGTGACCCCATGCCTTGCTTTCCGAGTGCAATTGTTTGTTTCCGACTCCAATTAGTGGCTGGCTGCATTGGTAGCTGGTGAACTCTAACACGCTGGGGTCTGTGAAGACCAGTTTGTGTTTGGAAATCTATTTCAGTTTGATAGGCAAGGACTTGATCCATCAGAGGCATTCATAGGCATACATTCTCTTTAATGAAGCTACGGCTCACTCACTGGACACAAACCTTCGGAATTCAGTTGGTCTCCAAAATGGCACCATCTATTTATCTACTGTACAGCATGGGTTCCTAACAAGTGTTTTTTTCTCCTCTTTACATAATTAGTATTGCATTGCATTTTGTTTTTCATTTTACCACTGGTTAGAAGCAGGTACTGTAGATATCCCACCAAATATAAAGCTCCACTTCAAACATTGTGACCAAGGAAAAACAAACAAAAGCAAATAAAAAAATAAAATAAACAATTCTCTTTCAGGCAATTAGATTGTCAGGTGACTGTCAGGTCACATCTAGAGCAGGTGTGCTATTCAGCTGTCATACTGTGGTCTATGGCAGTGTTTCCCAACCAGGGGTACGTGTACCACTAGGGGTACGCGAGCACATCTCAAGGGGTACGCGGAAAAATGTAATAATAACAAATATATTGAGTGTAGTCACATTGGGATAGAGGAACAGAGCCTGAATGAGGGCGAGGGAGTACTCATCATATGAAAAAGTTGCTAAGGGGGTACGCAGGACAAAAAAGGTTGGGAAGCACTGGTCTATGGTCTCTCTGCATACAGTACTCTCTGGCCTGGCTTCTAACATGTGCTTCAGCTGGCTCCGTGCCTGTCATACTGTACTCACTGTTCACAGTCTCTGGCTGCTCCACAGGCCAGCCCACAGGCCAGTAGGGGTGTAAATCACAGCCTCCATGACGATACGATTCAATATCGATATCTAGTTATTCAGTGCGATACGATTTGATTATTTTCTATACATAAGAATGCCCCACGATACCAGAAGATACGATTTGATTCAAATTTTTTCCCAATTACTTTTCCACTTCTATTAAGTTACTGGGCAGAGGCCAGCGATTCGATTCTTTTCGATACTTAAGAATTCCCCACAATACAATGAAATTCGATTCAATCATCAGAATATATCGCGATATATCAATACATTTCCATATTATTTACACCCCCACAGGGCAGATGCCAGTACTCAATGCCAGTGTTCATTGTCGTGCATGCATGGTGTCCATTGTGGTACACTACTACTGCCCGTCATTCACCAGTAGGGCTGGACTGGCCATATGGCATAGCGGGCATTTCCCAGTGGGCCCTGCACCCTTGTGGGCCCCTATTTTTTGTTACATTTCTGAAAATAGGGGCCCACAAGGGTGCAGGGCCCACTGGTGAGTCAGTTCTGCAACGCTAATTATGAGGGCCCCCCTTTAAGCCCGGGCCCTATTTCTCCCTCAGTCCAGCCCTGTTCACCAGGGAGGGACGGACAGATGGACAAAACACCAAAACTGCTGAACCCCCCCCCCCAAAAAATTTAATCTATATAATCTGTAATCTTGAATAACGTGATCAGTCACTAGATAGTGATTTAAGATCTCATGCTGTGAGTAATAGTGGAAAACTCTTTATCTTGCGAGTCTCTTTTGCATTGTCTTGCTATCAATGGCCTAAAATCATCAAACTCTTTGTGACAACTGTTAATTGAGTGAGCTAGAAGTTTAATAGTTTTCTACACATAACTGTTTTATTTGTTGATTGTATGGCTGCAAATTATGCAGTGTGTTCCAATTTAGGCAAGACTTGAGTTTCTAAAATTACCTGCATACCTTTTTAGACCTGCATACCTTTTTAAAACAATAAAAATAATTAAAAAAAAAAACATGTGTGACGCCCACACATACAAAGGTCTAAATGTTAAAAATAAGCAGATACAGTATACAGTATGACTTTCTCCTTCTCACAACAGTGAGGAGAGCAAGCAGCAGCCCTCTGACTCTTCCCACCTGCAGGTATGAACAGCAGTAGCAGCAGCCACGTTAATCAGCCCCCTGCTACCACCCACAGCCCCCTGCATCCACCCACAACACCCCCCCTCCTGCTTCCACATATTCCCCCTCCCCTACGTCCACCCATCACCCACAGCCCCCCTGCATCCACCCACAACACCCCCCCTCCTGCTTCTGCTCATCCCTCACCAACCCTACGTCCACCCACATCACCCGCTGACACCCACCCCCCCCACCCCGCGCGCTCTCCGCTTTCAGCCCACCTACAGTCCCATGTAACCATGCTAAACACAACACACACTGCTTTTTTTTTAGAAAAGAAGAAAAAAACCTGATTCAGAACCAGTCTGTTGCCCTCTGTTTTCTGGCCAATCAGGCATGCTGTGTAGGTGGACCGCAAGGGTGGGTCGGGTGGGGTCAAGCGAGGTCGGCACTTTGCAGGTCAGGTGTTGTCGCTGCGATGGGGCTTTAGGGGTGGCCGGGTCAGGTGACCTCTGCGGTCGCACAGGTGAGCCTCACCGCAGGCCATGCTTACTGCTGCTCTGACGAACACGGTAGTTTACTGTAAAAGCTCACAGCAGCGATGGAGCACAGATGTGGCTCTCGTCTCTCTTGCTTTTACACCTCCTGCACACAGTTAAATGTGCAGTGTTAATTCAACACATTTTTGTGCTGGTTATATGGTGCCACTAGATTTAGTGTGAAATTCAACTCTGAGTGTTAAGTTAACACTCAGAGAGTTGTATTTATTAATTTAGTGCAGACTATTTTAGAGCAGACATTTCACAGTGTTAATTTAACACTCAAAGAGTTAAAATGTAACAACGAAAATAAAGTCGGACCATATGTACTCTGTGCAGAACAGTGTTAAAATTACACTGTAGCATTCACTGTCTATATATACTGTACCTCTCAGCATCAGAGTTGCCAAGCACGACAAGCATACCATAGTGTACACCGGAGGAGCGAAGAGGGAAACCTATTGTACACCGTAGGCACCGTTACAAATGGAAGTGGGAAATGGAAAACGAGTGGAGAAACGGCGCCGGCTGAATACAGCACAGGTTATGTAAGGACAGAAACCTTGTTTGAGCTCAGAGTTTCTCAGCATACATGACATACTGTATCCATGCACAACATTCCTCACTACAGCGCTGTATGTGCATTGTGCAGGTGTCCATGTGCACAATGTAGTCTCTGCTGAGGCACTTGAATATTAATCTCCTTTTAAAAACTCCACCGTACCGAATCTGAGTTCTGATTTGTTATTTCTTTCCAGTACTTTCACTGAAGGCCACCTTGAAACCAATAGCAAGACAAGAACAACAAAACATTTTTTTTCTTCATTGTATTATTGTATTTTACATGGCTCACAGCTCTCTCTGTGGTTTCCACATAATGCGGCAAAAGACAGGTGCTCTTTCAGTCTCTTCTTTTACAGCCGTATGCTACCCAGCTGTGTGTGTGTGTGTGTGTGTGTGTGTGTGTGTGTGTGTGTGTGTGTGTGTGTGTGTGTGTGTGTGTGTGTGTGTGTGTGTGTGTGTGTGTGTGTGTGTGTGTGTGTGTGTGTGTGTGTGTGTGTGTGTGTGTGTGTGTGTGTGTGTGTGTGTGTGTGTGTGTGTGTGTCACTGCATCTCTGTGTGTGTGTGTCTGTAGTTTTGCAAGCTGGCAGGCAGGAGAATGGCAGAGGAACAGTGAGATGGTTGAAAGGAGAAAAACAAGTTCTATTGAGAGGTGCTTTTCTTTGTCTTGCATGCTGAAACACTCCAGAAAAAGAGGGAAATAGATTTTCCCAACATAAGGGTGCTGCAATCTCACCATTGAGCAGTACTTCCCCATGCGAGTGGGTTTTGTAAGACCCTTAAAATCGTATTTTTCATGGAATGATTCAAGTAAGAAGAGGGCTTTTTAAATTTAATTTTGTTTTGTTTTATTTTGGTCAATTTTGGCAAAACCATTGCACCTGTAGTTCTGGTTCGGTGAATGGAAACATGCAAGTCGTCTCCTATTGAGTTCTACTAAAATGTTGTAGAGCAACCATGGCCTGTGGAGTGCTTGTGGATTGGTGAGATTTCATTGACTGTAGGGCTTGCAGCCTTTTGCCAGAACTGTGTAGACTGTACTTTCACTTTTACTTTTACTTTTATTTTTTTGGACTGGGCAGTATGGCAACTTTGAAATACATTTTGTCAGTTCGTGTACTGTTTGTGTACTGAACTTTGCCTTTGCAAAGCAGGTTAGGGGATTTTAAAATAGCATGGTCTACAGATGGTTACGCAATATCTATGTGAGTGGAAAAATTGTAAGTCAATCAGGCATAGGCTTGCGAAATAAGTACATTTTAAAAGACCCTTTTTAAAAGACAAAAGGGCAAAGCCAACTTGAGCTCACAAGAAAGGCAGTTCCACAGAGGTTTGCGCAGTAGCGAAAAGCACAATGAGCTCTGTTTGTATTAAGTCCTGTAACAGGCAGTAGATGTTTTGTAGAGTATTTTAAGGAGTGGGTCTGGGGCTAGGTCAGAAATGCTGTATATACGTATAATCGATGATAATAAATAGCCTGTCGCTTGTCAGTTGTTTTCTCTCTCTCTCTCTCTGTCTCTCTCTCTCTCTCTCTCTCTCTCTCTCTCTCTCGCTCTCGCTCTCGCTCTCTCTCTCATGTATTATGCACACATATACATACACTACACATACTATACAGTACACACATCTCTCTCTCTCTCTCTCTCTCTCTCTCTCTCTCTCTCTCTCTCTCTCTCTCTCATGTATTATGCACACATATACATACACTACACATACTATACAGTACACACATCTCTCTCTCTCTCTCTCTCTCTCTCTCTCTCTCTCTCTCTCTCTCTCTCTCTCTCTCTCTCTCTCTCTCTCTCTCTCTCTCCTCTCTCTCTCACACCACACCACCACACACACACACACACACACACACACACACACACACACACACACACACACGACACACACACACACACACGCACACACACACGTACGTACAGAATTCTCACTTCCTCACTTTCACAATGTCCCACCCCACACTCAACCCAACACCACCACCCCCACCCCCACCTCTTGCCAGTGGGTACCTACCCTGAACTCTGGACGTGGCTCTCCTTAGATCAATTACTGGGCCTCGCAATCCAGGCCGGCACTGCATCAGGCAAACATGGGATTAATTACTGGGGACAAGCTGGCTTGCCGGCGCGGCTCTGCGCCGCGTGCTCTGCCTTGGCCATAGGAGAGCCGGCGACGACCCTCTTTTGCAGAGGCCAAGGCAGGAGGGGAGCTTACTGGAGCGACACTGTTTGAAATCCAACAGGATCCAACCCCTCACCACACACACCACCACCATTACCACACACACACACACACACACACACACGACACGGACACGCACGCACGCACACACGCACGCACGCACGCACACACACACACACACACCGCTCTGCCCCATTACAAAGTCATCTCATTAATTATGCCTTTATGTCTTGGGCACAGTCCTCATGAGTGCCCCCATGCCATTCTCTCCCTCTCTCTCTCTCTCTCTCTCTCTCTCTCTCTCTCTCTCTCTCTCTCTCTCTCGTCTTGGAGGCTCAGAGCTCTCTCTCTCTCCCTTTGCTTCTCTCTCCTTCTGTTTGGTTCACAGTTTCTCTCTCTCTCTCTCTCTCTCTCTCTCTCTCTCTCTCTCTCTCTCTCTCTCTCTCTCTCTCTCTCTGTGACTCTTTTTTTCTGTCTCCTTTGCTTGCATTTCTCTGGCTCTCTAAGCCTCTATTCCCTCTATTCCCTCTGTTCTCTCTTGCTCTCTCTCTCTCTCTCTCTCTCTCATTTCTTTTCATTGTTTTGGACCTCTGTGGTTGCCGTTGTCGAGTGAGTCTGGATTATTATGGCTGGAGCCCTCGAGAGTGAGACGGCTGTTTTATCCCTCCCCTCCTCCCCTCCTCCCCTCCCCTCAATCTGCAGCCGGCGTTGACAATGGACATGGCCGCTGACACTTTTATTTTTTTAAACGTCGCGTCTACTTGCTATACCAGACCTGACCCGGTGTGCATGCCATTATAAAGTGCGAGATGTTTGCAGGTTTGTGTTTAATTGTCATCCCCGCGGTGTTTCAGCGCGGTTAATTATACAGATTTGTCAGTGGCATTTACGCGGTCAGGAGGTCGCCCAGTCCTCATTTTTCAGTAGCAATTTTCGTTTGCAGTTATTTATCAATGTTATGTGTGACTGCAAGAAAAAGAGAGAGAGAGAGCAAGAGAGAGAGAGAGAGAAAAAAACATGACACGTAGTCACAAGGGACAAAAGGGGAGGTCATTGTCCTCAGAATGCCGAGCATCATCTCTGCTCCATTACACTGGCGCGGCATGTGCGGCATTGACCAAAGGGAATTAAATAATACAACTCGGATTCATGTATCCAGGGCCTACTGACAGCTTTTGCCGGGCCCGGGACAATGCCTTTTGAAAGGGCCCCCCCATCCGATACATCCAATGTAAGGAGGACCCAATTTATTTGGGCACCCTCTCTTTCCCTGGGCGTGAGACAACTGACCTCTTTGTCCCCCCCTGTCGGCTACCCTGTGCTAGACCATTGAAGTAGTAAGGCATCTGTTGCTGAGCCATTGCAGGACAATGCTTTTAATCTTTAAAATGTCATTGTTTCAAATATTATGAAAGGCGGGTACCGTGCGTGCCGCACTGGGGCTTGAAGCATCCCTGTTTTGAATTTCAAATGGCTGTCAAATCCACAGTGGTCACTCCTCAGTGTCATTGAGGAGTTCAATAATAGCCATGTGCCTTGTCAGCACATCCTTTTAATAAGATACTGAATGCATTACTTTGGGGGGGGGCTGCATGCAGAAACAAGGGAACAGTTGTTTAAAAAAAATGATGACAAAATGGAAATGTTTGATTCATCACCCAGAAGAGATGTTGAGCTCACACAGGAACAAAATGATAGCGTGCCCACACGACAGATGGATTTAATCAGAGGATCATGCCACTGATATTGAATTGGATGCTGTGAAAACCCATGCAGAATTTTAATATCACTCCATAACACATTAGCACCTCAAATTAACTGTCTTTACATGTTAAGGCACACCAAGAACATGAAGCAATTTGATTCCACTACACGCAACCTTGGCAGTCGCTTTTCAAAACGAATAACCCGTTGCACACTAGATTATCTTTAAATGGAGCCCCGGTCTCTCAATGCATGGTGTTTTAATGTGTTCTTGCACTCTGCTGCAATGTAATTTCATGCTTATTCCCACGCCATTGCTTTAGGGTGTCTATTGGACCAAATTACAGCAATCTGAATGCGGCGATGAGCATTAAGACCTCTGAAGACTCAGCTTACTTTAGGCCTATAGGCCTACGCCAGACCCCATGCAGTTGAGTCGCCGTCGTTTCTTTCTTTTTCTTTCTTTTTCTTTCTTTTTCTTTCTTTTTCTTTCTTTTTTTTCTTGGCAGGATCCACTTGCTGCCTACTTGAAAAACTTCATTCATCTTTCGTTTGGTGAGCTGCCAGATTACTGCCAACAGCGGTCCCGTTTCCAGCGTGAATCACAAGTGCGCTCCTAATACATGTGGAGTGGATGCAGTAATGGCCAAAAGATCGGGAGTTAAAACTTTTATAACCCAGCAATAGGCAGGCTTCTGCTGCTGCCGCTCCTGCCGCTGCTGGGTTATTTGTCTTGGCTCAGGGAAGGGGTTAGCAGAGCCGAGTTAAGAAGACGCACATATCAAAAAGAAAAGGGAATAGCTCATTTGTTATAGGCTGGCTGGCAGGCAGGCAGCGACTTTTCCATTCTGCTTGTTCTGGGAGCATGGAGAGTTAAACAGAACAATGCAGATCTAGAATAGCGCACAGCAGCAGCACCACCAATTTGTGCCATTTGCAGATTTTTACATTGGAGTGTAGTGGTGAAATGAGCTAGAGGAATGGTTTAAAAAAAAAAAAAGCGGCTAAACCAGTGGTGTAACAAGTCAGTCACGAGCCCTGGTGCGAGTATAACCCATGGGGCCTCGGAGATTTTACGATTCTAGAATGTTTCACATCTAATGGACATCAAGGTGAACTTTCACTGAGGAAATGTATACAGTAATGCGGTTCTGATAACTTACTATATATTGAGACAGGGCAATTCTTTTCACAACCAAATCAAAACGAAATGAAATTCTTATTCTATTATCATTTTGGGGATGGCGACAAGCCCTTGGAAGTCACAGCCCGGGCCCTGGTGCGACCTCACCTGCTGGACCTGCTATACTACGTCCATAGTTACGCCCATAGTTACGCCCATGGGGTGAACCATGAATTTGTGGGGGTTCATTGGATCTTTTTGTAAAATATTCTTTTGGGTTTTTTATGCCTTTATTTGACAGGACAGTGAAGGCAATAACAGGAATTGAGTGGGGTGAGAGAGAGACAGGGAAGGGTTGGCAAAGGACCCAGGCCGGTAATTGAACCGGGGTCAGCCGCATAGCAGACGAGTGCCCTACCATTTGCGCCACGGTACAGCCAGGTTCATTGGATCTGTTTGGACATAGGGCCCACAATTTGCTGCTACGGCCCTGGCTGGAGATCATTATACCCCTTTTTGCATTGTGACCCAGTTCTAGTTCTAGTTGTAATGCAGATGACGAGGGACCGTGTAATCAGCCAGAACACTTCCTCTCGCCCTAACACATGTCTGCCGTCTTCTGGCGCTGGATCCAAATAATTGCGCTTCCAAATTTTATAAAGGGAAAGAAGAGGCCCCCCCGCTGAAAACATGGGAGGACGTCCATCCTCTCCAGCAGAGCACACAGGCTTTTGGCAGACATTCAACGGCCACCCGCTGCCATCTTACAGTGACCCGCACGTTCGGTTTCCCGTTTTTGTGTTGTGGTCATGTGTCGTGTGTACCCAGTACTCAACACCTAAAGTCACAAATCCCATTTAGACCGCGATGAGAAGGGCCTCCCTCGCTCTCCCTCCCTCCGCTCTTCGTTTGTTTGTGTGTGTGTGTGTGTGTGTGTGTGTGTGTGTGTGTGTGTGTGTGTGTGTGTGTGTGTGTGTGTGTGTGTGTCTTTCTGTCTGTCTCTCTCTGTGTGTGTTTGTGTGTGTGTGTGTGTGTGTGTGTGTGTGTGTGTGTGTGTGTGTGTGTGTGTGTGTGTGTGTGTGTGTGTGTGTGTGTGTGTGTGTGTGTGTGTGTGTGTGTGTGTGTGTGTGTGTGTGCGTCTTTCTGTCTGTCTTGGTCTCTCTCAGTCTTTGTCTCTGTCTCTGTCTCTGTCTCTGTCTCTGTCTCTGTCTCTGTCTCTCTCTCTCTCTCTCTCTCTCTCTGTATGTGTGTGTGAGAGAGAGGGAGGTGGGGTATGTCTGTGTGTGTGTTTGCAAGCGTGTGCCTCTGTACGTGCGCTTATTGTTGTCCAGATTCCAAAGTCAGCTCCCCACACCCCCCAGTGGCATGGGTTTCCATTCAGATCCAGAGGAGAAGCTTTCCAAATGCAGGACAGGACATGCATGCACTGTGCTGTGCTTACTGAATAATAAACACACACTGCCCATCCCAAGAAAAAGTCGCTGCCAAAAATAGGGTTGCCAACCGTCCCTTGAAATACGGAATCGTCCCGTATTTAGAGATTAAAGTATGGGTTCCCCATTGAGCTGAAACGGGACACGAGACGTTTAAATGGAGGAAATTACTCTAAATCTAAGATTACTCTTAATCTAAGAAATGCAAAATTTTATAGGGGAGGACACCCAGACACCCTGCCACGATTAAATATTTTTTTAGGTTCACAGTTGGCAATACTAGCCAAGAAACAGGTCCCACACTCTAAGAATGATGTTGTTGGAACGCCTTTAGCTTTGATTACAGCACTCATTTGAGCCATTATTTCGATAAGTGTCACAAGTAGTCACAAGATTTACCATCCAGTGTTGCATTCTTTTTTTCTCACAGATCGTGTATTGATGATGATGATGATGATGATGATGATGATGATGAGGATGAGGATGAGGATGAGGATGAGGATGAGGATGATAGAATCTGAAAGCCACGCAAGGCCTTCTCCGGCACAAGGAGTTAAGGAGTCTACGATGGCCTGACCATTACTGAAAATGATGTCTCATGCTCTTTGAATCATCCTGTTGCTATGAGTTGCTTCTCATTTCTTAAACAATCAACAAAAAGACACACCCTGTGGTTGTGGAAAAGATGCTTGTTTGAGAAGGATGATATCATTGACATCAGCAATCACCTAAGCATTTGATTTCAGCTATAGGTTCAACAACAGTAGGCTATGCGCTCCAAAGAATGAGGTCAGCAGACTACCTGAACCTGAATGTACACTCTAAGAAAATTTCCCTGCAAAATAACGGCAGTTACTGGCAATTATATTTACCTGTAATTCTACTGTTATTTCACACCAAAAATCAAATACAGCTCATTGCTGTTTAATGTATCACAGTATATAACATTTTTTCAGCAGCAATTGAACTGTTAAATAACAGTACTCTACAGAAAAATAACAGTACATTTCAGTTAAAAAGTTGAATTGTACTGTGTGATGACAGGCAAATACTGGGTCATAGTTGTATTCATGAATATGGCCATGGCAACTTCCCACCCCACCCATCATTCTCCATAACTGTGGTACCCTGGCCATGTTACCACCCCACCCTCCCATCGTTCACCATGACTGGAGTGCCTTGAGCATGATACTATGGCGCTATGCTGTATTGAGAAAATGGTTTGCGGTGGTCCTTTGAAAGTGTGGGCATGAATAAAATTTCAGAGTACGCAGTGCTGTTACAATGATAGTGTGCAAGGTGGGCTTTTTACTGTATCTCTTGATGAGCCAATGATAAATATAGCATTGGTCAGTCTTTAAAAAAATATTTTGCACCAAGTAGCACATCAAACAAGCACCACTACAAGCTAGCTCTCAAAGCAATGCCTAATTTGCAGCAGGCACATTATATGCAACAATGCCACAAATGATGCCACATACAGCAAGCTTTCACAAAGAGGAAAGTGTGCAAGCATGTGTGCAAGCATGTAAGCAAGCTTGTAGGCAAGCTTATAGGCAAACAAGTGCTATGCTGTGCCATGCAGGCCAGCCAGCAGGCAGGCAAGCAACTGAAGTGTTGATAGTCCAGATTTATATACAGGTGCAGGAGTACCATGTGACCAGAGTCATCAGGCCCTTGGCAGGTGACGCCCGTAATTGAATAATGGCATAACAGCCCTACTCAGGTGAGGCCAGGCACTGATTAGCAGATTGGTTTAGATGGGGCTGCTTGTTGCAAGACTGTTACAAGTTCTTAAAATGTTTCAGCCATTCACACTTTCATCACTATCAAAATGCATGTGCTACTCACACTTTGCTGCATCAAGCACTTTTTAAGTCTTGTAGTTTCCTTAGAAATTGTTTCATCATGCTTGATAGTATCAGATAATCTTTAACCAGTCAGAATGACTTCAGTTCTTCAGGTGGTATTGAAGTTTGATGGTGATCACGGACAAGTGGAGGATGAGTGGGTTTCAATGGTGCTTGCCACTTGTTATTTTCTAGAGATGCACCGGATCCGGTTCCGGTTCCGGATCCGTCAGGATAATAGAGTTTTTCACAGGGTCCGGGTCCGGCAGGATCTTAAGCAGTGGATCCGGTTTCCGGCATGTTACCTAAAAATCAGGGTCTGGTGCATGTCTAGCCTAGGCTTTTCAGTCTTTCACAACCCCAATCACTGCATGGAGTGAAATCCCTTTGGAAGCGGCTATTGCAGGCAGTGTGGCAATAAGCCAATGAGTCTAAAAAATAGTTTGCGCCAACGTAATAAAAAGGGCCCACGTGTGCGAGTAGACTATATGTTTCAACCCTTTTGTAGGATCCGGTATCCGGTTCCGGATCCGGCAGGATCTTATTCAGTGGATCTGGTATCCGGAAGGATCCTAAAAATCAGGATCCGGTGCATCTCTAGTTTTTTCCACAACGGCGAATACTGCTATTGTGCAGTACTTACTGTTTATGCTCAATATGTGACTCAAAGTAATATTTTCACAGTAGTTGTCTGTTTTTTCGAAAAACAGTAGAATGCTGTTGCAAAATTGCCGTAAATAAACAGCTATTTGTTACAGTGTAGTGAATGGCCAGGTTTATTTCATCAATGCATTATGACATGGGCATGTTCCAAGATTAAAATGGCAGGATTGACAGGGCTCACATTTTCAAAACGTGTTTCAGGAAGCATAATACATAATTTTCACATATGGATTGTCCACCACAGCGTCCAAACCTTAACCCTTTTGAGAATTCTTAGGATGTGCTGGAGAAGGCTTTGCGTAGCAGTCAGACTCTACCATCATCAATTCAAGATCTTCTTGAACAATGAATACAACACTGGAAGGAAATACATCTTGTGATTATTGCAGATACTAATTGAAACAACGCCACAGCAAAAGTGTGCCATAACCAAAGATAAAGGTGACATCAGGTGACCATTAGGCCAGGCAGTGTAATATTTATACAGGTAATAATTATAGCCTACCATATGTTGATAAAACAGTATGCTTGCATATTCTAATTATTGGTATGTGGAAGCCATCTGTTTTGTTTATTGAACAATGAGAGAAAAAAACAAGAAATGTTTATCAGTTGTCACAAATGTTACGTGTCCTTCAATTTCCTCACTCAATGTTGTTTGTGCAATTGTATATCTCCATCCCCAGTGTGGAGGTGTGTTATTGTTTCCCATTTGAAGAGCATACATATCGCTATCCAGGGAAGCCGACAGAGGGGGACAAAGGGGTCAGTTGTCCCGGGCCGGAATTGGATCCTCATTACGTTGTATGTGAAGGGCCCTTTCAGATTACTTTGTCCCAGGCCCGGCCAAAGCTGTCAGCGGCCCTGTTGCTATCCCATGACACTCAGCACCAGCCTGTATGGAGTCAGTGAAGTCGTATCGCCGCTGGTGAAAAAGAGGCAGGAGAGGGAAAACAAAAAAAAATGCAATAGCGGTATAGTTGCTTTTGGCACTCTGTTTGCATAGAGAAAGAAAGAAAAAAACAACAAACATTTCCATTTACATTCACGACGGAGCAATGCAACAGCTCATCAATTCTAGGTCTTCTTCATACTTCAAAGCCAGCGCGGGCCATGGGAAACAACATGGCACCAGCAGAGGCAGACTTTCCATCAGGAAAACCTAGGCAATTGCCCTGAAGAAATCTGCCCTCCAAAGGGGCCCCAACTGTCACACCAGTCACGGTGAACACACACAAAAAAGTAGGCTTGATCTTAATTTTGTCACTTATGTAAAGTAATCGAAGACCTATATGAAACAAAACACTTCAATTTGTAGCAAGATACAGAATTCTATGTCTATAAAATGAATTTTGAGGGCCCCATGTTTATATTTCGCCTAGGGCCCCAAAATGGCTAGATCCACCCCTGGGCACCAGAAACCAAAATGCAAGTCTGGAGGATACCCCGGCTGCTTTTGCTGCGAGGAGCGTTATCGGAATAAGAAAGTGGAGAATGGCACAATTTTCTTTTCTACATTTTCTCAAAACAGTTGTGTTTTTGTGACAAGATGGGTATTGAGAGAGGGAGAGATAGAGAGAGAAGTGTGTATGTGTTCATGTGCCTATATGTATTCATGCATGATAACGATTCCTTTGGGCTTGATTTGAGTTTTTCAAGTCAACATGTGCGAGGCCCATTCTGTATGAGTGTGCAGGGCTGGACTGGTAATCTGGCATACAGTGCATTTTCCCGGTGGGGGGGGGGGGCGGCAGTCATCAGGGGCCAATACTTTTGTTTTGTTTTGTTTATCTGTGTCAAATTTCCCTCAAGAGACCTGCCCACAATGTAGTTGGGGCAGCCCATCGGCGCGTCCTTAATATACAGCGGACTGAGCCCATCATAATTGTAGCATGGGGGTGGGGGTGTGGGGCTGCTCTATGCCACAACAACAAAAACAGGTCTGTTTGTGGTCCCAGTCAACCCCTGTGAGTGTGCCATTGGCCTTGATATAATGTGTGCACAGTTTGAGAACTACTGTACAAAATAGATATATTATATTATAAAACAATGGATTCATACTGTGGAAGCTCTTGTGAAAGAGTGTCTCAAAGTGATGATTCATTCATGCTTTGGTTAGTTGAACTTTCAGGTGCTATGAATTGTTAATGTGAACTCTTGACATTTTGAATGTAACCAGAGTTTGAATTTCGTTATGTGATTGACGGATTTGACTTTGTGCTGCCCAAATAAGTCTACATCACATATCCTCACATAAAAATCTTTTATTTCAAAACCTGAGTGTTTTCAAATACTTTGTCTTCACATAATCTTCACCTGATCTTTTGGAAGCACTGTGTGGAGACAGGAGAGAGGGCTAAATTCAGACCTCTGTATCAGTGCTGCTTGACACTAGATAAGAACTAGCCTTTTTTTTACACCTGCATTCATTATTTTTCTTCAACCTCTATTTTTCCTCACCGCCTAAAGAACTCACGTTATTATATAATCAATTGCCTGTGTCTAATGTCTTATGTATTTATGTATGTATGTGTGCTACTTGATACCTTAATTTCCCCCTGGGATCAATGAATGATACTCTACTCTACTCTCTACTTTACTGACTGGGGGTCAACCTTTAACCCATCGTTTACCATACCGCGTGTCCCCCTTGGATTCATGCATTTGAATAAACATCAATACCCAAGGCATCCACCACCATACAACCAATTATAGACTGTCCTCTTGAGCCCACACACCTACAGAAGACAATAAAATCTATTGCGTTATAACAGCTTGGCCTCAGAGAATTAGGGAGAATTAATTAACCAGTTAGCCGCTAGGTTAATATGTCCTGTGTCTGGGTGTGCTGGGTTAACATGTCCTGTGTTCTGGGTGTGCGGGGGTAAACTGTGTCCCTCAGATGTCAGTGGGAGTGCTGTGGCCATCTGCTCGTGCTCGCGTACCTGTCAGAGCAAGCCAGCGCTCCGCAAAAGGCCAACCTCGTTGATGCCATTTCAGCAGCTTAACCTCTGGCCTACAAACTCTCTCTCTCTCTCTCTATCTCTCTCTCTCTCTCTCTCTCTCTCTCTCTCTCTCTCTCTCTCTCTCTCTCTCTCTCTCTCTCTCTCTCTCTCTCTCTCATGCCCACAAACGCACACGCGCACACACACACGCACAAGCATAATGCACCTATTACCAGTATAACACACCTATCCCCACGGGGATTTGTGTGGTAGCCTACTATTAGAACTATTATAATCCCATTGAGTGGGGATTGATCTATACAGAACCTGTCAAACCCACACCACCTCCAGGAGACCTGCTCAGAGTCCTTTATCAGGCCTGGTCCATGTGTGGTGGAAGTCATTTTGTTTGCTTTCGTTTGCGGTCCATGCTATTTAATGTTTTCTCCCCCTATATGAGTGTTTTAATTCCCATCTTGTTAGACATTGTGTCTAGCCACATTGCATTTTATATTCTTGTAAAAAAAAAATGGCAGTATGCCAGTTCACAAGTCATTTGAATACTTAACAAGTTGTACATAATGAACGCATGTAGAAAAGACAGCCTCTGGGTTTGTATAGCCACACAATAGACCGTGCTGATGTGCAGTGATGTGGGAATAGAGAGAGGGCAGTGTGTTACCCACATGTGCTGTATGTGAGGCTGGGTAGCAGGGTTTTCTCCACCCTAATTGAAGTTAATGGCAGGAATATTCGATGATGGGGTTTTTGGGAGGAAAAATGGGTAAACACTGCAATTTTTGAAAGGATGATAAACACACACACACACACGCACGCACAGACGTACACGCACACGCACACGCACACACACGCACACACACACGCACACGCACACGCACACGCACATGCACACACAGTAAAAGTAAAAGCCTCTTAAATTCAAAGAGCGATCATAAGTGAACAGCAATTCATTAGTCATTTGAATACTTTACAAGGCGTACATAATGGATGCATGTAGAAAAGAAAGCCTCTGGGTTTGTTTAGCCACACAATAGACCGTACTGATGTACAGTCAGGGGCAGAGCTATAGGGGGGGGCAAGCAGGGCATTTGCCCCATGGGCCTAGGACCCTCCTGTATTGGTCTTGGAGGCCCTATTGTGACCATGGCAGGCCGTATATGGGGCCCCATCAGTGTCTTGCCCTGGGACCCTGTGTGCAATTGTTCCGTCACTGATGCAGTGATGTGGCCAGTGTGTTACTGGTATGCACTGGATGTGAGGCTGGGTAGCAATGTTTTCCCCTAACTAATTGAAGTTAATGGCAGGATGCCAGCCTCTGTTTTTTTGTTTTCATTTTGTTGTGGAGTAAAAATGGGTAAACACTGCTATTTTAATAGGGCGATAAACATGCACACACACGTATGCATGGACGTGCGTGCATACACGCACGCATGCAGGCACACACACACACACACACACACACACACACACACACACACACACACACACACACACACACACACACACACACACACACACACACACACACACACACACACACACACACACACACACACACACACACACACACACACACACACACATGCTGTAAAAGCCTCTTAAATTCATATAACGATCATAAGTGAACACTATCATGGTAATCCGAGAAATGGCCTATTGTTTAAGTCAACCTTAAAAATGTTCACTCACTTGTAGGTCCATGCCCTTAAGTGTCAAGTGCTGACAAACATGCTTCTCTCCTGTTAATATCGGGAAATGTCAGAGGAATTAAGTTAAAGCATTCAGAGCTTCCAAAATCTGATAAACACAGTAATGAAGAGTCCAATGGCTGCAGAGAGAGACGACTGCTGAAATGTCTATGAAGATTTGGGAGTTGGAATTGCAAGTGCAGGCAGGGCTGGATTGGCCATCTGGCATAGCGGGCATTTCCCGGTGGGCCCCGCACCCTCGTGGGCCCCTATTTTCAGAAATGTTAAAAAATAAAAATCTGAAAATAGGGGCCCACGAGGGTGCGGGGCCCACCCGTGAGTCAGTTGTGCGCCGCTCATTATGAGGGGCCCATCTAAACCAAAAGTGCCTGGACCCTATTTCTCCCCCAGTCCAGCGCTGAGTGCAGGCATCTCCCCTGTAATGATCTGCTCTTATATGTCAGCCTCCCTTTGTCAAACACTATTCACGCCAGCTACAATGGCTGAACTCTGCTCGCTGCAACCCGCAGTGTATTTATACCCACTGCTCAATCAAGCGCCGTAATGCGTAAGAAAGTGGCAAGCATTATTTGCAGACTTAAATTCAATTTCCCCCCTTGTCCTGCCAAATTGCATTACACTTCAGTCATTTGCCGGGCCGGCTGAATCCCTTCATAGAGTCCCGTACGGTGTAGTGTGTGTGCACCACATCCGTCTGTTTTGCTGCGGACCATGCAGGCCAGAGTCTTAGTGGGAATCTATTGAATCAAACAGCAATTGTGTTTGACAGCGGTCAGCCATCAGAAAGCCTTGTCAGTTTAGTCTTTTTCAGCCCCTCTGAAGTAGAAGGGGGCCATTAACAGGATGTGTGAAAATAACAATGCACTCAAGGCAATGCACTGTAGTCACTAAGGCATGCTGTATGTCTGCTTACTGGGCCTACTGGCTGAGCAGTTAGCAGTCATGCAGCCGTGGCCTAGTGGTTAGAGAGTTGGTCTCTCAATCTGGGAGTTGAAGGTTCAAATCCCACCTGACCTCTCCCTACACCCCCATCCATGGATGAAGTGCCCTTGAGCAAGGCTCCTAGCCCCTAGCATTGCTCCAGGGACTGTAACCAATACCCTGGAAATGAATAACTGTACGTCGCTTTGGATAAAAAAGCCTCAGCTAAGTGCAATGTAATAATGTAATATGTCTTCTTACTGGGGCCTACTGGCTGAGCAGTTAGCAGTCATCATCAAGCATAATGCATTTACATTTTCATACATTTTAATCAAATGAGAGTACAACAGGCATTTGTTTGATGACTCATTTGTTTAATTTAATAACCAACTCCATGTTGAATATTTTAGCAGGCCTAAGTACAGGCAAGTCATTTTAAAGGCCTGTTTAGTATTCTGTTTTATCAATATACATTACATTACATCTGAGCTTGTCACTGTTGTCAGCCTTGTTTCATTAACTTTACTTGCATATGCGCATCTGATAGAAAGGCGGCAAAGCAGTATATGGTTTGTATGGAAGATAATCAAGGCTTCTTATGTTTGATCAGATAATATAAACCTCTTCCTAAAATGATGTCCCTCTCATGTCCCATACAGGCAGCGAGTGCCTGCTCACTACTGATACCCTTTCTGTACTCTGCTGTTCATCTGTAAGGGCAGGGCCATCAGCTACAAGAGGATGAGCTTTACTGGAATACTGTGCTGCAGTCATTCCCAAACTGGGGGTCCGGAACCCTAGGTGGAGGAGAAACTATTCCAAAAGGGGGTCCCCGCTGCAAAAGTTTAGGAACCACAGCTGTACTACGGTGCCCGGGAAAGACCAGATTTCTTTTTCAGGGGGTTACAAGAAAGCGTTCTCTCACTTTGCAAAACACACACTCACTGCACAAACACAGGTACTGTATTTTACTGCGCATTAGCTGAAGGTAACAAATGTCTAACATGATTCAACAGAATAAGTTAAATGCGGCATAGGAATTAGTTAACTTAATGCAAGATTTGGGCTTCCCTACACTCTAAGAAAATTTCCCTGCAAAATAACGGCAGTTACTGGCAATTATATTTACCTGTAATTCTACTGTTATTTCACACCTAAAATCAAATACAGCTCATTGCTGTTTAATGTATCACAGTATATAACATTTTTTCAGCAGCAATTGAACTGTTAAATAACAGTACTCTACAGAAAAATAACAGTACATTTCAGTTAAAAAGTTGAATTGTACTGTGTGATGACAGGCAAATACTGGGTCATAGTTGTATTCATGAATATGGCCATGGCAACTTCCCACCCCACCCATCATTCTCCATAACTGTGGTACCCTGGCCATGTTACCACCCCACCCTCCCATCGTTCACCATGACTGGAGTGCCTTGAGCATGATACTATGGCGCAATGCTGTATTGAGAAAATGGTTTGCGGTGGTCCTTTGAAAGTGTGGGCATGAATAAAATTTCAGAGTACGCAGTGCTATGTTACAATGATAGTGTGCAAGGTGGGCTTTTTACTGTATCTCTTGATGAGCCAATGATGAATATAGCATTGGTCAGTCTTTAAAAAAATAATTTGCACCAAGTAGCACAGCAAACAAGCAGCACTACAAGCTAGCTCTCAAAGCAATGCCTAATTTGCAGCAGGCACATTATATGCAACAATGCCACAAATGATGCCACATACAGCAAGCTTTCACAAAGAGGAAAGTGTGCAAGCATGTAAGCAAGCTTGTAGGCAAACAAGTGCTATGCTGTGCCATGCAGGCCAGCCAGCAGGCAGGCAAGCAACTGAAGTGTTGATAGTCCAGATTTATATACAGGTGCAAGAGTACCATGTGACCAGAGTCATCAGGCCCTTGGCAGGTGACGCCCGTAATTGAATAATGGCATAACAGCCCTACTCAGGTGAGGCCAGGCACTGATTAGCAGATTGGTTTAGATGGGGCTGCTTGTTGCAAGAGTGTTACAAGTTCTTAAAATGTTTCAGCCATTCACACTTTCATCACTATCAAAATGCATGTGCTACACACACTTTGCTGCATTTCCTTAGAAATTGTTTCATCATGCTTGATAGTATCAGATAATCTTTAACCAGTCAGAATGACTTCAGTTCTTCAGGTGGTATTGAAGTTTGATGGTGATCACGGACAAGTGGAGGATGAATGGGTTTCAATGGTGCTGCCTAAAATAACTTGTTATTTTCTAGAGATGCACCGGATCCGGTTCCGGTTCCGGATCCGTCAGGATAATAGAGTTTTTCACAGGGTCCGGGTCCGGCAGGATCTTAAGCAGTGGATCCGGTATCCGGCATGTTACCTAAAAATCAGGGTCTGGTGCATGTCTAGCCTAGGCTTTTCAGTCTTTCACAACCCCAATCACTACATGGAGTGAAATCCCTTTGGAAGCGGCTATTGCAGGCAGTGTGGCAATAAGCCAATGAGTCTAAAAAATAGTTTGCGCCAACGTAATAAAAAGGGCCCACGTGTGCGAGTAGACTATATGTTTCGACCCTTTTGTAGGATCCGTTATCCGGTTCCGGATCCGGCAGGATCTTATTCAGTGGATCTGGTATCCGGCAGGATCCTAAAAATCAGGATCCGGTGCATCTCTAGTTTTTTCCACAACGGCGAATACTGCTATTGTGCAGTACTTACTGTTTATGCTCAATATGTGACTCAAAGTAATATTTTCACAGTAGTTGTCTGTTTTTTCGAAAAACAGTAGAATGCTGTTGCAGAATTGCCGTAAATAAACAGCTATTTGTTACAGTGTAGAAGAACGAGACCGTTTTACCAATTAGATCTCTAATTCTTATGCAATAGCCCTTGGTTCAGCCAAGTTGACAGTTCTTTTTTTCCCTAGAAAGCATTGCTACTGCTTGAATTTTACTCACAGAGGGGTATTTTCAAGGAATCTGTTATTATCAATCTCTTCACTAACTGAGGCAATCTTACTTTTTATTCAACTCTGTACAAGGTAATGCAGCATAAATGTTCTTACAATGCAGGCATTAGAATGACTCTTCGGGAATATAGCACTCTCCTTGAACATTTGCTTACAGTAATCTGTCAGATCAGGATTTCTAAAACTGGCTCCATCAAATGGAAGGCATAGAAGTTGACTCTATTTTGTTATTTTGAGTTACAGCCACAATAGCAAATTACAGTTGAGAAACCTAATCAGATAATTTTGAACAGAAGTATGTAGTAAAAAAAAGTGATTAGCTTTCACGTTGTCCCTTGGATACTCCTGCGTTAATCTAAATCCAAGCCAAACCCTATACAGTATAGTAGGTAAAATGTAAAGTTACACACTTCTCGAATGATGTTTCTTTTAGGCTGTTTAATACTTCACACACACCTCAGAGCATGTTTCTTTATGCTGATTTACACTTCTTGCATGTGCACTTACAGTATGTTGCAGTTGTTTTTGGAACAGACCTCTGGCGCCCGCATCAACATCCATTATATGGCTAACGGCATGCGTGCACACAGCGGAGACCAAACATAAAAATAGAGCACATCTGAAACGCTCCACACAAAAAAAGGAAAGAAAGAAGGAAAGAAGGAAAGCAGGAGGAACAGAAAGTGAAAGAGAAAAGAAAAATGGTGCCTTGTTCAGCTTGATTCATGTGTTCGCTACTCTGAGACAGGCCCAATCCCTGTCCAATTACTATTCCTAAATATGCCGGGGGAATCCTTAGCACCGCTGCAGCACACAAGTGGTTCCTGTGCACTGTATACTCCCAGACACCTGTGGCCTATGGGGCTGTTCTGGGCTGTGCTGGCTGGCAGCTGGTTCAGTTCAACCAATCAATAAAATAATGGCCTGGCTGCAGAAGGAGAGAGAGAGAGAGAGAGAGAGAGAGAGAGAGAGAGATACAGAGAGAGATACAGAGAGAGAGATACAGAGAGATATAACGATACAAAGAATGGGGAAAGAGAGAGAGGGGAATGGGGAGAGAGAGAGAGAGAGAGAACGAGAGAGAAGAGAGAGAGAGAGAGAGAGAGAGAGAGAGAGTGAGAGAGAAGAGAGAGAAGGGTTGAGCAGCTCTGATAACTAGGTCGTGGAGGACAAGGGTTTTATATCTCCGGCGATGTTAGTTGAGCAGGCCAAGCTGTCAGTGGACAGAACTGGGCTACAGACTGACCACACTAATGGGGGTGCTGCGGGAGCACAATGGGATGCTGGAGAGGAGCGGGGCAAGTCTCCAGGCTCACTTTGAGGTCAGTAGTGGAATATGCCCACTTACAGCAACATGATGCGGCCCAGTCGTGGCTCTATAACGGCTGGACAAAGGACTATGCGGATGACCAGGGTTCGATTCCTGGTCCGGGTCATTTCCAGATCCTTCCCTGTCTCCCTCCCATCTCGCTTCCTGTCTCTCCTCCACTGTCCAATCTGAAAAATAATAACCCCGCCCCCAAAAAAGCAACACCTTGTGATTCCAATTAGCTTATAGCTTCTGACAATCCACCAAATGTGAAGGCCCTAACAGTAGGCTCCCTGTTGAAAGCAGTTAGTCTGAAAGGATCCGAGGCACTTGGATTTCAATAGGACACTTTATTTAAATAGGGATAACGACTGCAAACCTGTCTTCGTCAGGGCTTTAGGACATATTTACTGTAAAAGATGTGAACTGAAGTTACGTTTGAAACAATATAACAAGGATGGTGAGGATCATCCAAGTTCAAGGGTTTTCATTAAAACTATCAGGTTGCAAATGTTTTCATTTTGAGAATATAGGCCTCCTTGTGAAAATAGCACACATGCTCTAGGCTAGTGCTTCTCAATGGGGGGTGCTACAGGCCCCCAGAAGGCATAGAGAAGGATACAGCTGAGTGGGGGTGGAATTTACTGTATTTCCCATTGCTCAAAACATGTAGAGAAACACTGCCCGAGCTCAACGATGGCATCAATATCCACCGGTATGGTTACGCTTTTGACTTCTGAAGTCCTTCCTATCTTTGGTTGAGAGTGCCTGTAGCCTACTTCTTACAAGGCAACCAGTTGCTGACACCTGCTGCGAGCACTGCACTCCAACCCACATCAATTCACAACCTGAAAGTAGACCCTACTGTACCTTTTACAGCTCTGGTCTGGTGACAATATATTCTGCAGCTTTGAGCCTGTCTGCCAGCTCAAAGTTTAGTGTCATATCTGTAGGTGTAAAAAGAGTGAAAAGATTTGGGTGCATGAAAGGGTCCAGTGTTTACTGCAAACTTTATCACACTTCATCACCTTCCTACTGACCACAGACACAGGCATGCTCTCCACAGACATGTTTACCATAAACAGACACAGATGCTTACAGACAGACACAGATTCTCAACACAGACAGACACAAACATGCGTACAGAGACAGACACGGACATGCTCATCACAGACATGCTTGCAGAGGCAGACATGGATATTTTGACCACAGACAGAGATATGCTATAGAGACAGACATAGATATGTTGACCACAGACAGAGATAGACATGCTTATAGATGCATTGCAGATAGAGATGCTTACCACAGCCACAGAAATGCTCTCCACAGACAGGCTCACCACAGACACACACAGACATGCTCCGCACAGACATGCTTACAAAGACACGGACATGCTTACAGACAGACACAGACATGCTTACTATACAGACAGACACAGACATGTTTACAGAGACAGACACAGACCACAGACCGGCATAGACATGCTGACAACAGACACAGACATGTTCACCACAGACATGCTTTCCACAGACGGACACAGACATGCTTGCAGAGACAGACACAGAGATGCTTACTACTGACAGAGATAGATATGCTTATAGAGACAGACACAGAGTTGCTTTCCACTGACATGAGGCAGGCATGATCACAGGCAGGCAGACATAGACATGCAGACGACCACCACAGATAGACAGACATGCTGACTGTAGCTCAACTCCAATTTGATTCTGTGTCAGTCAAGGCCTTGCCTCTACCGAGACACGCATCAAGCCGTAACACCTGGGTTCCTTCCTTTGATTTGCTTTAACACCAGGCTTGATTATATTATACTGTATGCACAGTATGCTTCCTATGGCTACATGATTACAGTGCCTCGCCATTTCAGCATGTTATTTCATTACACCACGGCTGCCCTAAAATAAAAAGAGCGGTTGGAGAATGAATTAGGATTGTTCACAGGTGGCAAGAAATTGCGGACTTCTGGGAAGCAGGCCCGCCGACAGGGGGGGACAAAGGGGTATGTTGTCTCGGGCCCAGGGAGATCAGGGGCCCAGAATTGGGTCCCAAATACATTGCATCTATTGGATAGGGGGCCCTTTCAGATGACTTTGTCCTGGGCCCAGCAAAAGCTGTCAGCGGCCCTGCTGGAAAGTCATATACATAGGATCACAGAAGCCGACCCACCTATTCAGGGGGGAGTGTGATGACCAAAAGAAAAAAAAAATCACTGTGACATACCGGTATTTACAGAGTTAATTATGGTTATTATAACACTGCAGGACACATGGAAGCATTGTCATCAAGCCCAGATGTAATTTCAGCACCATGGACAGCGGTCTGGAGGTAAGCTGATGTAGTCCTCAAATAAATGTGTTTATTATGTAAGGGTTAACGTTCGGCGAGAAGGTCGCTACCGTGGAATAGCAGCACGACAGAGAGAATCTTTAGACCCCGACGCGGAGCGGAGGGGTCTTGTTCTCTCTGAAGTGCTGCTATTCCACAAAGCGACCGACTCGCCGAAAGTTAACCCGCTTATTATATGGATATACTTAAATGATTCACACATGGCGGGAACATTTCTTTAGGCCTATTTAATGTGAGGTCTAGGCTATTATAGTTTTTAATGTCAAAAGATTGTTGCTGCGCAAAACAAAACAGTGCCGTTGTGGAACACCGCTAACAGCTAGGTAGCCAGGACAACAGGTGTTGTCTATCACAGCAGCTGATTAGAGTCTTGTTGAAAAGTCGCTTTAGCAGTGAAAAGTCTTGTTGCCATTGACAGCGGTCTGTTATAGACCAACCCGTCCGTTATCGAAAAATAACAGACGTGCGAACGTTGGGGAGCCCCGTTGAAATGAATGGAGCATTCGACCGATGACGTCACAACCATATAATAAGGTTTGTATAACACTGCAGGACACATGGGGCCTATACTACAAAGCTGGTTCAGGAGTAAACCATGTTAAGCTAAAAGTTTCTTAAGAAAATGAGGTCTCCAGTCTCTTCTATTAGATGAGTTAAGTCTGAACTTAACCTGGTTTACTCCCGAACCAGCTTTGTAGTAATAGGCCCATGCAAATATTGTCATCAAGCACAGATGTAATTTCAGCACCATGGACAGCGATCTGGAGGTAAGCTTGTGTAGCGCTCAGATAAATGACCCTGCCAGCGAGGAATGGCTTCCTGAATGGACGCTTTACCATGTGATGTCAGACACCTTCAATGCAATGCATCTGAGGCAAGGCAAGTAGCATCCGGTGGCAGGACTGGACTGGTAATCTGGCATACAGGGCATTTTCCTGGTGGGCCGACAGCCGACATGGGCCGACGTTGTTTTTTTGTTTATTTCTTAGTGCCTGGCCCACAATTTAGAGGTAATAGCCCAGTGGTCCATCTTCAATATAGCCAGTGGACTGAGGCAAGCAGGAGTACAAATATGGGTTGTACGTATGTGGATGAGGTGCCAATAGTTTAACCCATTGTGTCCTGGAGACACATATATGCTGCATTCAGGTTCTTGAGATTTGAGCTGTTTTATTAAAAATGTGGGTAAGTTAGAGCTGAATGAACACATTCTAAGGCAAAATGAGGGTCCTAGCTTTAAAATGTAACTCATTTCATGTTTGTATGTGCTTCGGAGGCTGACATATTTAGGATTGAATAGGCAGAGAGCACCCTTTTCTAATTAGGGCTTAGGACAAAATGGGATAAGTCAAAAAAGCCTGGTTGACTTCATTTTCCCAGTCCAGACTTTACGGTGCCATCGACATAATTTAACACCCCACTGTTTTCTATGGAAACTGATCAGTCATTTCTGATCGCTTCACTTCCAATCAGAACTTGTTTGGCATAATTGTATAAAAGGCTGATACAGAATTTGAGCCTCTCCTGCAGAAATAAAAAGCTTTTAACATGAGATCTATGTTGCTCTGGCTTTGATTACCACATGCAGAGTTAAGGATTTAGTTTTACAATAGAGAAAACAGGAGTATTGTGAAGTTTCTACATTTATTTGCCCATGCTTATTTTGATCAAAAGAAAAAAAAACATTATTTACTGCTTTTAAGCACTAAATGATCTTAGTTTTGATTTATTTTCTGTTTTTGGCCAGTTTTGTAGTGAGTTAATCAAATCATTAATGTTTTATTTAGTCACAGCGCTAGTTTCCTGTCAACAAATAATTAAATCCATTTAGCACAGTATAAAAACAGCAAGTGATAATAAAGCAAGAAGATAAGAGTGGTTTAAATCAGCTTGATTTATGAAAGGATTTGTACTGCTTTTGTAGTGCATGTAGCGGTGGAGTGTGGGGGACAAGCAGCGATCATTCAAAAATCAGATACATCGACTTGTGTGAAAGTGTGACCGCGGGAGCTATTTAAGGTATATGCATTTTTCATCCACTTGCCTTCTTGCCCTTTGGAGTGGCAAAGGTGAAGAAGACTGGTAATTATTGCTGGGCGTATTCACAGGGGAAGGGCTTGCATGTAGGTTGCATCAAGCATGGCCCTCTGCCAGAGCTGCAGAGAGAGAGTAGGACGTATGAGAGAGGGTGCATGGGAACACTAAGCCCCATATAAGGGAGATTGCATGGGAACACTAGCCCCATATGAGGGAGATTACATGGGAATACTCGTGGCTGTAACTACCATTGAGGACACAGAGGTCATGTCCTCTGTATTTTTTTCAGAAATGTAAAATGTATCCATGATGAAAATCGATCTATGATCAACAATGATAAATTCAGTCTGTATATGCCACCCCCATTTATCCTCAAGGAAGGGATTAATGAAAACAAACTTGAGTTTGACTGAACAGTTTAAAGCATTCTAAATGTACAGTATGCAGTACCTCAGTATTTGAAAATGTCTCGTTACGACTGTGGGAACACTAGCCCCATATGAGGGAGATTGCATGGGAACATTAGCTCCGTATAAGACAGGCTACACAAGATCGCTAGCTCCAGTAAAATGGAGCATAGGAGAGCTAAATCCCCATCACTCACACACTCCAATGGGATTAGCCACCCCACCCCACCTCCACCTCCACCCCCCTACCACCTTTCTCTTTCCTCCAAACTACACCACTCATAGCTTTTCTGGAGTGTCCTATATGATTGGATCCAATATCAGATGAGATCAATTTTGATTCGAAGATGAGATTTTTTTTTTCTGTTATTGGCTGGGTTCCATGTTCACAAGAGATGTTGGGTGGGGGGAGTTTGGCTATGGTTGGGGATGTTACCATACCACATGGCAGTTTTGCAAGCACGTGGGATGATTTAATGAATGTTCCAGCCTTTCTTTATGTCACTGAAGGAACATTGCTTGACATTGACAACATCTGAAAAGCATTTTTTTGTAGATCACTTTACATTTAACTACTATGGAGAAAAAAAGTCTTTGAATGAATGAAATCATTGAAAAACTAAAATAAATGGATAAATAAATAATAAAAAACGGCGGCATGATGTTAGGTGAATATGTATATGACTGAATGTAAGTGAAACCAGCTGTGACACTTGAATGGCAGGCTGTGAGAGGTGTCCATTCAATACCAATGAAAAGCAGTCACAGCCTCTCCCACACACTCAATACAGTATACAGTCTGAAATGCATTACCGTAAACTGCACTGAACAACAGTTAGAGCTGGCTGAGTGATTTGATTGGACAATGTGCATTCCATGCCTGGCGATGTTTACTACAATTGTGCTGCAGCATTTTACTGCTTATATCACTCCCCTGACTGGGTTAAACAAGCTCAGTCCTCATACTGTATGTGATATTGAGTAATGCATTCATGTTGTAGATGTGACGACCTTTGATGACAAATTTTAAGTCACTACACTGTGAGAAGGAATGTGTCATTTTTCTGTCACATGCATTGTAAGATGGTTTTAACACATAATGTGTGGAATGTGATGAAATGGGTATCATTCGGTTAAAATCTGACAAATTTATGTGTTAAAGGGACACTTTGTGAGATTTTTAGTTGTTTATTTCCAGAATTCATGCTGCTCATTCACTAATGTTACCTTTTTCATGAATACAAAACAATCACCATGAAATTCAAAGTATTCATTATGACTGGAAAAATTGCACTTTTCATACATGAAAAGGGGGATCTTCTCCATGGTCCGCCATTTTGAATTTCCAAAAATAGCCATTTTTAGCTGCAAAAATGACTGTACTTGGACCATAGTTGAAAATATCTGTTTATTACTTAGTAAACTTTCATTTAAAGATCAAATTTGGCAATAGGCAGCCCAATTTCAATGAGCAGCATAGTTGCAGTACCTTTTTTGACCATTTCCTGCACAGTGTCCCTTTAAATTGCACATCAATTATTCTTACTTTGAATGTATTTTAAATTTACAACATAACCCAATATACTAACATTTACTCATCACAAACCAGGGGTGCGTTTCCGCAATGTTAGCTTTGAACTACATATGTACTTTGTAGTTATCTACTTACTTCAAGGCGAAATCCGTGCATTTCTCGAAACCTTACTATTCCCACAGTAAGCCAAAAGTAGTGCGGCTACTTTCCTGAGTCCACACCGCTACTTACTTTCTTGGCATTGCAGTGCGTGACCAAAGAAGCAACAAGAGATAAGCATGATTGCTGAGTCATGAATCAGCTGTTTCCTCCTAAATTCAGTGCGTGAAGTAGAAAGCAATAGTGTACAACCACCACCAGCACATTTGATTGGATGTCACGACACCGTGACTCCGCTGTTTCCTCCACAACACACCTTGAAATTTCTTTGTGAAAAAACACGGCCGTGGCATTACAATCTGACACCGTCCGCACCAATAATGCAGTATTATCTGCATGCCGATTGGATTTCGTTTCATCCCGAGGTGTAATTTGTTAAATATTTGAACAATAAAGTTGTGGTTACTCCCAGAAAATCGTCTGTTGAAGTGTCATATCCCTAAGAAATTTTCGCGCGGATTTCATTCCATAGCCTAGTGGTATTCACGCTTGCATCCCAATGGGAAAACAGAAGCCACACCGGTTCGAATCCACATGGTTGCAGTGCCACAATTTCGGAAATATCTTGCAGAAATAGATAATTTATGTTGTGCATTACCAACACACACGTGCAGCCAAGGGAAAATGTGTTACACTGTAGGGTCCAAAACACGATTTCACGAGTTGTTGTCAACATGCTGCACACTGGTTTCGAACCCGCGTAGCTCGCGTCTTCCCATTGATAGGCAAGCGTAAATACCCCTAGGCTATGAAATGGAATTCGCGCCAAAAATATTTAACTACTTGACACGTAAGCCAGCGCATTTCCGGGAGTAACCAATACTTTCTTATCTAAATATTTCACAAATTACACATCGAAATGAGACGCAATTCAATCGGTATACAGCTAAAAGTATATTATTAGTGTGGGATTCATCAGATTCCAAGGATATTAAGTTTTTTTTCACGAACAAATGACATGACGTGAATTTGTGTTCAGAACTCTCTCGCAGCTGTATCATGACTTTGTGTGCATGTCGATTGATTTTCATCGCTTTTGCACCACAGGATTAAAAGATATTGACACATTTGTGGTCAAATATGTACTACAAGTTTAGCTAATGGGTGGAGTCACACTCTGAAGTAGACTAGCGCTGTGTGTTACTTGGGGTGGCTGAGGTGATGTCTGGACTCAATGGATCTACTCCAGCTGTACTTCAACTTCACTGTCCAGATACGGATAGGAGGCACCTCACTTTCAAAGTCACCACTACTTCAGAGTGCACATTACTCCAAGCAGTAGTTACTTTGTGTGCTAACGTTCGAGACACAAGAGTTAGCAACTTTTATAGTATTTACTATGCAACATTGCTAACAGACTAGCTACTTCGCACTTTGAGAATCGCACCCCAGGAATGTGTTTTGAATATGACTTGAAAAAAGTTTTTTATGCCATTGATTCCTTATTGTTACACAATGATTACCTAATAATTATTGCAATGCTTGCACAGATTTAAATATGACACAGCACACACAGCACATGTATAGACATTCAACACTGTTTGTGTAATTTCTGCCTACTTCTTAGAGTGTAACAGCAACTGCAGAGGTCACCGGAAACAACAAAACAAGTGGACTGACTGACGCATGCATCTTTAATATCAGATACACACACAAATACTCTGGGAAATGTTTGCCCTTCACATCATCCATCATGTGTGCACAGTCCCTCTCTAAGTTTTAATTTTATCTGTCTGAGTGCTTTATGTTTTTTTTCTAGCATCACAGCACTTGCTGTTTTTGAAATGGCCTCCCTGAGAACCTCATTTGACTTCTATCTCTCGCCGTCAAGAGTAAAAGGTTTACAGAGCTTTTGACCTTTGGGTAATAATAGACGTGACCAAGGCGTTGTTTCTGCAGTACACAGGGAAGCTCATGCAAAAACACATTTCCAGACACTACATGTGTGCTTGTGTCCAGGGCTGGACTGGCCATCTGGCATAGCAGCCAGTTCCCAGTGGGCCCTGCACGCACCCTCGTGGGCCTCTATTTTCAGAAATGTAAAAAGAAGTCGCTTTTTTAAACATTTCTGAAAATAACAGCCTACAGGGGTGCAGGGCCCACCAGTGAGTCAACACACCTTTAATTCACAAGTGCCCGGACCCTATTTCTCCCCCAGTCCAGCCCTGCTTGTGTCTGGCTATTGATTGCAACATATCTGAAACAGTGCTTGCTGTTTATTTAGCTATTGTTGTTGCTTTTTTTGCAAGATGAACAAGGTGAAATGTTTTGACAATGATTTGCATTTTGAAGGTACACGAAAGGCTAATTCCCAGTAAACACTTTGAAAGCTCTAGAAGAGCAATACATTAAAATGAAATATTCATAGCCCCTTTAACACTTGTATTAGTCCTTGTGTTAGAACCCTGCCACTCCCATTGTTGTGAATCACCTTTCAAACCTAGCCTGTTATTTATACACCGTAATTATGCTGATCATTATACACAAAGGAAACAGCGGCTGCATCTCTTTAATCACATTATTTTTTTATTTTCCAGAAACACGTACGTGACGTTCAGGCAAAGTCCTCCCTGTGTCGGAGTGAAAGTGATGCTCCACAGATGGACAGGTGGTTGATTTATTTTCTTGATAATTATGAGGAGCAGTGAGATAGTGGAACAACCCTTTTGATGTTTGCTAAAAATGAAAATAAATTGCAAAAAAACAAGGGTTCACACAGAGTGTTTGCATGATCAGCGAGGCATCCTTCAACAACACGCCACGAATACATTAGCTGAAATGTGCTCCAGACAACAAGCACATTGACTGGCTTTGGAGATTGTTCTACTCAAAGCTTGCAGGGGTGAAAAAATGGAAATGTCTTTTACATAATGAGAGGAAATATTACAGTGATTGGCCCAATGGGAGACAGTGAGGTAACAAGAAACAAAAGAGAAGTCTCATCTTGTGTCATCGAGGCTTGAAATTATCCGGCTGCTCTATTAAAACTTTGGAAATTCCTGCAACTTTCAGGCACTGCATATGCCATACAGTATCTTTCTCAATCCTGCCTACTCACAGAACTGGCTGGATGTGTCAAGTAATTCTACCTTGTTAAGGTTAGAGGCAGGGCTGAACTGGGGGAGAAACAGGACCCGGGCACTTAAGGCTTAAAAGTGCCCCTCATAATTAACGGCACAGAACTGACTCACCGGTGGGCCCAGCACCCTCGTGGGCCCCTATTTTCAGAAATGTAAAAAAACCCTTTTTTATATTTCTGAAAATGGGGGCCCACGAGGGTGCAGGGCCCATCTGGAAATACCCGGAATGCCAGATGGCCAGTCCAGCCCTGTTTAGAGGTGAAATTTCTGCCCAAATAAACATCAATTTACCACTCATCTCCTTCCTTTTCCCGTTTTCCCCTGGTTTATACATTTTATTAGCTACAGTATCTCTCTCTCTCTCTCTCTCTCTCTCTCTCTCTCTCTCTCTCTCTCTCTCTCTCTCTCTCTCTCTCCCTCTCTCTCTCTCTGTCTCTCATCACGTCATTATGCAGTACCCATGTTTTTGGGCTATTCAATAGTTCATGTGAGGATATACCTGTATTTCACTTCTTTGTTTCCTCTGCTTTTTAACTCCACCAAGGAGGTAATGTTTTCGGTCGCGTTGGTTTGTCTGTTTGTTTGTTTGTCAGCAGCATAACTCAAAAACTAATCAACGGATTTGGACGAAACTTTGTGAAGTTGTTGGTAATGACTAAGGCTGTAACGATACACCCAACCCACGATTCGGTTTGTATCACGATATATGACCCACGGTTCGATACGCCCCACGATTTTATTTTTTTTCAAAGGGAAAAAAATAAGAAGAAAATAAATTATAGGCTATATATAGGCCTATGCTTTCTTTTTGCATTTACCTGCCTACATAATTTTTTTAGGTCTACTAAATGATGTTGCAGATATAGGCCTACCACTGCAACCTGTTCCCCAGGTGTTGACATCAAAGCACAACACAGAAAAATAAGGGATATTAGTTCACCAAGGAAAAATAGGCTTATTACTAATAGGCTTACACAGTAAATTGTGTAGTGTTAAAATAACACTTAAAGAGTTAAAATTAACACTGTTCTAGTGTCTATTTGGTCCTGCTCCAGATCAGTGTTAAACACTGGTGTTAGATTTATAGTGTTAAGCTAACACTATAAAGAGTAAAGCAGTTTCGGGGAGCATGCAACCTTGTTTATTATTGTGAATGTGTTTTGGTCCTGCCCCACTATCTCTCACCATAGTTGAGGTACCCTGATCATGGTAATTAAGCTCCTCCCATCCTCCACCATGACTGAAACACCCTGCGCCTGGCATCAGTTTGCCACACTGCTCTCTTAAGATAATATTTAAAGTTGCTGACATCATGTAAAATGTCTATATTTTATATATATCAGTCTATACTGTACTGCACCACAATGTGAGAGAAATATCAGCTGAGCATGTATGAACACAATCTAGTTGGGATTAATACCAAATGTTTTCCTTAATGAAGTTTAAAATATAACCATACCATCTACATCAAGTTCACAATGGACCAAGCAATGTAACATGTGCTGTTACTGACTAGCTCACAAAGCAAGGCACAAGATGTAGCTAACAAATGCCATAAGCCAAAAGCACCTTTAGCTTGCTTGCAAACATCAAGTGCACAATGGAGCAAACAATGTAACATGTGCTGTTACTGACTAGCTCACAAAGCCAGGTACAAGATGTAGCTAACAAATGCCATAAGCCAAAAGCGCCTTTAGCTTGCTTGCAAAGCAGGTAAACAAGCGCTAAGTTGTGCCATGCTGACCAGCCAGCAGGCAGGCAGGCAAATAATGAAAGCACTGTGACAGTCCAGGTTTATATACAGGCTCAAGAGTACCATGTGACCAGATTGATTAGGAGTTTTTCAGGTGCAAGCAATTGAGTCATGATATACCAGCCCTAAGTAATTAGGTTTGGCCAGGCGCTGATGGACAGATTGGTTGTGAGGGGCCTGCTTGTTACCGGCAAAGGTGTAACAAGTTCTCAAGTTATTTCTTTCACTCACCACATCTTTTGTGTGATGTTGTGTGCACAGCCAAACTTTAGATCAACCCAACCAAGTTGAGTTAAATGAATGAAATGGAATAAATTGTGTACATGATTAAATCTGGAGGAAATACTGTTACTAATATGTAGACGTATATGATTTAATCGGGTGGACAGTCATCATTGCTTATGCTCTGAACAACACAGTATAAACAAAGTTGGGGGAACATCAGGAGCACGTCTAGGGAACCAGACGTGACCAGACCTATAATGTAACCATCAAGGTTATGGGAACCATATGGGAACGATGAGGGAACAAACATGAAAAGCAATAAAGGTACGGTGAGAGAACGGCGAGGGAATGGAATGGGAACCACACATATATCGTTCTGGGAACTTAAATTAAACTTTCCTGGCAACCCAGTGAGAACCAAAACAGAACCAAAAATGACGTATCCGAAACGTATCCAGAACCGAACCAATGGCTGCTTGGTTTTTACTGTAACCAAAGGGAACGTTTGTAAGTGGTAGATTTTGGTTTGGTAATAACCCCAACCTTTAGAGAACCAAAAGTCAAACGTTTTCTTTACGTTCTCTGTTACTAGGGCATACAATGGCGCAGACAAACTCCATCACCTCGAGGAGGCGGGGGCTCTCTGGAGTACTTCTAACTCCACACAATTTAACAACTTCATTTGTCACTGACACTGGAGAGCATCTCACTCCATTTGGTGTTGGAATTACTCCAATAGTGTTAATAAGCCTTAACACTGCAAAATTAACACTGGCAAATTTACTGTGTAGATCATATCATGCTGAGATAACCTTGTGTGAGAGACAGAGACGGAGAGAGAAGGGTCAGGGTTCCAGTAGGTAGCCTATAACAACTGTCTCACATTATCAAACATTATCCAATTAATATCCAAACATTAACTGAAAATAACACTGGTCATATTTCGTCAGGAAACATGTTTTATTAAGTTACTTACAGAAATGCAACACTTAATTTTGATGTTTAATATTTTTGTAGGCCTAACTGTTTTGATCGTGCAGCAGCGCGCACACGCTTATACAAACAAAACTCGAAATGAACCTCAGTTATGTTCTCAGTATGCAACACGCACGTTGTCCTTTGTTTGGTTTTGTGATTTGACATTTTGAAATGAAGCATGTTTTCGCTAGGCAGGCGGTCAATGTGGGGAGGAAATAATGCTGCCTAATATCCACATCGACCTCAACGTTCGCCCGACTTCAGACACTCCCTTATGAGTGTATAGAACTCTAGCGATTTCAAATTTTGGCAGGCGGAGCATCTCGCTCTCTTGCACTCTTTCTCTCTCTCTCTCTCCGCTCAACGTATTTCTCCACTCAACATACATCGGCGCATGCATGAATCAAAAAAAAATCTTCACACGTTTGATAAAGCCTTCTTGGTCTGTTGTTCATTTCTGTGTGTTACCTTCCGACGTTTGCCCAAGTTTTTTGTCTCGCGGAGGTTGCTCAGGCAATGAATAACAACCAATGCACGTGCTGGTTGGACGGAACATTTTACAGGAGAGAGGAGTGAATGGAAGTGTTACTCGCTCCTGTGCGCCCCATTTCTAATTGTCTTTGAGCGCATATGCAAGCAATAAGCGCATATGCAAGCATTTGCCTGTATCCTGCTGTTTCCTAGACTGAGGGGTAACAACTTTAAAAGGGCACATCGCGATTCTGTGAGGAAGCTTCGCGATCCCTCGGTTCGATGCAATATCGTTACAGCCTTAGTAATGACCCAAGGAACAAGTGATTAAATTCTGGTGGTGATCCGGATCAGGAACCGGAACCAGAACTTTTTAAAAGATTCTTCACCGTTGCTGGCCTATATATCTAGACGCTCCTAGTGACCAGAAATTGAATTGCTGGGACTCCACAAAAAGAAGGCAGAAAGACTTAGGGTGTAACATATTCAAATGTTCTATCAGGCAGATTCCTTGGCAGAGGTCTGCGCTCTCTGAGTGCTTCTAGTTATTTACGATACAGGAGTGGTTGCTGTGTTACGTGCTGTTACCCCAGACCGCTGCACTACCTAACAACTATGCTCAGTAAAAAAGTGCAGTGTTAAGTCAACACTTAGAGAGTACTCTGGGACCAAATACACTCCAGAAGATGTTACATTGACATTGACTCTTTAAGTGTTGTTGACTTAGCACTATATTGTATTACTCTGTATCCCTCTTTATGGACCAACAGCACTACCTGATGTGATGGTGACGAGATGGTTACTCCTTACTCTCTCCTCTGTAATTAAAATATGTCAGGGTACAGAAGAGTTATCTTCAGTGTCTAACCTAATCCCTGGCCCAGTTTTTGTAAGGAAAAATTTGGTCTGACAACATATTAAATGACCTTTGCCTTGTAAACAGGAGAGCGCAACACATTTCTAAGCAGGCGCACTGCATTTCCCCCCGTCTCGCTCCCAAAAGCCATTTTTTTGTCCAAAAATTATGAAAGTATGAGATGAAACTCACTCTGTTGTAGTTGTACAATAATACGTGCATTACTTATAAGGACATAAATCAGGTCCCTAAACTCTTGCGTGCTTGACAATAACCTGAAATCATATAATCTGTGACGCAGCGGGTTCTTGATGGCTGTGTAAAAAAGCGACCATCATTGCTTAAGGCAAGGTGAGGGGATAATCATCCACTATAACTCATGTTTAATATCGAAATCCCAGGGGTGAGGGGAGAAGGGCAGTAGGTGTCCTTGCTGGAAACGGTCTCCACCCACCCACACACACGCGCGCGCACATATGCGCACACATACGCACGCACTTATGCACGCGCGCACACACACATACGCGCACACACGCGCACACACACACACACACACACACACACACACACACACACACACACACACACACACACACACACACACACACACACACACACTTTCACTCACAAATGAGCATTGGCTACCACATGCAGTACAACACACTTGGGCAAAAAAGAAGTGTGGGCCTTGCAGCATAGGTGATGAACAGCCAATGAAGTTTCATTACAGCATTAGTTCACTGCCGAGGATTAAAAGCAAGGATTTTTTGTCTGGGGGTTGGCCATAAATGTCACACATATCCGGCCCCTTTACAGCGATATACCTTTACAGACGTTGGTTGCAATAGATTTTGGCTCCACGGAGAGCAATAAAGAAAAACGGGGGAGAAAATTTTAAAAAAGGTATATATCTGAACATATTCATGTTTAAAATATCAGCTTAATAGTCCATGAGCTGGTTTATGGGTTTCATTTTCTTATACCGCCTCACTTTTGTTTCTCTCCTCTTTAGCCGTCGCTCATTAGTGTGGAGAGATAAGCACATTACACCACATAAACCAGTCCATGTTAAGGATACAGCAACGTAAAGTTCATTTTTTTAAATTCACATGCCCAATTTAGAGAAATTATGTGCGCGAAATCATTCTAATACACGTGTGTCTCACTCAATTTGTTTTTATATATTACAGGCTTTCTGGGAAGTAACTCTTTTAAGATAACAAGGTACAAGAATGCCTGAGTGCGTGAAGTGTGCAGTGCACAGTGTGCAGACTGTTGTTGCAGCCTAGATGTGTACGGCCCTGAGGTCATGAATTTGACATCTAAGGAGGATGTGATGTGTAGGCCACTGAGCTGCACTACTCAGGGCTGGTCTGGGGTAAAAAATCAGGCCCGGGCATTTTCCGCCATGACCGGTCATTGAGAGAGACATTGAGACAGACAATGAAGCCCATGAGAACATTTTTAGTCATTTATTGCTTGCTATTTTGACCACAACAGCCAAAATGAATATTTACGTACATCTGACTCAGAGAGGTACGAGGACACAGCGGTATGAGGACTGATACCACTGATATAATAAAGAATGGACCAGACCAAAATCATCAACTGTCCACCGGCAATTGCCCTGTATGCCTTATGGCCAATCCAGCAATGGCACTACTCTATGAAGGCATAAGCCCAGCGCTAGACTGGCCATCTGGCATAGCGAGCATTTCCCCGTGGGCATGGGTGCCGTTAAGGGGGGAAAGGTATTATATATTCTAAGGGCCCAAGCACTGACAGCACTGACAAGGGACTTTAAGGGGGCCCAAAATTTGACATTTTCATGGGGCCCAAAATTTGACATTTTCATGGGGCCCAACAATTCTGGTAGCGCCCCTGCCCGTGGGCCCTGTACCCTCGTGAGCCCCTATTTTCAGAAATGTTGATTTAAAAAAATGAATTATTATTTTTACATTTCTGAAAGTAGGGGCCCACGAGGGTGTGGGGCCCACTGGTGAGTCGTTCTGCGCCACTAATTATGAGGGGCCCCTTTAAGCCAAAAGTGCCCAATCCCTATTTCTCCCCCAGTCCAGCCTTGAATAAGCCCAATACAGCATCCAGGTAAAATGTGCATGAAACGCATATGGCCTCAATGTTTCAACTGGCTTTTAATTATTTTAATTATTTTATTTGTTATTGTTTGATTTATTTTATCATGGTATAACATATGCACAAACAGATGCATGCACATTTAATGTCTGCATGCAATCAGGTTATAAATAGCAACAGTTGGACTTAGCAATAACCGTGCCTGTGTGATACTCTGTATAATTACCATATGTGCACACATGTTCTTGGCTTATGTGTAATTACACACACGGTACTGTAAAAAATGCCCGTTGAAATTACGGCAAAAAACTATCAAATTTCAACAGTCAGTGACCGTAAAATGTAAAACAGTTTATCTCTGTACTAAATATGGCAAGCCACTATTTAGTCAAAAAGCGCTACATAACTTTATTTTTGACAGGTGTCATATGTAGAAAATACTGGACTGTTCTCTGTAAACGAAGATATTGGAAAACACCGTTAAGTGAGATGAAGTAGTCAAGAAACGGTACATAACTTTATTTTTCACTGGTGTCAATATGTAGAAAATACTGAACTGTTCACTGAAAAGAAAATATTGGAAAATACCGTTAAGTGAAGATGAAGTAGTCAAGAAACGGTACATGACTTTATTTTTCACTGGTGTACACATATGTACACAGCTAATCTGCCAGAGTTAGATTGATCAGAGTTAGACTGGTGTTCAGCCAAAATCTAAACATCAAGAGTTGTAGCAACACTACAGAGGTGTTATTTGACTCCTCTGGATCCGAGTTGTTGAGCTAAGAGAGCTAGAGAGTTAATGTTTAACTCCCTAGAGAGTTATGAAAACACGCCTCCCCAATTTCCAAATGTTTTAGCAACATGAGCAGCCATTTTTTGTTGAGTCCCCTACATAAGTGAACCAAACTCAATCCTCTGTTAGTGAACCAAATTGTGAACCAACAGACAAATAACTCTGTTCTGCTTTTCTTCACATTGTGTATACTACAAAAAGTAGGTGCTCTTTTCTGGTCGTGTTAGGCTTTTTGTCCTCTTTTAGTCCAATAGATCTCTTGTGATTGCACTTGTTCCAGGTGTAACTTGTCAAACCACTGATAGGCTGGTTATAACAGGTAGAGTTTGATGTCAACACGCTATTTGATTTTGTAGCCATCAATGAGTATTAACTTAGAGTAAAAAACCCTTTGCATGTGTTCTAGTTCATCCTGCGAAAAATTCTCCACCGCAATATTTTTTTTCCCTTATTGGACTTTGAGGCTTTGCCATCAGAGTTTTCGATTGAGAGGCAAATTGACACAGTAAACCTCTTCAAAATTCAGAATATCTTTTTTTGCATTCCTCCTACCCAACAGAAAAGCAATGGAGGTTATAATGAATTAAATATTAATTACTCCACAGAAAAAACATATTGCCTGTCTGCTTGGCTCCAGGTGCCTCCACGTTGTAGATTTGACAACAATGAAGCTGGCAACTGAATAAACTGTGCAACAGTTAAGGACTGCAAATGGCAACAGTTTGCACATTTTGCATTAATTCACTGTAACTTATTATTTATCCGGTAACAGCCTGCAGTTTAGCCTCATTTAATGTGTAAAATATACCTATAGACTAGTATAATCTGAAAAAGTCTACCTGAGACAGTAATCCCTTGATTTAGTCTCTTAGAAGTAGCCCAGTCTATTTGAAACTGTCATTCTACCCCATCCAAATCAATCTATCAATCAATTCCTGACCTCACCTGAGTGCTAAGGGCTGTCATGCAATGATTAACTTACTGCCTGCACCTGTCAAATGCTTAATCACTCGGGTCACATGGTTCACTTGAACATGTATTTAAACAGGGACTGTTGCATTGTACTGTTCACTGGTTACTAGCTAGCTAGGTGGCTGGCCTGCCGGCTGGCCTGCCGGCTGGCCGGCTGGCCGGCAGGCCCGGCTGGCCGGCAGGCCCGGCTGGCCGGCAGGCCGGCTGGCCGGCAGGCCGGCTGGCCGGCAGGCCCGGCTGGCTGTAAGGCCGGCTGGCTGTAAGGTCGGCTGGCCTGGCCTGGCCGGCCCGGCTAGCAGGTCACGTTGTAAGGGTGGCTGTATGGCTTGCTTGTTTGTTAGCTTGCTTGCCCCGCTAGCTTTGGCCTTCATTTTCCTTAAGGTTATTTTCAGGCCTTTTTTAAATAAAGAATGGATTTGCATACCCTTCATTGATGATACTAGACTGGTCCACCTGCCTGCACTAGACAATCTGGCAATTGGGCATTTATTTAGGTATCTAATTAAGTTGATGTTTATTGGACTCCAATGAGTTGAATCAGTCCAATCAGTTGTCTGTGATTGCAACTCTATAATTGGACTCACCTGAGTATAATCAGTCCAATCAGTTGTCTGATTGTAACTCTATAATTGAACTCACCTGAGTATAATCCGTTTTTACCGTAATTTATTTTATGGTACGTTTTGGCAACCACTGCTGCCATAATTTTACCGTAAAATGTAAAAAATAATAATACCGTTATTTATTTAACGGTAGGCTTTGGCAACCACTGCTGCCATAATTTTACCGTAAAATGTAAAAAGGAAATATACCGTTATTTGTTTAAAGGTAGACTTTGGCAACCACTGCTGCCAGCAATCTACCGTAAGAACAACAGTTCTTTTTTTACTGTGTACTGTAGGTATGTATGCGGATGCACCATTCTAATGATACTGTTGCCATGGGCCAATAGGGCTGCTCCCAGACGACTGCGTGCTCCAACACTTTCTTCATACATGGCTATTTAGTCAGCTGTTCTGACAGACTAACACTTTTTTTTGACACTTAGCGTTAACCTCGAGGTCCTCGAAACTTATGTGTGTGATTCACCTTGTTTTCATTACAGCAGCATCTGCTCTCAGGGATACACGCATATTGTATACTGTACTGTACTGTACTAGCACGCACGCACGCATGCACACGTGTGCACACACACACGCACACAAGTGCATACACGCGCGTGCACACACACACACACACACACACACACACACACACACACACACACACACACACGAGGCACGCACATATATCTACTTAATATATTATTTAATAGTTGTGATATATGACATTATTATCCTCAGTCACCACGTTAAGTTGTATCTAACAATTGATAGCCTGTTGACCTAATATTGGTGTACCCAAGGAATGCGGAATGCAGAAACACACACACACACACACACACACACACACACACACACACACACACACACACACACACACACACACACACACACACACACACACACACACACACACACACACACACTTTATAATATGTGTTTGGAACAGTTCCTTACAGATATACAGGTGTTATCTAGATATTGCACTTGAATGCGGACCGGTCCACTCATCAGGGGTGTCATACAGGCGGCTTAAGTGTGACTGAGACACCAGGGCCCCATGTACACTATATAGGGGGCCCACACATAGTCCAATTTATGTACATATATGGATGGGGGAGGGGGGGGGGTCCATTGGAGCTGATTGTACACAGGGCCCACAATTTGCTGCTTCGCCCCTGCCTCTCATTATGAAGAAGCGCCATAGGTGAGGGATAGAGGGGGTCATTTCCGTATCTTTCAAATTCAATATGGGTGATGAGGAGCAGAGGGGAGTTACTGTAGGAGGCTGGAACGGAATACTACAGGCTCTTTTCCACTGCAGGTTTTCTGGTAGGCCTATAGCAGCTCGACACAGCACGACTCGGTCGCCACTTTTTGCTTAACGATTGAGCTGTGTTGTGCCCAATCAAAAAGCAAAAGTGGCGTCTGGCATGTGCTGAGTCGAGCTGTATAGGCCTAACAGAAAACCGACAGTGGAAAAGACCCTTATATACCGTACACTTAAATCCTACATAACCACCTCACAGGTCATGGACTCGTGCATAAGAGAGTCTCTTGCACAACTCCCTTGTCTGACTTCCTCTTCCTGCAGCTGTAGCTAATGTGAGTCTGACAGCTACATGCACAAATGTGCAGATGGGATTAAATGTAATGCAAAGAGCAGCCGGAGTCATGGACGTCTGAAGACGAGAGAGAGAGAGAGGAAGCCAACGCTATAGCTCTCTTCTTTCCCTTTGAGGGCCGAGCCAGCGTGCAGACAGACAGACGGGGTGCGTGTAGCAGGGAAACAGAATACAAAATGAACCTGGCACTGGTAGTGGAGAAAACTTGCCGATGTGGGTGAAAACTGTCAAGACAGATGTATAAGTATCACGCTCGTTGTTGTAGCAGCCGTGCTTTGATGATGATGGGGGCAGCCAGAAAGTGGACGGAATTATAATGACGAACATATGTATGCAGAAGGGTGGGATGTTAGGGTTGTAGAGAAATTATTCCATGGAAATGACCAATGTTTCGCTCAGTGTCTGGAAACAGCATTTTAAATTTCACTTTCATTTGACAGTATACTGTCCTTCAGCACAAATAAAAAAATATATATGCATGGCATATTTATGACAAAGAATAAACAAATAGAGGTGCAAGGCCATGTGCCAAACAACAAAGAGGAAGGGGAGCACAGGCAAAAGCAATGATTAATAAATAAATACTATGGCATACTAAAATATGCAGCCGTCCTATATATATACAGCAATGCCATTGTACTGAATCAACACGGCACATACAGTAAGTTGATAGAGCCACTATAACTGTAGATAGCTGGGCGTAATCTAACTTGTCTTCGAAATCAATATATGAGTACTGTGCTCTCTGTAGATATAGTCTGTTACTGGAGAGACACTGTAGAGCTTGGACGATAAGAGGCTGTACAGTATTCTAAGGTGTAAAACTTGATGTAGTTTTGTAAAGCCTTGAGAGAACCCACCGCGGGTTGTGTGAACCTGATTTAATTAACAGTATGAGTTGGTATGCCGTTGGAACTGACTGAAGCATTTGCATAGGAAATCATGTCAAAATACATCTGTTTAAAAAAAAAAAAATCTCCCTGCAGTTCTTACACACACAGCACGTGAGCACAGCACAGCATGTCTTAATTAACTAATACCTTCGGTGCAAGACTTTCAGCCCGACTTACATTTCAGATGTCTAAGACTGTACAAATTGGCCTCGTGGATTTGTATGTCTAAAATGGAACGGAATCCCGTAGCCTATTATTGCAGATGGACCATTCAATGGGCCTATTCACTCTTTGCCGAAAACACTGAACTACATTATAGCAACATTGCCATGACAATAGAGAGAGTATTAACAGAGAGACTTTACCATTACCATTTTGGTAACATTACCATTTTGGTGACAAAAAGGTCATAACAGAGCCTCTGCACTACGGGGTTAAATCAACACTATTCATATGAAGTATGAAGTAAGATAAAGATTGAAAGAATGTCACTGTTAAGTGCAACATGTACGCTTTTACATTATACTAGAATAGACTATACAGTATAGCGCACACCAAGATAAATATAATAAAGTTGGCAACAAAGGAAAAAATGGAGAAAAAGAGAAAGCGAAAAAAGGTTAAGTGACATTCGGTTACTGGCATTCAGCAACCATTTATTTGCTTTGTTGGAATAGGATCATGCAATACATACAGAGTCTGGGAAACAAAACAGTCAACACCTGGCTGCTACATGCCGTGTAATATGCCAGCACAGTGGGTGGGTGGATGCAGTAACACAGGAGCTATTGAATAGCATTTTACAGTGATGGCGAGGAGCATGATAGTTTGCGGAGTCGTACGGATAAATGTTTGCTTTATTTTGTTATACATTCTCATAAAGACACTTGAAGGTCAATATTTCTCTTCCTAATGAAGATTCCCCAGGCCGGGGGAATTAGAAATATGGGGAATGTTAGAAGCAAAAGGGCACCTCGTTAATCTAGCCCAACGGGGACAGGGAAGCATATTGGAAAAGATGTCCACTATGAGCCTTGAAATGAAAACCTGGAAAATGTTATATATTTATATAAATATCCTTCCGCCTAACACATCCACACTCCACACCCCCCAACCCACCCCCCCACACACACACACACACACACAGCCCCGTAGGCTCTGTGCTCCCGATAGTTCCACTGCTCCCTAATCTCTCACAAAAATGCCCATCTCTTCGTAATGCATGTGCTTTGCCTGCTAATGGGGTAACAGAAACAAGGCCCAAATGTGTGAAATTAAATGATGATGATGATGATGATGATCACTACAAAATAATATTTAAAAAAACATGCTTATGGATTGAAGTCGGTAGTGGACTCAAATGTGCCACAACCGAAGGGTCATCCAGGGGGGTGGGTGGGCTAAGTAACCAGGACCCAAACTAAACAGTACACAGGGTCCCATGAGGAGTCTGCCATTGTTATTGTAATGGCGGTGGACAGGCAGGCTTATCCACAGGGCCCAGGATGCCATGGTACCAGGGGTGTCGTTCAGGGGGGTAAAGTGGGACTGAGTGACCCATGTATATAGAGGGCCCACACAGTGTCTGATTTATGTAAATACATGGCTGGGGGGGGGGCACCTGAATCCCCTACAGCAGCGGTTCCCAAACTTTTCCCCCTGCGCACCCCCTTGTACATTTCAATGTGGTTCGCGCACCCCCGAGCGAATATTTTGGTGTGCTGATGGCCGCGCAAGTATGGATTCACTGCTTATTCACTGCACATTATGCACAGTCGTTTTGGGGAATCCTCTTTTCCAACAGTCTTGGAATTAAACTACATAACACTTCAAATGGACCCTTCCAGCATATAATGCACCATACTATTAAAAACTACTTAATGTTCATTAATGCTAGATAAAAACTCACATATCCGCCATTGCTCTATTCAGCTCGCGCACCCCCTTATGGCAGGCCGCTCACCCCCAGGGGTGCACGCACCCCAGTTTGGGAAACCCTGCCCTACAGCAAGGGTTCCCAACATTTTCCAACTTGGGGCCAACCCAATGTTTCAACGTCTGGGGCCAACCTTTGTCCGATAAACAACACAAGTCAAATGAACAGTCAACTGCAACACGGCAACAAATATTTATTCGATTTTTAGAAAATTATTTTAGGGCCCACTTGGAGTATGAGAATTACTCGCCTGATTATGATGGACTTTTAAATCTCTTCGAGACTTGGTCTGACAAAGAGCATAACAATTATCATTTCCCAAACGGCATGGCTGACCCGGCTCCCTTGGTTTGGTAATGGTTGTTTCCTTCCTGACAAAGTAAGAGGAGTTCCCGATTTTTCGGGAGTTCAGAAATTATATTTGTAATGCTCCTGGCCTGACTAGACTAGCAATGCTGAAGGTGTTGCATCACTAGGAGGGCACTGCCTGGCTAGAGAATCACAGCTCTACAGACCTGTTGTTTGGTACCAGTTGCTGCGTAGTGAGAAACAGACGTCAGCATTCAGGCAGTGCAGTGTGCTGAGCGAGGAGTTCATCAAGCCAGCCACAGGCGCTGCTTGGCCAAGCAGAGGACCGGACCGCCTGCCTGACAGTTATACAGGCTACAGGGCCCTGGCTGCTTCATACAGTTATTATTTACACACTGTTAGCCTGTGGTGACTTCAGGTGCAGTAGCTCTTCGTGTGATATACTACTGTAGTCAGGTACTTTGACTTGTGGTCAGTGACGTGCTGACCCTGCCTGCTGTACTTCTACATCACATCAACTCCTTTATTCATTTGGCTAACTGAGAGACAAGTGACCTGCAGTATAGGCTATACTTCTAATGTCTAAATCGCATTCAGTACTTTTTGCCATCATTTTGCTTCCAGAGCATAAGAATGCAGTTCATCTCAGTGCATAGCACCGTGCAACCTTTCCACAACACAGCACAAACAAGTCCACTACTGAACAATCTTGGAAGGTGCACTGCTTCTTGACCATTAATTTATGTTGCTGTGGCCACACAGTATTTACTGTTAGGGTTTAAGAGTGGGTCTCTCTGTGCTCAACAGATTGCACCTCCAAACATTTGCCCTGGAGGGAAGGTTCAATGCTGTTTCTGGATGGCATTAAATGAAACGCCTTTTCTGTATGGCATAAATGATGAAATTGTGTGTGTGTGTGTGTGTGTGTGTGTGTGTGTGTGTGTGTGTGTGTGTGTGTGTGTGTGTGTGTGTGTGTGTGTGTGTGTGGTTGCGTGCGTGCGTGCGTGACGTGTATGTGTGTGTGTGTGTGTTTGTGTGTGCATACCCAAGGCCACATTGTTGACAGGATTGTTGACAGGCCTCCTGACTTTTATTTACCTACAGTAGTGACACTTATCCTCTGAACCCATTCTTGGGTACACAATTAAAACTCTACCTTTTGGGAAAATACACATCTCTCTCCTTGTTTGAAAAATACAGCCGGGTCAAGGGGTTTGTCAACTACTTCTGTTTGTCCAAATGATGTCTCTCCTGTCCTGACCACCCATTCTACCTGTTCAATTAGCCTATATAGCTACTGAAATGGCTATCATCACTATTAAGCAGAATAATGTAGCCTATAATGTGTTCGAGAGAGAGGCCTCCTGATGGACTTAGCACATGTTCCACATAGTCTTCTTCTCTGGTCTGATTTAAAAACACCCAAGCTTTTACGATGCATATTTTTCATTGTGTATACTCGATGACGTCCATGGAGTCATTTAGTCATGTAGCTATTTTGCACCTAGTGTATTTTGCTTAGCTCTACACTGCAATGAATGGCATCAAGCTTTTACAATGCAAATTTGTAATTGTGTACTCGATGACGTCGATGGAGTCAGTCATTATGTAGCTATTTTGCAGCTACTGTATTTTGCTTCGCTTTACACTGAAATGAATGGCGCCAAGCCATAAATTTTTTTCCATTTTCCTGATTCATAGAGAGAGACCCTTACTGCTGCGGTCCTTTGAAGAGGTTATGTCTGAAAGCTTTTCCTATTCATGGGCACCATGTTGCTTACAACCTCACGAGTGCAGGAATCACAATAAAGCCCAGGCAGGCAGTGGAAAGCAGTGGAGCATCAGCCAAAACCATTACGTAAGGGTTAACGTTCGGCGAGAAGGTCGCTACCGTGGAATAGCAGCACGACAGAGAGAATCTTTAGATTTAGATCTTTAGTCTTGTTCTCTCTGAAGTGCTGCTATTCCACAAAGCGACCGACTCGCCGAAAGTTAACCCGCTTATTATATGGATATACTTAAATGATTCACACATGGCGGGGACATTTCTTTAGGCTTATTTAATGTGAAGTCTGGGCTATTCTAGTTTTTCATGTCAAAGGATTGTTGCTGCGCAAAACAAAACAGTGCCGTTGTGGAACACCGCTAGGCAACAGCTAGGTAGCCAGGACAACAGGTGTTGTCTATCACAGCAGCTGATTAGAGTCTTGTTGAAAAGTCGCTTTAGCAGTGAAAAGTCTTGTTGCCATTGACAGCGGTCTGTTATAGACCAACCCGTCCGTTATCGAAAAATAACAGACGTGCGAACGTTGGGGAGCCCCGTCGAAATGAATGGAGCATTCGACCGATGACGTCACAACCATATAATAAAGCCTGGTTATTAACTGGTGGGACATGAGACCACGCCAGTGCCAAAGTGATGCTGTTCATTTCTTTCAAGAGCTAGCACTCAGCATTTGCTGTGCTCAATTTCTCTAGTGATGTTCTGTGACCAGCAGTGTTCATCGGTATTAGGCAAGCTGAGAAATAGTAAAGTTATACTTCAATTTTAAAAAACTTTTTAGAGATATTTGCTTTGGGCATTTTTAGCCTTTGAGACAGGACAGTGGAGATGGAGAGAGGACATGATGTGAATAGATGGATTGGGACGTGAAGGTTAGAGTCTGGCCAGGGTCTTTTTTTCCCCTCAAATATTTGGGGAACCTTCCTCTCTGAGCACAGTAATCTCTGAAAAAAAAAACAAATAGCACAGCAAAACTGTTGGTGTCAAAGATATAACTGTTTTTGAGGACAACCTACTGCTGATGTAGGATATGACCTTACTCCACGAGGTGCTCAAAGACCACTCGAGGGTAAAGTATGATGGCGCCTGACAAATCAAAAGATACAACCCATACAACCTTTAAGGTTACAGAAGGCTATAACCTTTTCTCTACACATGTTGTTTTGCCATTCCATGATAACTTGCTGATATGATATTTCTCACTTTTCGGTTAAAAAAATATTTGAGGTAAAACACATTTCTCGCTCTGTGCAAAGTCCCATATGTGTTATTCTGTTGTTTGACTCTGGAATGGAAGGCTACCCTGTGATGGGGGTATTAGTGGCCAACACGGTAGAAAAACAAATCTAAAAAAAATGTTTTCCTTGCATTTGGCAGACGCTTTAAAACCAAAGTGCACAAGAAAGACATAGGCCTACAGAACAACAAGAGCAGATGCAAAAAAATAACGATGTTTCTGAATGATGTGCGATATATAAATAAGTCACGTTAAGGGGGTGCTGTATCACATGGTACTAGTGCGCACATACCATATGAGGGCAAAATTGTCCCTGGGTACCCAGATTCGAATCCGGCCTGGGTCATTTTCCAGCCCTATCCTACTCTCCTTTCACTCTCTGCTATCTTATCTGAATAAAGTCCAAAGAGGCCAAAGATATGTTAAAAATCAAAAGTAAGTAGTTATTGCATTAAATCATGTCATCTAAATTATTAATATAATCTAAGCTTTAATGATTAAACAGGTAGAAGACTAGTAGTAGGTAGTAAACTTGTAATTTGAGATTGCCAAAGAAAAAAAATATTCATTTATAAAATAATATCCGCCATATGCCATTGTAATATTGTAATAACATGTTCCCTTAGTGGAGCAGCGCTGTCAAAGTGGTTGGATATATAATAAAGAGGAATCGAAACACGCCCACTCAATGCAAAAGTGTGTGCTCAAAATTTGGTCTCCTAAGTGGGCGTTGTCCCTCCTTCTTCTTCTCTTTACGTGGTGTTTGCACAAGATGTGCGCTACCGCCATCTACAGCGCTAAGGGGACTCCATTTATTCTCAACCTCAAGACTCCGAAGGTCTCCTAATCGAAGGTCTCCTAAAGGGGCGTTCACCCGACGTAAAGTGGATACCGGAAAAGAACCCGCCTGCTTTATCTGCTCTCATATACGATTCTCTGGCGCTGTTCTCCACAGGTGGACCAATGCACAGTGAGGCTATAGTAGCCCACATGTCGAAACGTTACATAAGAGTTTAAAGACAGGAGGAGAGGATATAAATACTGCTAAGAAAGACTGAGCCTTGACAGCGGATGAGAGGAAAGCATGGAGTGCCTGCATAAATGTTTTCCAAGTGACCTTTCTACGTGTGTTTTCTTCCAAATTGCCCACTTACGTGGATTGCGTGTGGCGGCCAGTTATAAACCCAAAAAAGCCCAGTTCTTGCTTTTGTTTTCACCTGTCTTTTGCAGCTGTTGAGGAATTGAAATGGGTCAGTTGCATGGCCCTCTGAATAGGATGCACACCCAGAGGCTATGGGTGATACATGGTGTCAAATTATACACGGTTTCCTACCACACCAATGTGTTGGTCTGTGGGGAGGGCTATCTTTTCCCCTTGAACACTATTCAGTGATGCGCACATGAATCATGGGTCAACGTGCCTCCTACTGCCCTAGAATCGCTTGACCCCAGCAGCCCACGTGAGCTTATTACAGAGTAACCTATACTGTATGCACACCTTGAGACTCCAACCCATTCCGTACATGAAAAGCTATTAGTGTCATCTCCATTGCATCGCATAAGTGGACTCAAAATATAGCCTATAGCCAAACATGATCACTAACTACATTTAACAATGGGTTAATGTTAAGTAAACACTGAATTGGCATTAGACATATCCACCTCCAGTAAACAGTCTTTACTGTTGAGTGATAGGCCCACACCTCCATACATACAGTGGCTTTGGCAAGTGCTGAGTGATATGCCTATTATCTATTAGGCTACATTGTCAATGAACACATTTGCTACACTAAATGGAACCCATCACCTTGCCTTTGCTGTGCTGTGGGAGGCTGGATGCATGTGGTACCCTAGCTGAATAGAGAGATCAGGTGGGTTTGTAGGTGAGCTGAACAAGCGGATGAATGAGAGCTGAATTGTACACATTTATTTTCCAATTCAATATCAACTTCAAGGGAAAAATGTACAATAGGCTAATAGATAATTATTGGGGTATTACATGCCTCAAGTTTAAAAAGAGTCTTACCCATTGACAGTAAATAGAATTTCTATTTCTATTTACTCTCAATGGTCTTACCATATCAAGTCTCGCATTCTTACTGAGTAGGCCTATGTAACAGTCAATTTAAAATGCAATGAAACATATTAGTGTTATTTGTTTCCCTTCCACTATTCCGGTTTCATCCCACGAGGTAGGGTTGTCTGCTATCCCCCCTTAATTAATTTGAAGTAGCTGCTTCCCTTACGGGGACGTTTGGTTACCTTAGAAACGCGTCTGCATGAGGAGACAGTCGTCGCTTTTTCCAACAGTGAAATACAACCTGCAACTTCATTATAAAAAAGTTAATTCATCATTAAGATCAAGTTAACACGTGTAATTTCTCTCAAGAACAACAACAAGCCGTCAACACGTTTGGTCGAGGTAAGAACATGCTCTTATCCCAGCGCGCGCGCAGCAGTTCTGACAGACGGTTCATTGAAGGTATCTTGACCATATGGCCGCGTCTCTAGGCAGATTAGTCAGATAAAACCCAGGCCGCGTAGTCTACACAGTCAACCTCAGGGAGCACACGGTAAGAAACGTGTATTGTGCTATAAATATCAAAATGTGATTTGGTTTGTGTCGGTGAACATGGAAAAGGTCATAGAAAAAAAATGCTCTCGCAAAAAGCGCATGTAACCAACTGATGAGACAACGTAGCCTCACATACCCCCCCATCTTCACGCCACAGTGAGGATTCAGTTGCGAGTAGATTGATTCATGTGAGTATTATTGAGTTAGGGAGATAACTTGATTCATCCTCCGTCTGGCCTCCAAATGTGTCACTTTCTGAAAACTCATGCGTAGGCTACTCATTTTATTGTCTATGCCGTCGCTGTAGGCTAGATGCGTAAATGAAGTTAGCCATTTCAATCAACAAGTGCATCGGCTACAAGGCTATCTTGGATGTATGACGTAATAGCGAACACATGGTTTCTGTAATACCAGTCTATCAATGAGTCCACCAGCAGTGGACATATGAAGTGGCGTCCAGTGTCTAATAAGCTACGGGGAGATTTTAGGCATTTCTATAATAATAATAATAATAATAATAATAATAATAATAATAATACTAATTATAAAAATCCTGTCTGGGACTGCGTGCGTCAGTTTTACTGCTGATCCCTGTAACTGCCAGAGAACACAGATACAGTACCTTATGCAATGATACAACAAGGCAGACATTCAACTTACTAAGTTTTTATGTAGCCTAAATATGACATGCTGATAGGTGCAATTCAGCGTTGGGGAAAAGGCTGGGCTTTGTATGATTATTGCTTTAGATAAATCACTCCTTGTGTAAGTTGTGTAACTTGTGAGTTGGCAGGTAGGCTATTGGTTAGTGCCTTCTTCACTGGTGCTCGGAAATGTTCCTAGGTGGTGGTACTTCACAGTGTGTTTCAGAAAACACTATGTCCTGCCTCCCTGCTGCATTGTGCATATTGAAAGGTGGGTGTTTTGGGAGATTGGCAGGAGTACATTACATTACATGATACTTAGCTGACGCTTTCATTTATTCAAAGCAACTTACAGCTATTATTTTTCACGGTATTGGTTACAGTCCCTGGAGCAATGTGGGGTTAGGTGCCTTGCTCAAGGGCACTTCAGCCATGGATGGAGATGTAGGGAGAGGTCGGGGGGATTCGAACCGGCAACCCCTTGTTTGAAAGACCCAATCTCTAACCATAAGGCCACGGCTGCCCTCTCATCTTTCTGTGGTCGTTTACTATTCATGTAATTTTGTAAATATTTCTTACATATTCCACCCCAAACATACAGTTATTAAATCACCACATTGTTCATATAACTACGTTGCTGACTTTTAAAACAACACTTAAGACGAATTTGGGTCCTGAAGGCTTGCATACCAAACACACCTTACATGGAGTAGTAGAGGGAGATAGGCCTATTAATATACATCACTGCTAAAATTGATAATGGGTTAATTCATCAATTCAGCTAAAATCAGAAAGCTGCATCTTAAAGCATTATTTCATGCTGTACGGGTGTTTTGTCAGGTTTCTGAGCTCAACCATTTACCCCATTCACACAGCAACTTTTTTTTAGGGGGGGGGGGGGAATGCATCAACTCAGTGCACTTGACTTAATGCAGGCCATCCATAATGTATTGTCCACGCTGGCTTATACTGTACAATGTGTACGTCCCCCTAACTGGTGGTACAATTACCTGCTCACTCGCTTCCACACAGCCCTGAATTTTGAGGGCAATTTATACACATTAACCATAACATGCAGCATAAACTTGATTAATCACCCCCATTAGCAGAATGCATCACCATCACGGACCAGTCAGTGATGAACAGTACGGTACACTTTATGACCATGTACTGTACATGTGTCCTGTTCCGACGCTGGGGCCCATCTCCTGACTGCACAGCTTGTGCCGTTTTATATATTGGTGTATAATTGGAACTATTTGGCCTTTGTTTTGAATGGGAAAGTTTTGTTTGCTTTTGGAGACCCACTAGGCCATTACTCAGGACTAGGGGAGAGAGGCCGCTATGGCATTTTAAATAGTCTACTGGTTTATATGATGATTGCTTATGCCCAATGAAATCTCTGAACCCCAGGACCCCATAAAGAAACACAGTGTACTCAACGGTGCATTACAAATTCTGATCAGTGAGTATGAGGTCTATTTAATCAACCTTCTGGAGAGTAGAGAGAGGAGAGGTGGGTGGGTGATGAGCAACAGTCTCGCTTTAACAACACACCCTTGTAATAATGATGAATTATCAACATGAGTATGCACTTATTGATTAACTCTTGCTTTACAAAGCCTCGTTTAGTTCAGCTAATATGCTGGAAAAGCTCTACGGAATGCTAATCGAGCATGAGGCGTTGAATTCAAACATTCAGTTGTTCAGATTTTTCCTCGAGCCTCATGTTTCCTGATGCATGTCACCAGCCGACAGGGGGGGGGCAAAGGGGTCACTTGTCCCGGGCCCAGATTGACAGGGAATCCATAATTGGGTCCTCAATACATTGTTAGTACTAGATTTGGGGCCCTTTCAGATTACTTTGTCCTGGGCCCAGCAAAAGCTGTCAGCGGCCCTGCGTGTCACACTCGTGGAATTCAAGATCTGGGGACCTCATCAAACAGAAATACTAAGCTTATCATTATTATTATTAATAATAAGTTATTATTAAGTCATCCTGCTAAAAGGTAGAATGTCCAAGCTATTGTTTTCTTTGTGAAATTACAACTGTCTGGCTGCAGGGCACGTACTGTAGCTGCTTATACTGAATACAACATGCTATTAATCAAGCTGCTTAACTTACATCCATACACAATGTCACTTTAAATCAATGTGAGTTTTTTTTCTCCCCCAACCATGCCATGAATACATCATTGAAGTTACATCACCGCGCATGTCCTTGATGTAAAAGTGTGACCAGCATTCTGATATCTCTGGTTATTCTTGATGACACACAGCCCATGGTGTTTGGTGAGGATAGTCAAATCGTTGTGAAAAGGCAACAGGGATAGTATCATTTCTAATAGAATAATTATAGGGTGGCAGCAACAGATTATTTTTTCACATACAGTACTGTACAGTACAACAATACATATATTGTCTGTGCAATTTCATGTAAACACCTTCAGTATTAGTCCTCATTGATTTTTCTTTAAATGTTACATTTTGTCTTCCTGTGGCTTTTAGGAGCTGTGAGTTGTTTGACACATGTGTTATGTCTCAGATGGTGTACTTCGGGCACTATGTTTCAGTGCGTAATTACTGTAAAATGGCATACACACTGAAACATGAACACTGAAGTGCACAAGTGCACCATTTGAGACACAGGGATAGACAGTGTCTGTTCTTAAGTACAGAGTGTGTGTGTGTGTGTGTGTGCGTGTGTACGTGTGTGTGCATGTGTGCATGCTCCACGCTTTGGTAAGACGTCGGTAAGATTGCACTGATCACACATACTGTAACTATTATAGGCTATAAGGTGCATTTTTGCAAATTGCTGTTTCAATCCATTTTAAATGCTGTCATGAGTTTGAGTGCACTGCAACAACCTTTATGGATAAGAGGCGAGATGCCTTCAGCAGATTAAGGACATAAGGACACGTGCATCCATGGAAAATCATCTAAATGTAATTGGTTGATGGATCCATCTCTTAAACCAGGCTGTTTACTGTAGTCACATGGTATAACATATAACTTCAGCTAGAATGCAGTAAGTCTATGTATACTTTCACTAAACAGGGATAACAGTATTTTCTTCTTTTTTCAGAATGTTAAAAGTATTGCATCAGGAATATCTCAACGTCACATCCGTCAACATCGGAGTGAATCTTTAACAAAAGCTTTAACAAAATCTTTAACAAAAGCTTACTGGAACATATGACTGATACGGTGACATCATGTCTATTGACTTTGATATTATTTAGCTTTTTAGTGACTACCAGCTTACCAGCTCAAAGTGCAGAGTTGCTACGTATTTGGTTTTGGGTTTGAATGTGCAGCTGGAATTCAGCAAGAGGATGACTAGTCTGTTACAAATGTGCACTGTTATCGGGCTGATGATGCGACAGCTTTGAAGGATTGATAATGGAGATTTCTCACATCTCTCGTCTCACGCCTGGCCAATATGAGATGCATAACACGGTTAGTGTCTGACTTGCTCACTGTTCACATGCATTAGCCAGTCTGTGTGTCATCGCAACCGTTTTTTTTACGCTTCTTTGATGAATATTTTGCGCATATTCAAATTCAGCCTTGTTAGTTCTAGATCAGAATTGTTTTTCTGATGGACATCTGTGCCTCCCTAGTGATTTTGCAGACAAGTAAACAAGCTTGATTCTTGTTGGTACAATGCTAACCCAAAGAAAAGATGTCTTAGAAAAATGTCTGCAGCCATCCTCAGTATTCTTATAAACCGCTTATTTAAATTTGAGTCACACACTGTAGTTACTGAGTGGAAAAGTAGCACCTAAGGTTTCAGTTTGTTGTGCAACATTGAGTGGGATGCACACATGCGCGCAGACACACACACACACACACACACACACACACACACACACATACACATACACACACACACACACACATACACATACACATACATACACACACACACACACACACACACACACACACACACACACACACACACACACACACACACACACACACACACACACTGTATTCTTACAAACACCTCACAGCGTCATCCACTTTTTCTGACATTCTCTGTGAATCAACAGGTCAGCGAGATAAAGATGGACTCACATAAGAACACACACACACACACACACACACACACACACACACACACACACACACACACACACACACACACACACACACACACACACACACACACACACACACACGGTGTGAAGATAGATGGAGTTCTGGAGGGAGGGAAGGGATTGCAAACCACAAAAGAGCTCAGAACACTCTCAAGTGCTTTCTGTTTTTATTTTTTTCTCGCTCAGTCTACCCAGCTGTCAGCTCTGCTTCTCATAGCGCATAACAATGCCTCAGTCAGGAAGGTTTGTCTGAAAGGACATATGCCAGAATATGGCACCAAAAGCAGGTGACTCAGACTCGGAGAGTGGGTGCTGCCGCCTGGTACACATGGGGGAAAAAGTGGGTATTTTCATGAGAGCAAAACAAACAAGGACATGCATGGCTGCGGGTATACCTGTTGTACTCTAAGCAGACAGACACTGTATTTATATAAGCTAATTAGAACAATTTCAGTTATTTGTATGTATTTTCGGATCATGGTGTGATTGAAATGTGTAGTTCTGGTGTGATTTAAGCTAATAAACAAGCTTACGACCTTCCCACATAGAGGATGTTTCTCAGAGGATTTCTCAGAGGATGTTTCCATTAGGAAGATGTCCTCCTGACTAGTGCTACTTACATTATATTACACTTTGCTGACTTTTTTTCATCCAAAGCGACATAAAGATATTGCAAACTATTGGTTACAGCCTCTGGAGAATTGTGGGGATAGATGCCTTGCTCAAGGTTACTAGTACTACTTACATTATATTACACTTTGCTGACTTTTTTTATCCAAAGTGACATAAAGATATTGCAAACTATTGGTTACAGCCTCTGGAGAATTGTGGGGATAGATGCCTTGCTCAAGGTTACTTCAGACATGGAGGCAGGAAGGGGATTGGTAAGGGTGGGGATTGAACCTGCAACCCTCCATGGCTACCCACGCTAACGCTAACTAAAACCAACCCCTGATACGGAAACAACAGTCCCCAAATGTTGTAGTTGGTTATGCATTTTGTTCTTTATTTTAGCACCCTTTGTGGACTTTTTTTTTTACCCGAGGCACGTACCGTACTGTATATGGATGGGCTAAAGAGTATGAATGTACAATGGGAGTGAATGTGCATTTAGATGCAGCTTTTGGACTGTGCTGTCAAGGTCAGTAAGCAGCACCTCTCAATATTTTTATTGGCAGGAAAGCCAGCAATTGCACAAGGTCTTACCACACTAGACGGGTTGATAGATGTGCTGTGTTGTGTTGTCCTCTAGCCTGAGCCATCAAAATTTAATGAGCTGTATGAAACCAAGTGGCTAAAACTAACATATACTACAAAGTACATCTAGTTCTTTCTTGCGTAAAAGGTAAAGTAAGTATTTATATTCAAGAACAAAAAAAATACATGAAGTACATTAAATATTTAATAGGAGATGGCATGCTGTTTGAAGAATAGCTCAAATATGGTTCAGCTTTTGTTTTTGGAGGGGTTGCTCTCAGCATACTGAGGACTTATAAAAAATACATAAGAAAAATACAAGTCTACCCTGTTCCAAAAACCTTTGGACATCTTCAATTTACAGTAAATACAGTAAAACAGATTAGACTACACTATGGAACTGAATCAGATATTACTTGGTCTCATTGCATTTGCTCTTGCATTTCTCAAATGATCAATTGTCTTTTGTCTAAGTTATATATCCATAGAAACGGTGTGAACTGAAGTATGCCGGTTGTTTTGATGTGTGAGATTGTGTTGGAGTGAGAGAGCAGGTTCATGGCCTGGTATATCCTCTACGGAGACTCTCCCTTAATTCACACTTTAGTCACCCTGCATTTACGGCTCCATTTCATATTCATTGAGTACTTATCATCACCAAAAGGACGTTCCTATCAGCCATTGTTCACCAAGTATCAAGAAGAGAAAGATATGCAGTGGTGGAGATAACACTTTCCACACACACACACACACACACACACACACACACACACACACACACACACACACACACACACACACACACACACACACACACACACACACACACACACACACACACACACACACACACACAGTGCTTTTATCTTGAGTGTGAGAGGTTATAGAGAGGGGCCTGAGGGAGGGAGACAATGCAGTCTGTTTTAACTCATCTCTGCGCTTTGACACGGGCAGAACTGGCTCAGCGGGAGTAGAGGGGGATGAGGAGAGGAGAGGAGAGGAATATTTTATCTGACGTTGTCATTTGCACTTTGAGCCACAGGGAAGCACAAGCTTCCATGACACACCTGGTGTGGTCAGCACTGAGGTCTGGCCCCAACATGTCTCTCAGTGTGTGTGTACGTGTTTGTGTGTGTGTGTCTGTGTGTGTGACTGTGTATCTGAGTGTGTGCGAGTTGTGTGTGCGCGAGTTTGTGCTCGTACGTGTGTGAGTGAGTGTGTGTGTGTGTTTGTGTGCTCGTGCATGTGTCTCTTTGTGTGTGTGTGTGTGTGTGTGTGTGTGTGTGTGTGCGCGCACACGCGCTGACTCTGTGAGTCACTCAAGTCCACGTCTCCCAGGCTCAGTCGTGCAGGTTAATAGCCTGTAGTGCAATAGAGCTTGTACGTGTGTGCGTATGTGTGTGTGTGTGTGTGTGTGTGTGTGTGTGTGTGTGTGTGTGTGTGTGTGTGTGTGTGTGTGTGCGTATGTGTGTGTGTGTGTGTGTGTGTGTAGCCTGTAGTGCAACAGAGCTGCTGTGTGTGGACTCGCAGTCTATGTAATGCCAGATTCCAACCCCAAGGCACTGTACTGCCCGCGATTCACATTTCCCCAAGAAACATATCCAACCAACTCACACGATCAACAAAAAAGAGAAAAAAAGAAAAACAACGACAAAACATTTGTATAACTCGCCATATAGTAGAGCATTTGTCTGCTTTTGTTTTCCTGGTAGTTTCCGACTCCTAAGATGTATTGTATTGCTTTTATTTTGGGAGCTGGAGTGCGGTGCAAGTGCAAGTGCAGTCAGTGCTGTATTGCCTGCCGGGGTAATTGTCTGCATTTTGACCTACACCTGTGGAAGTGGCTTCTCTTCTCAGCAGCCAGCCGGCGCAAAACAGCCGTGAAACAAGAGCATTAACCCTCTCCTTGCTGTTATTTCCCATTAGGTCACTGCCTGCGCCATGCCATTGATCAAGCCCTGGGTTGATGCCAGCCACCGTGTTGAATGAGCCAACCGCCCCCCACCGCTCCACCCCACCTCACCTCACTCCCTCACACCCTCTTCGCCTGCTCGATCCATCCATCCATCCTGCAAATGACCACAGATAAGCCATGCGGACATAGATAATCATGCGCGGGAAGAAAGCAGCTGAGCGGCCAGGCATGAAGAGGCTAAACCTGCAGCTCATTGCCTTGCTGCTCGCCTATTTCATGGATGAAGGCCTCGGCAGCCAGGCAATCTGCGGCGCCGGCGGTGGTGGTGGCGGCGGCGCTGGCGGCTCTCCGGCGGCGGCCCCCCGCGAGTGGCGCTCCCAGCCCCAGAGCACCACTGTGAAATGGACACTCATGGAAAACACCTGCACCGGCTTGACCCAGTGCCACGCCGGACAGATTGATGGAGGAGGAGGAGGAGGAAGAGGGGGAGGCGATGCGTCACCACGGACGCCCAATACCACCACCACCAGCTCCACCTCCACCTCCATGAACTCCTCGACCTCCTCCTCCTTCTCGTCACCCCCCAGCCCCTCGCAGCTCTGCCCCTTGGAGCTGCAGTTAGGGGACGTGCTCTACATGTTTGCCCACGTCACGCTGGAGGAGTACGGCCTGAACCTGGCCAACGTGTCCAAGGAGGAGTTCGACAATTGCTCTGCTCTGCACCCCCACTCGGCACAGTACCTGTTCCCGGGCGTTATGAACGGGACTGCTAGGGTCGAGCCCAAATGGCTTTCCCCGGGGGTGCACTACTTCGTGGCCTCGCGTGACGGCAGCTCGCAGCTGTGCCGGCTTGGCCTGCGCCTCCGAGTGTCCGTGAAAGAGCAACACTGCCAGCCCTCCCCGCTGGTCCGCTTGTGCTCTGGGAAAGGGACGTGCAGGACCGACGCGCAGAGCCCCGCGTACACGTGCGAATGCACCAAGCACTACTCGGGGAGGTTTTGCGAGAAGTATGACGTATGCGCTGCGCACCCCTGTGCTAATGGCGGTACGTGTTTCAGCTATGGATCCGGTGACCCTAACGCTCACGACTACAAGTGCAAGTGCACACCCGGGTTCACAGGTAAGGCTTATTGGCGCACCGGGTAGCCTTTCTGCCTCTGTAACCCACTATGTAGCCTGGATGAAATTCACACGGTCTTCCTCCCAAACTCTAAATGGTTTCATTTTTAGGTCATGTCACACGTTCAATTACTGTAAATTGGAAAAGAAATTGAGCTCATTAAATTAAACTAGCGTGACCAGACGCACCCACCTTGCCAGAACCACCCCGTTTCTTTGCAGACACTTTATTTATTATTTATCTATCGTAATTACGGGTCCTCGCTTAGCGTGCTCTCCTGTAATTTCAAGAAGATATGGATATCCCCATGGGCTATTTATTTGCACACAACATTTTCCAGGAATTGGCTTCTTTTCGCTGCCTTTAATCACTGTAATTATTCCTGAAATGGCTTTCTGTAACACCTGAAAGCATTCCTAATTGCTTTTATATTTCTGTTGGGCTTTTCCTCCTGTTGTGCTCCCTAGTCCTACTTCATATTTATTTTATGTTCACCTCTCTATGTCAATATAATTTTTAAGGCAAAGGATTGAATTACAACAGTTTGAACGCTTAACTTTCAGAGAATTTAATAAGAAATAATTGTGATGTATAGACCTGATGATATGCCAATGGAATGTTATTCTTTTTTTCGTCTGTACATGTAACTGTGTGTTGTGTTAATATTCTGGACCATTTACAGCTGCAGTGCAGCAGTGGGCTTCAGTGGTTTACATTGCAAATGATATCCATTGATATATCTGCTTACAAAGCACCATAGAAATCCTGGGGTGGATTTCTCGAAAGTGTAGTTGCTAACTATGTTAGCTACTTTGTTGATTGCAATGCAATTTCCCATTGGCAACTACCCAAGTTGCTAACTGCTAACCACTATGCTTTCGAGAAATGCACCCCTGTTGTTAAAATCTTTGACAGGAAGAACTTGCACTGTGCCAGTTAAATGGCTGTGCAAGTCTGTGTTGAATTTGTAATAATGTTTTTGTTTTTTGGTTCACGGAATGTGTGTGTGTGTGTGTGTGTGTGTGTGTGTGTGTGTGTGTGTGTGTGTGTGTGTGTGTGTGTGTGTGTGTGTTAGTAATAATATTTCAGAACCATAGATGTGATGAATAATAGACTGTTGCGTGTTGTTCACCTAAAACTACGAACAGAAACTGAACATCTGTCACTCATTTTTATTTCATCGTCCTACTTACAGCTGACATGTTTGGTGTTTTTTTTTCCACTCTAGGGATGAACTGCTCCGAAATTATCGGGAAAGAAAGTTGCAGCAAACAGTGTCTAAATGGAGTGTGTGCGCAAGTGACGCCAACATCCTTCCGATGTGACTGCCACCTCGGATACACAGGTTGGTACTGTAAAGCTCTCTTTTCTGAAGGCCAATTGCAACAGCACGGAGAGTAGTGTGGGATGTGACCAGTGTAGCCTTGTTCATTTCCTTAGCACTCAATGGCTTGAGCCTTGCCTTTGGGTGTACTACAATCAATTAAGCATGTGTGTTTTTGTTCAGATTAATGAAAACAGCACTTACGATGCTTGACTCCAGAACAGCATCAGCCCCAGCCCTAATCACTGCCTGAGGTAGCTTGTGCGTTTTGTGCGTTGTGTTGTGGTGGGTTGTTGCCACTGCAACATCAACAGTGTGGAGTGTACAACCATCTTAAACAGTGGTCCTAAATTTAAGCCGAAGCTAAGAAGTGGTGTGTGATCTGCCCAATGACATGAGGGCCAATTTGTTAGATGTTTGACCTCTGTGTGCTCTCCAAGTCAAGTCAAGGCAAGTCAGCTTTTATTGGCACTTTCTTCATATGCACAAGTCATACAAGGAAAATGAAATTACGTTTTCTCTCTATACCATGCCATGACATAGACATACACAAGACTGACATTTTACAGACTGACATAAAGTGCAAGACAGGACAGGTAACAGTGATGGACTGGTAACAATAAGTGATCAATAATAAATACAGTACAAAAGAACATTTAACATTCAACATTGAACATGTAAACAGAAGATAAGATAAATATGTTGTATTCGTGTTTGATTGTAGTGCTGCACGGATAACCCCAAGGATAAACAAACTGTTCTCTAGCAGCCCGATCTGCCACTTTCTATCAGTGTAGAATATGGATATTGGAACTTGCTCTGCGAAATAGCTACAATACAGCCTAATGTACAAGGGGAATGTTTTATGTTTATTTGTTTTGCATTGTTTTGATGGCCCCGGAGCTTAGAAGGTGCTTAGGATATTGCTATGGACCATTTTACATAACTGTTAGAGAGTTGTAATAATAAAATGTCCTCAGTTCCCCTTTTTCGGTCATTTGAATTTTTGTCGGATTACGCTTTTGATTCCAGAATTGAAAACAAGAAAAAAGATTGACAACAGTCCTGACCGGGGTCGCTCACCTTGTGTTCAAGCTCATGTTTGCTTACAGTGTATGCAGGGATGATTGTGCATTTATTACTCAAATCCTTTCAGATGGTTTGTTCAGAGCGGCCAGGGACATATTTTCCATATTTTGGTGGCAGTGTGCCTGTCATCTGCTACTCCGACGGTGGAAGATATCCCAGATGGACTTGATGCTGGCACTGCAGTGATTGGAGCCTCATCAAGAGCGGCCTTCATCTGCAGGGCCAGACTACCGCACAGGCTAGATGTGGCTGCAGCCAAGGGGCCTTCATCAGCCAAGGGGCCCCCAATCGGTCAAATGTTTAAAAAAAATGTAGAATTTTGACAGACAATATTGTATAATTCATATGTTGTGTTGAATACAGTTGGTAGACTGGTGGTACACAGTTGATAGACAATGTCTATGTAAATGTATTGTTAAATTTGCCTTCAGAGGGGGCCCCATAGCAACCTGTAGCCTAGGGGCCCCAAACCATCTTAATCCGGCCCTGTTCATGTGGTCTGCTCTGTTGTCTCCTGCTCTGCAGTAGGCAGCCATGGCTCAATGGTTAGAGCGCTGGCCTTCAGATCAGAGGGTTGCAGGTTCAAATCCCACCCTAACCAATCTCTACAACTTCACCCTTGGCTGAAGTGCCCTTGAGCAAGGCACCTAACACCCCAGTGCTACAGGGACTATAACCAATACCCTGTACTTAAAATAACTGTGACTTTGGATAGAAAGTGTCAGCCTAATGTAATGTGATGTCTCCTGCTGTCTAACGCTCTCTTATGGCCTCGCATATTACTTGTATCAAGCTAGTTTTACACCACCACCCCACCAACCCCCTCAACTCTCTTTTCTCTTTTGTGGAGCACCTCTACGGGAGGGAGAGAGAGCGTGGCCCATTACAAAGCCGAGACACGCTGCTGTGCTGTGCTGTTCTGTGCTTTGCTGTGCTGCGCTGCGCCCTGCTCTCCTGTCTTCCTCTGGGCAGCAGGCCGGCCGGTAGCTGGGGTGCCTCTGACTTAGCCGTAGCCGTCAGCCCATAAATCACCTGGAAGTTAGCGGCTGTCCGGGGTGCAGGCTGACCGCGTGGGGCGGCGCGGTATGGGGCAACGTGGGGCGGTGCAGTGCGGTGTGGAGCGGCGCGCACACCGGAGTCCGACACTACATAATAATGAGGAGCACCCCGGGGGATGTTTCAATTCAGATTTTTCTTTTGATGCCGTCTACCCCCCACTGCCTCCACCTCCACCTCCCGGCAACTAAAACCCACCCCCACCCCCCAACCGCCTCCACTGCATCCAGCTGCTACAGAGGAACGGGGGAAGGGGGGATGTATATGGGCTAGGTATTACAGACTTAATAGGCCACAGTCCTCGAGGGATTTGCTGCTAATTGTTTTGTAATTCACTTAGCCCTGCGGGTTTTCTTGGTAAATATTAAAACACGTCTGACTTGTGGTCGTGGCAGGCAGTCGTGATGTGCCTTTGTCTGGGTTTTGTTTGGAAGCCTTGACATGGGAATGATCCCGCCAGGGTATTTGGTAATTGCCCCTGGATGACGTGTGTGTGTTTGTGTTGATTTGGTGGAGGACTGTGCTGTGAAAAAAAAGGGCACAACCAGAGAATCACATACAAAGTCTACCAAAAGCACTTACTCTGTGCACAGTTTTGTTGGAGAGAAAGCAAAGCTTTGTGGGGGAAAAATGTGTCACCAAACCTCATCAGTTTCCTATTCTCATGTGATGTGGAGTCACAGTTGGATTCCTGAACTCTGGAAGTGAAAGCATATTTGAGCAGCATATTTTTACACACTAAAAGCACCATGCAATCAGACAGTGTGCAGCGCACTCTGGAGCCTAGGTACATATTCATGCATGCACCCGCCCAGCAAACACAAAAAGGGTGGTGAATACGTTCGGTAGGTAACCAGGCAGATGGATGCTACTACTTTTAATCATGTAAAAGACGGCTACTTTTATGCATGTAAGAGACGGTGCCTGCCTGCCCTGTGTGCGCAAAGGCAAAGATATATATGTGGGTGTATATATACCCACAGATGCTACCAGTGATGCATCCAAAACCATGGGGTGGGGTGGGGTGGGCTTGGGGGGGTGGCAGGGCCTGGAACAAGGGAACGTGGGGTTGTGGGTGGGGTTTGAGGGGGGGTGGGGGGGGGTGCAGTGCGTGGAACAAGGGAAGTTGAATCGCTAGGGGATTAGCATGGAGGAATATGCTAAGAAATAAGTCACACAGAAAGATAAATGAGTTAGCACCTGCTGAAGACCACAGAAATGAAAACGCCCCTCTCGGGAATAAAATCAAATGGCGCTCACCTTGAACCTGGCGCTGCGGCTCACGCAGGGCTAAATTTAACCCACCGGGGGCAAGAGTCAGACAAGCTGCGGGATGTCAGATGCCTTACAATGTCTGCTTGCCTTACAAGGATGTCCTTGCTCACACCTTGATGCTTTTGCTCTGCTGGTCGCTCGTGTGGACCTCGCTGAAGTCCATGGGAGGAGTGGAGGAGTAGAGGTAGAGCAGGAGGAGGAAGAGGAGGAGGAGGAGGAGGAGGAGGAGGAGAGGCGTAGGAGTAGGAGGAGGAATAGGAAGATGAAGAGGGGAGCTCTTCTTTTCGTGTTTCTGGCTCCGCAGTGACTGCTGACTTGAGCTGAATAGGCGGAAGATGTGTGTTAGGGAGAGGCCTTGGTCTAAGAAGGTTAAGTAGATCAAACCCCACTGTACTGTACTGTACTGTACTGTACTGTACTGTCTAGGGGCATGTGTGAGTAATTTATGTATCTCAGCCAAAGCACATGTCTCTGAAATATTTCAATGAATAATTGAGCAAATGCACCGCAATGACATTATGAGAAAAAATATATTAATATGGCCTTTCATGTTCCCGATTCAGAGTCCTACTGTGGCTCCTGTCTGCTCTTAAGGATACTGCGGACACTTCTGAAAAATCCTAACGACTTCTTAAAGCTTAAAACCTGAATAATTGATTAAAAAATACTGTCATGTTGGCTATGATCGCTCCCTTGGGTAGTTGGTGAGATGAAAAAAAAACATAGTGATGCGCGGAAGATAGGCAAGATGATGATATTAGGTAGAGGAAGGCAAAGCAAAAAACGCCGTAATTGTTTTCCAGACAGCCGGTAAACATGTCCATCAAGATTTTCATTGGTTATATTGGGGGAGACCTCTGAGAGTTTGGTGATATTGAATGCCGTTTTGACGTGGAGGCCCCTAGATGACTGGGGAATAGGATGACAAAAGTGATTTTAATGATGGACGACTTCTACTTCTTCTTTTACTTTGACTGAGTTCTTTTGAATCATTTGAACAAGAGAGGGAAAGGTATCTCTTTGTACTTTTTAACAGTAATCCTGCTTTTAGCAGATTAAAAGAATACTGACTCCTCATTCATGTTAATTCTCGCACTTGCTCTCCATTAGGAAAAAAGGTCTGGAATCCCAGATTAAAAAAAGGGACGTGCTTTGCGTGTTATACTAGGATTGCTGTTAATTTTGTCATTGTGACAAATGTACGTTTGGGCATGTTACAGTAGGCCGGAGATTTTACAGCGCTAGCGCTACTGCTTCTATAAAACAGAGTGAACTGCAGGGGAGGAGGAGGCGTTATTATGGAAATTTGTGAGTGCGGTGCGCGCCACACATATCCTGCCTGTTGTGTTGACCCAGTTGTGTGTACATATGAAGAGCCAGAATCTCTGGGATGGGATGGGAAAGCTGTCGCTCCAGTTGTCCCGGGCATCACTTCATGCATAATTGCACATTTGCTCGTATTTTTAAAAAGACATTTTGCAATTCCTTTTGTTGTTCAATGGAAGACACAACAAATGCAGTTTATCTTAAAGTGTGTTGCACCACTACATCCCCCCCCACCCCCCTTTCCCCTGTCAATATTGCGCTTTTATCTTTCCATACGGTTGGATTCCTTTTTTTCCTCTTCTCTCAATTCACAATGCCCATGTCACTGTCTTGAGCTGCAGAGAGAGACACACAGCACTGTAGCTTTGAACATAACACCCCTTCGCCTGTTCCGTATCAAACAAGCGCACTACCATGACAGCATCCTTTGTACTAAATCAGAATTTCCCCTAGCTAGGAATTGTTATGAATGCTGTCTGCTAAAGTCAATCATTTATCTCTTTTGAATTTGCACATTCTTCGTGTTTTTTTGCAACAGTGTGAGAGGGTGTCAAGTCTTTTTCTCCACAGGTGCTCAGATAAGGGTATATGGGGCTCTTATACAGTAGCTTCTCTCATTCTCTCTCTCTCTCTCTCTCTCTCTCTCTCTCTCTCTCTCTCTCTCTCTCTCTCTCTCTCTCTCTCTCTCTCTCTCTCTCTCTCTATCAATCTCTCTCCCCCCCTCTCTCTTTCTCTCTCTTTTTCTCTCTCTCCACTCTCTCCCTCTCTCTCTTTCTCTTTTCTCTCTCTCTCTCTCTCTTTCTCTTTCTCTGTCTCTCTCTCTCCTCTCCTCTCCTCTCCATTGTTTCAGGTTCTCTTTGCGACATGAGGAGGATGCCTTGTGTGCCTAACCCGTGCAAAAATGATGGAAAGTGCTCTGAGTCTGAGACTGCGGAGGAGGGCTTTACCTGCACCTGCCCAGAAGCGTTCATGGGGCCCCACTGTGACGGGGAGCTGAACAGCACTTGTGCGTCTTACGGGTGTCAAGCTGAACCCCCGTGCTCAGAGGAAGATCATGTGAGAACTCTTTAAACCCCCCCTCTGCTCCCCTTCAACACCCCCCACCGCCTCGACCCCCCCACACCTGCGCACACACCTACCCCCTCCTCATAAACACACACACACACACACACACACACACACACACACACACACACACACACACACACACACACACACACACACACACACACACACACACACACACACACACACACACACACACACACACATCCACACATACACCTACTCACAATCATGTGCCTTAGAGAGAAAATGATTAATAGAAAAATGTCACATGCAAATTGATGTGCTATCTTTGCGGCGGATCAAGTAGTGTCATTCTGAAGGTTACCGTTCTGTTTTGATAGTGCGACAGTGCTGGCATTTGTTTTAATTGATAGGCCCCGGTTGAGGCCAGCACATATTTAAGCACCATATCAAAAATGCTATTACAAGAAAGCTCTTGGGCATGAGGTGTCTGTCCCAATTTTCCATTTCAGCCACACACGATAAATTGTTGCTCTGGCATGGGTTTTTTTTTTTTAAATCAGGATCTTATAGTGGCCAGTCTTTTTTTTTTTTTTTTTTTTTAAACTCTACAGCGAATGGGGCCAGGAATGGGGAAAAGAAAAATGTCATAATGAATTAATTGTCTTGGGTGACCTTCCTTCTCCTTTATGATGGAATTTGCCACGTGGATGGCGCCATAAAGGGGCTTTGTGAATAGGGAGGGTGGGCGTCCGAGAGAGCGGCAGGTGCCTGATAGGCGTCCGAGAGAGTGAAAGCACTGACGTATGATTGGTGGCATTGGAGGCACGCGCTAATTGATCTGCTCGACATTGATTGGTCCTGCTGAGATTCTGTCTCGGATTGCCTGCAAGACAACTCCTTGGAGCTGTGAAAGAAAAAATGAAAAAATAAAATACTTTCATCATTCAGATAAGAAGGGGCTACATGGGGGGTAGAGTAGGACCCAATCAGCACACAGGATAGAGCTGTAGGATACTGACATTTCAATAGTGATGTGTTTTGGGTTGCGCAGAACATTTGTGAGTCAAGGTTTGTAGGGGATATCTGTTAACACAGTATCAGAGACATGTTGCTATCGTCACTGCAAGATCTTTTTTTTTAAAGATATTGTTTTGGCCTTTTTGACTATTTATGACAATGTATAGTGAAGATGGTGACAGGAAGCAAGTGGGGAGAGAGAGATGGGGAAGGGCCGGCAAAGGACCCGGGCCGGGAACCGAACCCAGGTCGGCCGCATAGTAGACAAGTGCCCTACTGTTAGGCCACAGCAGGGCCCGTCACTGCAAGTTCTATGCTGCGTAGCATCATATGAAATGAAAAGAAATAGTCTATGAATTTTTTTATTAAGCAACTTCAAGAACTCTATTCTTGCAGCACAAAACCTTCATCTTTTTCAGAGACCCCAGTCAAGGTGGGAGGTGGCAAGGTGGCAGCCTTAACTAAAGCGTAAAGTGCTGGGAGGAAACCCTGATGTAAGTAAGGTGAAACATGGTCCCCGCTGCAAAAAGGTGGTACCCTTTCATTCCACTTCATCCTTTACAATACAGTCACGAACGATCCACCCTCCCTCCTCCCAAACGCTAAGCAGCCTCAGCCTGTACCAGGTTTTAATGTCATCATGAGTTTTCATCTGGCTGCCTTTCCTCAATTGCTCTTTTGTTCTTTTCGTCTTGTCGGGGCGCCCGGATCAGAAACATTATTGTTGTCAAGATCAGTTAGTAAACAACAGTGTGCCATGACATAGCCTGCTAATGACCCGTCTCCCTCTATTTTAAGGTTTTAGTCGGCGCCGAACAAGGCGAGCTCGCTGTCTTCTTCCTTTATAAGTTTTTTCCGCCAGCCAAACTCTTGTCTAATGTTTTCTTCTCAAATGCACCAGGGTTGTCTTGTGTTGTGTCTTGTGTCTTGTGTGTTTTTTTTTCTCTCTGTCTTTTTTTTCCTGTTTTGTTTTGTTCTCCTCTAAAGCTGCATACCTGCCAGTTGATGATTAAATGCTCAGCAGTGATGAAGCATATCTTATCATGAATACCCACCCGCCCTTCTCTTTTCCCCACGTTTCCTCTCTCCCCCATCTCTCGTTCTACTCCCCCTTTTCTCCACCCTTCTATGTCCTCAATCTCTTTCCTCTCCTCTCCTCCCCTCCTCTCCTCTCCTCCTCTCCTCTGCTCACTGCCCCCTCCTCTCGTCTCCTCTCCTCCCTCTATGTCCCTATTCCCTCCCCCATCTCTTTCCTCATTCTGACTGCCCAGCATGGCCTTTTCCCTCAAACTGAAACACAATTTCATTTTTTTTATCTCTCTTTGTCTATTTCTTCCCTCCTCTTTGTTCATTCCATACCCACCCCTCCTCACTCATTCTTCTTTTCTTTTCTTTTCAGTTCTTTTCTTTTATTCTTCTTTAATTTCTTCTCTTTTCTTTTTTTCCTCTTTTCTTTTTCCCCCCAGCCCTCCACGTGTGTGTGTGAAGAGGGGCTCCCTGCAGGCGGTGGCAGGCAGTGCAGGAGGGTGCGGCAGGCGTGTGCATCCTCTCCCTGTCTCAACAACGGCAGCTGTGTGTCCCTCGGTGACGATTACACCTGCAGGTAAGCGCAGCTGGGGGTCCGGTCCTCTCCCCTCCTCTCCTCTTTTCTCCTCTCCTCTCCTCTTCTCTCCTCTCCTCTCCTCTCCTCTCCTCTCCTCTCCCCTCCTCTCCTCTCCTCGCCCCTCCTCTCCTCTCCTCTCCTCTCCTTTCCTCTCCTTTCCCCTCCTCTCCTCTCCCTCCTCTCCTCTCCTCTCCTCTCCTCTCCTCTCCTCTCCTTTCCTCTCCTCTCCTCTCCTCTCCTCTCCTCTCCTCTCCTCTCCTCTCCTCTCCTCTTTTCTCCTTTCCTGTCAGGTCCTCTCCTCTCTTATCCTCTCCTCTCCTCTCCTCTCCTCTCCTCTCATCTCCTCTCCTCTCCTCTCCTCTCCTGTCCTGTCCTGTCCTGTCCTGTCCTCTCCTCTCCTCTCCTCTCCTCTCCTCTCCTCTCCTCTCCTCTCCTCTCCTCTCCTCTCCTCGCCTGACTGCCACAGCCCCCTGTGCTGAAAGCTGAAAAGCTGGAGCCAACTTTGCAAAGCGGAGCAGAGCAGAGAGGAGCCAGCCTGGGGCCCTTGCAGGGCTTTGCTTTTCTGCAGCAGCAATCAATTACCCTACGTCCTGCTTTAGGCTAGATGCCTTTTATTATTTTATGTGGGAATATATAAAAACTCTGCTTTAAATGATGCAAAACGCGTGATTGCGGCTCACTTTCTTTTTCTTTTTTTTTGCGCCTCACTTTTTTTTCTTCCATCAGATGATTAAATAGACCTGCCACAAAAAAATGGAAATTAAAATCCATTTCTTTTAGAGTTTGTTTTATTATTTATGCCACTGCTCATATATTTTGTCTTTGGCCCTCTCACGGTGTGACTATCTACGACTGAGATCCATCTGCGTGGTGTTGTAGTATCTGCCCAAGTGACAGCTTTTCAGTTCATGCCTTAGTGATAATAAGTGATAGCACAGCTACTTTATTGCTCCGTACAGGGGAATGCTTATTTTTAGAGACCCATCGTTTTTCCACCCTGAGTTATTGCTCCAGATATCGCCCCCGTTGGATATCTCAGTGGGTTTGAATGGTTGCCCACCTAAATCAATGCATTTGAATGGGATTCTTTAAGTAAATGACAGTAAAGGGTAGAGGTCACAAAGCCACAGACAGAGAGAGAGAGAGAGAGAGAGAGAGAGAGAGAGAGAGAGAGAGAGAGAGAGAGAAAGAGAAAGAGAGGGGGAATTAAAAAAAAGAGAAGTTTGAATTAAAAGCGAAACGGTAAAACCAGATAAAGTTGTTCACGGTAGGTTAGGGCGGTGATGGATCAGAGTGTGTTGAAACAAAAGGCGTGTGGTGTGGCGTGGTGTGGCGTGGTGGGGTGTTGTGGAGCATTATCAGTGAAGCATGAGAGTGGGGCCGGTGAGAGAAGCAGCGGCGGTGAGCCGTGGTGGCAGATAAAAAGGCAACGTACGGCCACCGGTCATACGGGACCCGCGCTCATAATGGCAGAATCAGGTGGGCCTGACCCAATAACATCACTTAAACTGCCCCCGTGCCCAGAGGAAATGTGTTCCAGGCTGAGAGAGAGAGAGAGACAGAGAGAGAGAGAGAGAGAGAGAGAGAGACAGAGAGACAGAGAGAGAGAGTGTGAGAGAGAGACAGAGAGAGGCAGAGTGAGAGAGGGGGGGGGAGAGAGAGAGAGAGAGAGAGAGAGAGAGAGAGAGAGAGAGAGAGAGAGAGAGAGAGAGAGAGAGAGAGAGAGAGAGGTGGAGTGTGAGAGAGAGAGGGGTAGAGAGAGAGATTCTTTTTTACACCAGTTTTTGCCCTCACCATCCCTGCAGCATAACACACCAAACCATCCTTCCCTCCTCCCCTCCTCTCCTCCTCTCATCTCCTCTCTCCTCTTCTCCCCCCCCCCTCTTCCTCCCCCCTCCCCCACCCCTCATCTAAGGTAGGACATAGGTTGGTCTATGTGTTTTAGGCACAATTTTTTTTCATGCCCTGTGAAAGCCAACATGATCACCTTTAATGTGATCCCAAATTGCACAAGTGAATGAGCACAATGTTCACATCTTTCTGTATTCTTCTTCTTCTTTTCTTCTGTGTTGTTGTAGAAGGGGTATCAGCAGCCGTGTGTACAGTACACTCCTTCTGCTTCTTTCCCCTGCTCCATTAGCTCCAGCAAAAGTACCACTGTTTTCATGTTGTATTCAAGGTTGCCATTTTAGCCTGATGTGTATACAGTGTAACATATACTAGTTTGTGATGTTTGTGCTTTAACAGACCTTTTTTGTGCGTGTGCGTACATGCGTGTGTGTGCATGTATGTGTGTGTGTGTGTGTGTGTGTGTGTGTGTGTGCGTGCGCGTGCGTGCGCATGCGTGCGCGCGAGTGTGTGTGTGTGTGTGTGTGTGTGTGAGACAGAGAGAGAGCTGGTCAGGGTAGTGGTGGTATTATTTGTGGCTGTGTTTATCACAGGCAGTGAGTCCACATGACCACCACAGCCCTGTTGTATACTGTAGCCACTGGACGGGAGGTGAACTGGAAAGCATCACTGATCACCTCTCTCATCTCTCTTTCTCTCTCTCATCTCTCTCTCTCTCTCTCTCTCTCTCTCTCTCTCTCTCTCTCTCTCTCTCTCTCTCTCTCTCTCTCTCTCTCTCTCTCTCTCTCTCTCTTTCTTTCTTTCTTTCTTCTCCACAGATGCCTCAGAGGGTTCACCGGGAAGAACTGCGAGGACGTAATGGACTACTGCAGGCTGCTCAGTATTAACTGTCTGAATGAGGGATTGTGCCTCAGTCTAATCGGCGGGTATGATGTAAGTAACCTAATAACAGACACCAACTAATGAAATACTCACAAACAAAAAGAAAAAAGAGAACCCCCTCTTGATAACACACACACAGTGTGAAACCACCGCATGAACCAAGGCCCTAATGAGGAGACATGAGGTGGCCTGGTCCTCTGGGCCGCTGACAGCTTTTGCCAGGCCCAGGACAAAGTCATCTGAAAGGGCCCCCCTATCCAATACATGCAATGTAATGAGGACCCTATTCTGGGCCCTCTGTCTCTCTGGGCCCGGCACAACCGACCCGTTTGTTCCCCCCCTGTCAGCTTCTCTGCTGGTCCTAAATAGTAAAATAGTCAATTTGTTACTGATGTCATTAGGACTACAGGCAGTAGGCTTCCCATGGCGTATGACAATAATTTAATTTGCTGTAGTCTCCCCCTCGTTGACAGGCCTCCATTATATTTATTTAGAAGAAAATAATAAAATAAGACTTTCAGCAGCAACAGATGCATAGGCAGGGCCGCTGACAGCTTTTGCTGGGCCCAGGACAAAAGTGATCTGAAAAGGCCCCCTACCCAATATATACAAAGTAATGGGGATCCAATTCTGGGCCCCCTATCTCCCTGGGCCCCAGGACAACATACCCCTTTGTCCCCCCTGTTGGCAGGCCTGTGCGAGAAACAGACAGTTGTCACCTGTTTGAACACATTACAGATCATTCTGGAAAAAAAAGAAAACAGACAATTATAATTGTTTTAGTTAATAATTGTATTTCTTACTAAATACTCTGCATACCTTTAATCAAGATGATGATGGTGATTAAACACTATAACAATGCGAAGGAGCTATCCAACAGAGAATAATTGTACATGCTATTTATGATTTTTGCTGTACTGTATCAGAGCTTGACTTTCAGTTCTTTTTAAGCAGCTGTTTGCCTTGTGATGATAATGCTGAGTTTCTATCTCTCTCCTTACAGTGGCACCTTGAAACTGTGCTGAAGCTGATGTTCATGTACAATACCATTAGTAGAACAGGGGTGCACTTCTCGAAACCAAAGTTGCTTACTACATTAGCTACTTTGTTGTTTGCAATGCAATTTCCCATTGGCAACTACTGAAGTTGCTAACTGGCTAACAACTATGCTTTTGAGAAATACACCCCAGAATTGTTATGCTCTGTTCCCCCAAACCAAGCTAATCAGATATGTGATTATACTAACAGATCCAAAGGCAGACATCGCATCTCATAATGCGGGCAGCCATTATTTTACAAAACAATACTTATCGAGCGAATAACGGAGTCCATGTCAGGGGGATGACAAATGTGCTGCGCCTCTGACAGTCAATAGCTTCGTGTTCATCTATAACCATTTTGATGGCAGCTGTTTTGTTCTGTTGAATATAGATGATGTTTTGGCTTTGGTGTCTCAGGGTCTCCTCCCGCTGCCGACCTTCTGTCTCAGTAGCATCGCAGTGTCACCTTGACTGCCTGTCATGTGCTCTTTTGCACGTCATCTGTTGTTTAATCAAGGAGGCGCGTGGTGGACAGGCAGCCGCATCAACATCAACGTGCCGATGATAAAAAGCGCAGCACTGATCCTTATTAGGGTCACCTCTGCTGGTGGCTGCAAATATCACATTTAATGTCATGATTAGGCCTGTTATGTCACTTCCTGTCACATTTTCAATGTGGCAGCCATTTGCAGAGATGATAACACCAAGCCTGTGCTTTTCTCTCTCTCTCTCTCTCTCTCTCTCTCTCTCTCTCTCTCTCTCTCTCTCTCTCTCTCTCTCTCTCTCTCTCTCTCTCTCTCTTTGCCATAGTCACAATATCATCATCAATCCTAAATAAATTGGCAAATACTTCATGTGTCATTGGGTAAATTTCCTAGCTAAGGCCTAGTATAGGCCCTGCCTCACCAATCTTAAACCTTAGCAAAGAAAAATTCAGAGGGACTCTTTGGTGTCCCTTTTTTCATTATCTGTTTTTCTTTCTTGGAAAAAAGAAAGTGTCTGCGCTGTATGGATATTTCTTCTTCTTTTTTTCCTTATAGGTTCATGCGTCCTCATTTATATCCTGCACCTGCAACAATTATTATTTTTTGGGATGTGCGCGCACCTCACACCTTTTTTAACTGTTTTTCTGTTTTTTCCCCACCTTCCTTCCTGGTCCTTCCTGCTAGTGTCTGTGTGCGCCCGGTTGGACAGGAGAGGTGTGCCAGCACGTGGAGAACGCCTGCCTCATCTACCCAGACGGCTGCCTGAACGGCGCCACATGCATAAGCATCAGCCAGCCCACCGCCCCACCGCGCTACACCTGCAAGTGTGCCGCCGGATACACAGGTGAGGAGACGAGCCGCAGCCGCAGCCACAGTCACCTTAGCAGCAGCGGCAGCAGCAGTGGTGCTACACCATTAGCCAGGAGCTGCACTTCGCGGCTATAATAAATTGCCCATCTGTCAAAAGTGTTGTTATTCCTCTTAAACTTGATTATGAGATTATAAGATTCAGGGGCTCTCGCGAGACGCCAGTACACAACCTGTCAGTCAAGTGCTTATGAATATTTATGTGGGAACGAGCGGGCACACTGTCATAATCTTGGGACTGTGTGGAGGCAATTCATTAAGAAAATTACTTTCGATTTGTTAACTTTGTGAGAAAAAAACCCACCACCCCTGGGTGTCTTTGATGTCTGAAGGATGGAGCGCGTACTAAACACTAAATGTCCATTGTGTGTTTGTTCACTGATTTGCTGGCTAAATGTCTCCGTATGCAGCTTATTTCCAGGGAAATGTAAACATCCACCATAGAATTCCCATAAACACGTTCTTATTACTAAACGTCCTGACTTGATAAAGTGACAGCCAAATTGTCATACACCGACCTGTATGAAGTGGACTAATGCATTCTCCTGGCGCAGCCAGCGCTAATAATGAATAGCTCCACTGTGCTCCACTAAAACCTCATTTGCTATTAATCAATGCTTGACGTAGGTTCACATAAAACTTAGCAGCGGGGCTAATGTGGGAGGTGCCCGGAGCCATTTTGCCTGCATTGTGGTGTCAGCATGACATACTGTACTCTATCCTCTGTCCATGTCATGCAGTAGCACATTGTGCGCTCTCCACCCGTGGGTTGAAGGTCTTTTGTCCTTGATGTAGAACACGGCCGCGCTAATATAACCACAGAACTCCGGCATGTCACTGGAGTGTACTGTTTGCGTAGCGCAGCACTGACCTTCCGGTCCTTGTTGCACACAGAGATGGTTTTAATTGCCTCCGTCTAATTAAGACTACATTAAATCTGTTTACAGCAGACACTCAAGGGTTCAGCGATGTCAAGGGGTTTTATATCGCATTCTTGCGGTTGTAAACATCGTTATGCTTCTTCTCTAAAACGGCTCCTATGCATGTGAGGTGCGACATGCACTTTAAACAAATGTATTTTACGATTTCTATGTTTATTATGGAGTATGGCCCTACAGTGCATGTATCAATATGTTATATTATGTAGCTACCCTGTACACACCTAGTGCCAGCATACAATAATATTTACACATTTTATTTGGAGTGCATTACAAGATACCCGAGGGCACTTTACAGGGCAGAATGGTAACATAGTAGTGTGTTAAAAAGCAGTAGGAAGTACGAAGACAGTAATGACAAAAAAACTGTAATGCAAAAGGGTAAATACGAGCATGTGGTGGCAATGACATGGCCTCTAAAACTATGAAGAACACATAGAGAGGGTGCACACACTACAACCAAACCAAGAGGCTTCTCCTTTAAAACCAAACAAACAAAACGTCCTGCCTCTTTTGATTATTCTGTTTTCCAAATCCTATTATAAAAACAATCCTCGTCCCATTTCACAAAAAGATAGGAGAGTGGGAAAAAAACGGATCATGATTTTATTCTGTACGGGCCACGAGAGCTGGACGTGCTCCAGAATGTAATGGGCTCTACCTTGGCCCACGCTGCACCTTGCCCACCCAGATCCATCACAAAAATTGGCATGGCAGTTTTAGCCTAATTTTTGCTGACAACCAAACAAACAAGTAAACAAACAAATCAGCAAGCGGTAATTAAAACATAAGCCGGCTCTCGGTAGAGGCAACGATAGTGCACTGCACTTCCTCACCTCCTGCAAAAAAATGATCAGATGGTTGGTCAGCAAATGACGCTGAATGCGCGACTGATTGGACTGGTTCATCTTTGAACGTTTTGTTTGTTATGATTGTGTGACAACGTCACACATGCATGCACATCACAAATCCCTTCACATGATGACAGGCATCTGAGTGCGGACTTACAACAAATACTGCGGCACAAAGAGTTGATATGAGGTGGAGCCGTCGGAGCAAGCTGAATGTCAGGGGGTGAGCGAGGGGTCTGGGCCTTGATAATCCGTGAATAGCTAATCAGCAATAGGCTCAGTTATGGAAATGGGAGTCTATGAAACCCTGTCACAAGATGACCTGTGTTTCCAAAGTCTTTGATTGCCCCGTAGCTTTCATGGCAATGGGTGGATTGTCCTTATCGCCATCGTCTGTAGAAATGGTTTTGATGTATAAGAGTTGTAAAGAAAGCACAGAATATAAATATAAATGTGTTTATGTTCATGGTCATGGTATAGTGTAGTGTGGCCAAAAATAAGACAAAAATTGCCTGGGCTGCTTGTTGCCCTGACATGGACTAAGGCGCCTCTCAACATCAGTGTGAGTAGTACGTATATTCTATGTAACTCGGCAGCAAAGAGACAACACTAATGCAAAAACTAGAAGCATTCAGAGAGCGCAGACCTCTGCCAAGGAAGCTGCTTGATAGAATATCTGACTATGTTACACCCTAAGTCTTTCTGCCTTCTTTTTGTGGAGTCCGCGCAATTCAATTTCTGGTCACTAGGGGCGTCTACATATATAGGCCAGCAATGGTGAAGAATCTTTTAAAAAGTCCTGGTTCCGGTCTGTGATCCGGATCACCACCAGAATTTAATCACTTGTTCCTTGGATCATTACTAACAACTCCATAAAGTTTCGTCCAAATCAGTTGATTAGTTTTTGAGTTATCCTGCTGACAGAATCTTTCAAAAAGTCCTGGTTCCGGTTCGTGATCCGGATCACTACCAGAATTTAATTACTTGTTCCTTGGGTCATTACTAAGTCAAGTCAAGTCAAGTCAAAGTTTATTTGTATAGCACATTTCATATTTACATAGACTCAAAGCGCTTATTAGATAAAAGAAACACACGTAACAATTTAATAACAATTAAAATATTAACAACCCAATAAAAAAATTAAATGCACAAAATAAGAGTAAAAGATAAAAATCATGAATTATAAGCTACAGAGAATAAAAAAGTTTTAAGACCCTTCTTAAAAGATACTACGGATTGAGGTGACTTTAGTTCTAACGGTAGATTATTCCAGAGGGATGGAGCACAGTAACTAAAAGTGCCATGACTGGCTAACAACTCCACAAAGTTTTGTGCAAATCCGTTGATTAGTTTTTGAGTTATGCTGCTGACAAACAAACAAATAAACAAACAGACAGACAGACAAACCAATGTGACCGAACAAAACATTACCTCCTTGGCGGAGGTAAAAAGGCACTGTATTCTTGATCATTTGGAGTTAATTTGGTATTGTACAGTCAGACATCAAAAACCCCCAAAAGTCCAAGGTCCACTGCCAAATGTTTACTGTACATCTGAAAGCTGGTGCTCTGAAAACACAGTAATGAGATAGATCAGTGCTATGGAGTGCCTCAAACACAAGCACATCACAGAGGGCCCATACTGGGCTGCCTGTTTCGAGCACAATACGGCTGGCCTACAAAAACACCTACTAAAAGACACAGCCTTCAATAGTCACATGGTGTGGTGTCCCATATGGGTTTGTTTTGCCTCGTCTTTACAAGAGGACACATGAAAAAGGAATGTGGTGTACGCTGTTCTTTTTGCTGGTCCAGTTCAATCATGTGGCCATGTAAGAGTTTGAGGCATTTTATCAGCGGGAGATGTGTTCTATAAAGCTCCTACACCTCCAAACATCTTCCTCTGTAGTGTATGTTTTTCATGTGATATAGGAAAACAAACAAACGAACGTCATGAGCCATTGAGTTCAGTGGGGAAAGGATCCAGGACTTTTTTAAATTTATTCTTTTATTTTAAAAAAAAGCATATCCCCCAGCCATGCATGCTCCGTACCCATGGGAGGCATAATAAAGCAGTAATGAAGAACTGCCACACCATGCACACAGTACTCCTCACACCCCCCATGCGTGAGAGGAGACAGAGCCAAACCATTAGATGCTGTATTATGATTTACACTGTGTTTGTCCTAATGGTGCTTTGTTCACCAACAAATCTTACAGTTAATACAATTTTTCTCCATATTGCCATCTGCCTGGCCTGGGCCAATGAGTGAGGTCCAGCTCGTCTGCTCGTGCCCAGATTTCTACCGCAGCCCAAAGGCATGCCTTTCCCGTCAGAGCCGTCTGCACACGGCCGCTATAAGTGGATTATCTTGCGATTTGCCTTATAATGTCTCAAAAGTGAAGGGCCTGTGGAGGTTAGGCGGCATTTCATCAGGAAAATCTGGAGAGCATGGCCAACACACACACTCGGCCACCGGCAGGGCTGGACTGGCCATCTGGCATAGCAGGTATTTCCCGGTGGGCCCCGCACCCTTGTGGGCCCCTATTTTCAGAAATGTAAAAAAAAATGTCAAAGAAAATCTTTTTTTTACATTTCTGAAAATAGGGGCCCACAAGGGTGCGGGGCACACAAGGGTGCGGGGCCCACCGGTGAGTCAGTTCTGCGGCGCTAATTATGGGATCGGGGGGCCCCTTTAATCCAAAAGTGCCCGGGCCCTATTTCTCCCCCAGCCCAGCCCTGGCCACCGGGGCCGATCTTGTGCTGGAGTGCTGATTGGTACCAGTCGGAAAATGGCTGCTTGGGTAATTACGTACATGAAATTTAATTTCAAGAGGTGGATAAAAACATACTGTTTCATATCATTGTACAATTACTGTCCCCATTTACAGTAAATAATGACATTATACTGATGCATACAAAATACTTACAGTAAATAATGACATTGTACTGATGCATACAAAATACTTTGATAGTGGAACCACAGGGCTGTTTGTTTGGGTGAAACCCACGTCTTTTTCAGCTATTCTGGCTCAACTCATTTTGAAGTACTATGTTGCTAATAGTAGTTTATTTTCAGATTTTTAAGACCCTCTGTTTTAGTTGTTGCTTTCAATGCATGCAAATATACAGTACAATACATACAATATACAACATGTATTTATGTAGCGCAATATCACAACAATGAAATTGTCTCAAAGCACTTTGTAGCATAAAGATTGTTGTGTGATTTTTGAAGAAGGCATTCATTTTTTTTTGCTTTTTTAATGGAAGTGACTACTAACCTCACCATATGGTTTAACTTGGGACTCTACTTTGTTATTAGTATGCTACGGTGTGAAATGTTTTAAATATTTATGCATATGGATGAATCCACAATATAGCTGCACAGTTATAAGGTCACTTTTGTTGACCTGATGTTTTGCATTGCCTATAGCACTATTGTTGGCGTTCCTCTCTGACACAGGGGAGAGTGTGAACTCAGTGGAGTGGGGGAGAAACTGCAGCATCTGTTTTAGAGACTCCAGTACCTGTAATAGAGCATTATTATGATGACAAATAGGAGTAAAACATCACGATAATGATGAAGAATAGAGGCGTCAGGTCATTGAGTGAGCTGTGAACCAGTGAGTGTCCCCTATTACAAAAGCTCATCTCAACAAGAGGAAATGCTGAATATTGCACCGATCGTGCTTTTTTATATCACCATTTGCATATCAATGTCATGAATATTTTTTTTTGTGGTTCTTGAACTGAGTGAGGAATTGTGTTCATTGGCTCAAACCAACTGTAACTGAATTGCTTCTTGGGAATCATTTTTGAGGATTGTATTGTTCCCCCTGCTCCTCAGTCTTTTATCCACCGCGATGGGGAGATGATCAGATACTGTAAGCTATTTTTATAGCATTTCACCAGTACGGCTTTGGCTGCTCTGACAGATATCGTGCTACTTCCCTGATGAGTTTTTCCAGCAAGTGAAAGAAAAAAATCTTCTTGCAATTGAACAGATTGCTCGGCCAATTGGTGATTTGCAGCCAAAAGGCCTTGAGAGCTGCTCTAAACACTTAAAACACTGATTTGAAATGAAAATGAGAACAACAAAAATGATGAATAAAACATGGGTAAGTCTCCTCGTCTTCTCGTCCTCTTCCTGTGTGAGGTATAGTGAGTTGCATACACTTGAATCGTAGCAGCCATCTGCAGCAGTGAATGAAGCAACACTGTTTTTTTGCATCCACTCCAATGGTACTGGGGAATTTCAAACAAATGACTGAAGCAGGGGAAACGAGCAATGCTAATTATTTTTGTATGCGTGCAGCACTCTGTCTGCTTGAATTGATATTTTAGGAGGGACGGAGAATTTGGTTGCAGCCTTTGTAATTTAGGGTAGAACGAAGGGAGGGGGGTCTCTGAATGGCAACTTGAGATCCCACATTTACCATAGCAGAGAGTCTCAGCTATCTATCAATCACCAGCAGAACAGCATAAATTAGTGCAACCCATTTATGCACTATTAGCATCACATTCCAGCCTACAATTTACAAGAACTGAGGCCTCCGCAATGATGTAGCTGGTGACAGTAATTTGGTAATGTTTTTAAATTCACATTCCTGATTTCAATCTGTAAAATGATCACCTCACATGCCTCTTTGGGCTGAAATCACACGTCTTTACTGGGAGGTTTGCTGCTACACAAGTGTACTCTACATGCAAAAGTAGCCAATGCCCTGTTGTTTTCTAATCAGACATGGCACCCAGAGAGGCACCAGAATTTAAAATTAGGAACTGTCTCCTAATAAATAATTGCAACGGCCTGATCCGAAATAAACTCAACGATGAATTACATTGAAAATTATTCATACACTGCCTTTGCTTTTATATTCAATTTTCAAATGACGATATTGGCTTTAACTTGTGCATTGAACCATATTTTTTTTATCCATATTCATAATGCAAGTATAAAGATTTATTTGACGTAGGTAGTGGGCCAGACTCCATTCTATCGTTTGACAGCAAAAGCCTCCTTTTAACAGCACTTTCCTAATCTAAGAGCCACTCAGTCTGAGTTTTCTGTCAGAAGCAAAAGCAAAGCAGTGTGCTGCTGGTGTCCTTAAGGTCAGCAAGAGATGTCAAGAACACAGATTGCAATCAGCCAAAAGGAGTATGATGACATGCTTTAAAAAAAAAGCACCAAAAAAAGCAATATGTGTCTATGAAGGCAGGTGAAATCTGCGGCTGGGGAAGGGCAGATCGCTCCTCGATAAAGGCGCCTTTTTAATCTGCACCTTCCTGCAGCCCCACACCACACCGCCTTCTTATCTGAACCCTTCCCTTTAGATTCAAAGCTGATGAAAACCCCAAAAGCAGCCGCCGCAGCCACACGGCTCGAGTGGAGTCGAGCTCCCCTCCTTTCCTTTTCCTCTCCATCCATCGTTGCCATGAAAACAAGGTATTGATCTGAAAATTACATCTGCAAATTACAAAAAGATGGCTGTCGGGCTGTTCCTCAGATGAATTTAATGCTTTGTATAATGCGTGTTTTTCATGTTTGTTTAGTTGGAAGCCATTGCTTTAGGACCCGTTTTATGTGGTACATAGAATATATACACGTACATAAAGCTGCCTGCGTTAACCATCTGTGTTAGCCTGTTTGGGGCCTGCTGTTTCCTGCATGTTTTTTGTTGTATATACTGTAGATAGGCATGGTTATTGTGGTTATGGTTATATGCTTTGCTAATCACTCACGGACCTTGGGCTAGCTTAAATCACTTGGTAGTAATACCGGACTGCTGTTTTCCAAATCTGCTTGTTCAAGCAGAAACGGGCCTTTTTGTGCTTGAGCCTAAAGATTATGGCATATAAAAGGAAACTTAATCAATATCCCCCGGTAGAATACAGATTGCGGTGGGCATTTAATGCTTGTGCTTTGCAACCAGCAGAGCACATTAGAAGGAGGCAGAACAAACTAACAAAATGTGATTTCTACTTTTTAGTGTGAACGCTGGCTGGCCGACACCGAATGATTTTGCTGTTTTAATGTACGTACATAGAGCAATGAACTAATTGACTCTAAGCAAGCCGGGCCATGGGCTGTAATGGTATATAGACAGACTATGTCAGGGCTGGACTGGCCATCTGGCATAGCGGGCATTTACATTTCTGAAAATAAGGGCCCACGAGGGTGTGGGGCCACCGGGGCTGACTGACCCACCAGGGAGTCAGTTCTACACCGCTAATTATGAGGGGGGGGGGGCCTTTAAGCCAAAAGTGCCCGGGCCCTATTTCTTCCCCAGTCCAGCCCTGGACTATATAGGTAGACTTGGGAACTGAGGATGGATGAGGAGCCAGATAAGAGGAAGGTGGAGTGGATAGATTGATAAACAGAACAGGGCCCTGGCTGATGGGGAGATAGAAGCGTAGAGAGATACGTACTGTAGATACGCTTCCCAGGTCAGCAGATACAGATCTGGCTAGTAATCAATTACTTTCTTCCACTTTTAGTTTCACTTGAGCAATTAGAGTTTCTTTTTTGTCTTTTTGTCTTTCTCTTTTTCTCTATCCTCTCTCTCTCTCTCTCTCTCTCTCTCTCTCTCTCTCTCTCCTTCCCCTGACTCTGTCCGTCCTTTGCTAAGTGGCTCTACCCATCCTTCACACACACGCGCGCGTGCGCACACACACACGCGCACATACATTTATGCACGCAAACACAGGCACACACACACACACACACACACACACACACACACACACACACACACACACACACACACACACACACACACACACACACACACACACACACACACACACACACACACACACACACACACAGACAGACACACAGGGCAAGACCTCATCTCTCCTGGCTCCGCCTGGCGTTGCGTGACCTCCTAATTCTGACTTTGCTTCCTGACCTTTCCCGTGTTCGTTCCCCCCTCATATCCCTCCCCATTCATCATCCTTCCCCCACAGCTAAGTCACTCACACCTTGCCAGCGTCAACACGGGCAGCTAGCTGCCAAATTAGAGAGCTAGCCTAGCCTGCCGCATATACCCCAAGAAAGCCTTTCGCTCCACACTCCCCACTCCTCTACTCCTATAGCTGTGTATGTGTGTGTGTGTGTGTGTGTGTGTGTGTGTGTGTGTGTGTGTGTGTGTGTGTGTGTGTGTGTGTGTGTGTGTGTGTGTGTGTGTGTGTGCGTGTGCGTGAGTGTATGTGTGTGAGAAGCCTTTGCAGATGTCCTCCCTACCCCCACCCCCCTTCTTGGAGATAGGTCATTTGTTTTTGTAAGAATGTACTGTACTGTATTGTACTGTTTTATGTCAGGTGCATTTGGCCTGAGCGGCGTTTCTCTGTGTGTTGGCCTCTTTGTGGAGCACTATAAAAAGGCTAAGTCAAGCCGGCCAGGCTATTGACAGGACTTTGGCTGGTCATTTGTTTGGCTGCAAGTCTCCACAGATTGCCTTCTGTCCATTTTTTACGCTGATGAATGTTTACACTCTCCGCTCTCGCAGCTCAAAGCTCAACATTGTGTGTGTATGTGTGTGCGTGTGTGTGTGCGGGTGTGTGTGCGACGCATGTGTGTGTGCTTGTTTGTGTACGTGTGCGTGTGCGTGTGCGTGTGCGTGTGTGTGTGTGTGTGTGTGTGTGTGTGTGTGTGTGTGTGTGTGTGTGTGTGTGTGTGTGTGTGTGTGTGTGTGTGTGTGTGTGTGTGCGACGCGTGTGCGTGGGCTTGTGCGTGTGTGTGTGCGACGCGTGTGCGTGGGCTTGCGCGTGTGTGTGTGCGATGCATGTGTGTGTGCGTGTGTGTGTACGTATGTCAGTTTGTGTTAAAGTAACAGGCTGCGGGAGCAGTGAGGACTCCATTCATCATGTATCAGAGCTAAGTAGTCTGGTATTGCCTGTGTTTTGGGTGGCAGAGAGAAGGGGGGGGGGGGAATCAATGTTTTCTTAGAAAGACAGACCTGATATACCATGAGATTTCAGAGATCCATTCCCATAACGCTGTAAAGTTTCAAAATACATCTTTCACTGAAATGTAATTTCCACACACTAACAGCAGTTTCTGCCAGGCCTCTGTTATTTGTTTTTATTTGGAAAAGCAAAATCCCATTTTCAAGGCCTGACAAACATGTCTTGTCAAACATTGCCAGGTAAACGTCCTTCTAGCTGTTTTTGCTATTTAAAAAGTCTCTGGTTAATATCTGTTGCTTTCTCTATAAAATCAATTGTATTACACAGAATACGTAGCTACATGTTAGATACTCTATGACAGGGATGTCAAACTGCGGAGCCATTTTATTCGGCCCGCAAGATCGTTTCAAATGTGTATTACAGTTGGCTCACATACACCATTAATGTATAGCGTTACACAACTTGAACATGACATTTGCTATATCACAGAATGTGCAGACACATTTGAACAGACAAATATGATGGGAAAGAGTGTATTTGTGTATGTGAAATTTAACTGTAGGCCTTTTAAAAATAATAATTGTAGAGTTCGGCCCGCGACTTCATTCCAGATTTTGGTTTTGGCCGTAAGTCAATTTGAGCTTGATATCCCTGCTCTATGATAAGGGAAACGAATAGACTTTTGTACTATAGGCATAGTGTTACCCGTGTTTTTTCTTTTCTTGATGGTTGGCCAGAAAGGTAGCCTTATCCTCCCCCGTATGAACACCTGCCATGTTATACACACAATTCTACTGAAGCCAACAGTAATTCCCAAAGCCAGTGATTCTGCCAGTGTTGTGTCAAAGAGGTGTACCACAGAACATAAAAAGGCACACATGTGAAAGTTAACTTGTCAAAGAAAAAGCTATGTATATCATACAAAATGTGGAACATGTGGATTTGAAAGATATCATGTTAAAGCGATAGATGTCAGAGAGAGAGAGCTTGTCAAATACATAGAAATGTCGAAGAAACGGATATAAAGGTCTTGAAGGGAGTGTTTCTGTCATGCTGCGGTAATGAGTCTTGATTTTTTTCCCCTCTGTGTGTGTGTGTGTGTGTGTGTGTGTGTGTGTGTGTGTGTGTGTGTGTGTGTGTGTGTGTGTGTGTGTGTGTGTGTGTGTGTGTCTCCCAGGACGCCACTGTGAGGCCGAAGTGGATGAGTGTGAGTCCAACCCTTGCCGCCACAACGGGACTTGTACCGACCTGGTGGGCTCCTACCACTGCACTTGTCCCCCAGGTACACAAGTTATCTTCCTCTCTTCCCTTCCCTTCTCTTCTCTTTTCTTTTCTTTTCCTTTCTTTTCTTTTCTTTTCTTTTCTTTTCTTTTCTTTTCTTCTGTACTTCTCTTCCCCTCTTTTCTTCCCAACTAACCTTCCCCTCTTCTCTTCTCTTCTCTTCTCTTCTCTTCTCTTCTCTTCTCTTCTCTTCTCTTCGTTTCTCTTCTCTTCTCTTCTCTTCTCTTCTCTTCGTTTCTCTTCTCTTCGTTTCTCTTCTCTTTTCTTCGTTTCTCTTCTCTTCTCTTCTCTTCTCTTCTCTTCTCTTCTCTTCTCTTCTCTTCTCTTCCGTACTCCTCTTGCCCTCTTCTCTTCCCCTCTTGTCCTCCCTCAGGTACCCGACTTCTCTTCTCTTCCCCTCTCTTTCAAAATCCACAATTGATTGGGCCCCAACTGTATTGGATCATTTCAGTGCTCAGTCCAGCACTGATCCAATCCTCCCCCCTTCAAACCACAGACACGCACGCACGCACGCGCACGCATGCACACGCACGCACACGCACGCATGCACACGCACACACACACACACACACACACACACACACACACACACACACACACACACACACACACACACACACACACACACACACACACACACACACACACACACACACACATGCACCAACCACCCCACCAAACCACACCACCCCACCAAATGTCGCCGCCCCCCTCCAGTAGTAGACTGACTGACAGCCCAGCAGATCAGTGCTGCTCTTTGCCAGGGGCTCATTAGAGCGGCAGGATTGTGTCAATATTGTGTTATGAAATGGTCTCCCATCAGACTAGACGCTCTCCCATTGTAATCATGGGATTGGGGGCCCTGTAATTGTTGATTCTCCTCCACCAGCTGAGGCAGCAGCGTTTGCATTCTCTGATGCAGTCTGAAACCAGCAGCAGCAGCAGCAGTGAGTGGTCCCCACCCGGGAGATTGGCCTGCTCCTCCTCTCCTGGCACACACTGCCAATGCACTCACTCACTCACTCACTCACTCACTCACTCACTCACTCACTCACTCACTCACTCACTCACTCACTCACTCACTCACTCACTCACTCACTCCTCTCTCTCTTCCCTCTACCCTCTCCCCCCCTCTCTCTCTCTCTCTCTCTCTCTCTCGCTCTCTTTCTCTCTCTCTCTCTCTCTCTCTCTCCTCTCCTCTCCTCTCCTCTCCTCTCCCTCCCTTTCTTCTTCTCTCTGTCTCTCTGTCTCTCTCTCCCCTCTGCCAGCTGCTCCCATTCGTCCAATGAGAGCATGGCACAGAGTCCCAGGCCCCCCACACGCACACACGTACACACACAGACACACACGCACACATGCACGCACACACACACGCTCGCAAGCACACACACACACACGCGCACAGACACACAGACACACACACACACACACACACACACACACACACGCGCACAGACACACAGACACACACACACACACACACACACACACACAGCACACATGCAGTCTACTACACAGACCACTCTACACACATACTGCCATGCCACCTTTTCCAAAGTGTATCAGGAGTACACAGTACACTGCAGTGAGAAAGAATGGGCTCTCTCTCTTGGCTTCTTATTGAACAAAGAAACTAATAACGTGAAATTTGTTCATCTCTCAAAAATGATGAGAAAACGTTCATGAGGGATTATTTGGAACATGTAATGTTTGTGTTTGAAGGGGGTGGGGTTGAAGGGGGGGGGGGGTGATGGTTCTGGAAAGAAAAATCGATGTAATACCTCCCAAAGGCATCTGCTGTTAAAACAGCCCCTTTAGGGGGTCCTCTCATGAAACGATAACCTG